>NC_048604.1:89553171-89888490 GCF_003668045.3 Cricetulus griseus
TAAACCACGGACGCCGAAGCTGCTACCGCGAAGATGGAGTCAAGAAAGAGAGCGCTAGTTAATTTTTGTTGTTGTTGTTGTTTTGAGACAGGGTTTCTCTGTGTAGCTTTGGAGCCTATTGGAGCCTATCCTGGCGCTCGCTCTGTAGACCAGGCTGGCCTCGAACTCACAGAGATCCGCCTGCCTCTGCCTCTTGAGTGCTGGGATTAAAGGCGTGTGCCACCACCGTCCGGCCATGCTAGCTAATTTTATGTGTCAGTTTGACTGGGTCATGAGCATTGCCTCAAACATTAAACTGGATGCTACTGGAAGGGAGTTTCTGAACGAATGTGATTTACATATGAAGCGTAGACTGGGTAAAATATATTCCTTTTGCCAACCGAAGGTTTGAACGGTAAGAAGTTGTCTGGGCCTGACTGTGTTGAATCCATTCCTTGCCCACATCTTCAGTGCAGTGCAATAGCAGCAGCCTGTTGCTTTCGAATGTCTTCTGGGCCTTATGCATTCTGGAGCTTTCTATTCTCCATTCTCTCCATCCTTCCTCCGGATGAGATATTCTGTTCCCATCTATCTAGAATACACTCCTTGATTCCTCTTAGACTTGTGGCATTCCATTCGAGCTCACTTTGATTATTGCTTCCCTAGCAGCACTTTGTGACTCTGACGTTAGCCTGAGTCCTCCAGTAGAGGCTCCGAGCTTCTATAGAAGGGTCCTGATTCCAAATATTAAAGAAACACATTTGTTTAAATGAGAATAGTCCCCATAGGCTCATACATGTTAATACAATTAATAGAAGTATTTGGGAAGGACTAGGCGGTGTATATTTGCTGGAGGAGGTATGTCATCAGGGGTGAACTTTGAAGTATCAAAAGCCCATACCAAGCAGAGTCTCTCTCTCTCTCTCTCTCTCTCTCTCTCTCTCTCTCTCTCTCTCTCTCTCTCTCTCTCTCTGTTGCCTGCGCGGATCAAATGTAAGCTCTGTTTACTGCCCAGCCCATGTATGCCTGCCTGACTGCCTGCTCCCTACCATGATGATCATACTAAGCCTCTGAAACTGTAAGCAAGCCCCCATCCCAATAGGTCATGGTGTACTTTATGACAATACAATAGAAAGTAGCAACATTCTTCAGTAAGAGTCTGTTCCCTAAAGTCAAGCAAAAGAGCTAGACACATGGCTTATGGGTAAAAGTGCTTGACGCACAAGCATGAGGATCTGATTAAAAGTCTCCATCATCCATGTAAAAAGCTTGGCATGGCTGTGTGTATAACTATAACCTTAGCACTTACGGGGTAGCAGATTGCTGGAGCTTGCAGGCTTCCAGTTTCAGTGAGAGACCCTGTCCCAAAAGGAGTGTGAGAGTGTGGTAGAGTAGGACATTCAATAGTCTCCTCTGACCTTCATGTAGAAACGCAAGTTTGTATACATCACACAACACGCGCGCGCGCACGCACACACACACACACACACACACACACACACACACACACACACAGAGAGAGAGAGAGAGAGAGAGAGAGAGAGAGAGAGAGAGAGATGTTTGATTTCTACTAACACAAATGAGAAAACTTACTTGTTCTCTCATTCTGGAATCAGCTATAGGGAGAATCTCAAAAGGTGACAGATAAACAGATAAATATCAAATGCTGTTATAATTGGCCCAACCCATCCTCTCATTTTTCATGTCTTCTTCATTACATCTCTTGGGGAAAGTGTTGCACACACAGTAGTAAATATGTATTGATTCCTACCTATTAGGGATATATAAGCTTATATCTACAGAGATGTGCAATTGTGGCTTCCTGCCTTTAAGGAATCTGAGGGTGGGGCTGGGAATCTTCCCTAGCCTTTGTGTAAATTACTTTTCCTGTTTCTGAGACAAAATACTTGACAGAAGCCCCTTTTAAAAAGTAAGAGTTTATTTTGGCTCACGGTTTGAGGGTACTATCCCTCATGGTAGCAATTGCTTGAGGCAGCTCGCCACATTGCATCTGCAGGATGCTGGTACTTCTCTTGCTTTCGGCTTTTTATTCAGTCCAAGACCCATGGAATATTAAGGGTGAGTCTTCCCACTTCAATTAACCTAACATAGACACTCTTTCACAAACATGCCCTGAGGTGTGTTTCCATGGTGATTCCAGATTCCATCTAGCTATCAAGATCACAGCCTTGTAAGGACTGGCTTCCTAAGGGGCCCTGCTATAACAACATATAAGCTACCACTGTTCCACTCTGTCCTTTGCACACTGAATAAGCCCTTCCAAGTCAAAGCTGGATGCAGGACCTTATGCAAGAAAGGGGCCCCCATTGCCACTGCTTGGGAATGCATGTCGTAGCATCTCTCTGTCTGTCAGGAGACCCCTTTCCTCATAGTATTGGGACTTGGCAGAGAGACAAATTGTAGAGCTGGTATGCTGCTGTCTTTGCTGAGTGTTCTATGTGTACTGTCTTCCCCCCAGTCAGCTTGACACATTTGCCTTGTGCAGATGGGAGTATTTTTTCTCTTGGCCCTGCATGAAATGAAATTCCCTTGTTTCTATCTCCATGCTCTTCCAGGGGAGTTCATCAACAGACATCCCCATGTATATCCTCAGCTCCTGTCTGTCTGCTGCATGTCATGGTAACTGGTGCCTGCACATTGCATTGCCTAGTGTCTCTGGGGAGTTTTTGCTCTCACAGCAGACACTAAGTCCTTGTTCCTAATGCTGACGCATCAGCTCACATTGAGAAGTCTTGCCAGACTAGACTTGGCTCAGTTGCATATAATCTTCCCAGACCTCGTGCCATATCTTAACTGGCGCCTACTCTTCTCAAGGCCAAGTACATGTCAACCTAGATGCACCAATGCATTTAAAGCTTCTTCTTAGGCCTGGGGATATAGCTCAGTTGGTAGAGCACTTGCCTGGCATACACAAAACCCAGGTTCTATCTCCACCATCAAATAGACCAAGCATGAGATGGTGGTTTGGGGGGTTTTGGTGTTTTTTGTTTGTTTGTTTGTTTTGGTTTTTCGAGACAGGGTTTCTCTGTATTGTTTTGGAGGCTGTCCTGGCACTTGCTCTGTAGATCAGGCTGGCCTTGAACTGACAGAGATCCACTTGCCTCTGCCTCCCGAGTGCTGGGATTAAAGGCGTGCACCACCAACACCCGTGTAGACTGTGGTTTTTGATGGCTATCCTTGGTTGTCAACTTGACACACATAGAAAGAGGGTACCTCAACGGAGGAATTGCCGCCATCAGATTCATCTGTGGGCATGCCTGTGGGGACATTTTCTTGATTGCTGATCGATAGAGGAGCACCTAGCCCACTGTGAGCAGTGCCAGCATGAGACAGGTGGTTCTATATTTTCTTTTTTTTTAAAGATTTATTTATTTATTTATTGTGTATACAGTGTTCTGTCTGCATGTGTTCCTGCAGGCCAGAAGAGAGCACCAGATCTCATTATGGATGGTTATGAGGCACCATGTAGTTGCTGGGAATTGAACTCAGGACCTCTGGAAGAGCAGTCAGTGCTCTTAACTTCTGAGCCATCTCTCCAGCCCGGTTCTAGATTTTCTAAGGAAGCCAGCTGAGCAAAAGCAGAAAACAAGCCAGTAAGCAGTACATCTCCATGGTCTCTGCTTCACTTCCAGCTTCCAGGTTTTTGCCTTTAGTTTGTGCCTGACTTCTCTCAATGATGGACTATAACCTGCTAACAGTGTCAGCCCTTTCCTCCCCAAGCTGCTTTCAGTGTTTTATCCCAGCAACAGAGAGCAAGCTAGAAGGGTGGTACAGGCCTGGAATCCCATCACTCAGAAGGTAGAGATGGGAGGATCAGAGCAGCTACACAGTGAGTCTGAGGCCAGGTTGAGGTGCATGAGATCCTGTCCCAATGTAAAATCAAATAAGCTTTGCTTACATGTGTTTTGGCACACCTGTTTGTATTAAAACAGACCGTATGAAGAAGTTGAAGATCAAAGCATCAGAAAAGGACTTTCTTCCTAAAAAAGTCCCAGACATGGGCCAGGAACAATGCATCATTGATAGCCCACAGTGCTATCTTCCATATCCAGCTTCCTGTGTTTGAACCCTCTGCTTCATTTTTTTCCTTGCAAACACCTTCATCATATAACATTCTCCACTTAACCTCTCTGGTACTTCATCTGTTTCTTGCCAGGACCACTACATCAGCCTGAAGTCCCTCCTGGGTGTGCCCACTGGGATTGCTCTGCTACATTGGTTCTCAATTCCAAGGCTGTGTTTATGGGTCTAACAATCTATTAGAGCTAGATTCCTACTTTAATAAAATACATCCTTAATAAACGTGAGCACATTCAGAAATGAATTCTTTCCCAGTGGAAGGCCCTTGTTTATAAGTACAGTAAGATTTTTAGGACTATTGGTAATCTTTGATGTCAGTTATGATTGCTAATGGCAATTTCCAACTCAGTACTGATACAATTTAATAACGTATTTATATCAATGCCAAAGAAAGACATTTGCATATGGACTTTATGTTAAATTAGACCAAGTTATTAAAAATTGGCTTAGATGTGGTGATAGGTACATTTAATACCAGCACTCGAGAGGCAGAGGCAGGTAAAGCTCTGTGAGTTCAAGGCCAGCCTGATCTACAGAGTAACTTCCAGGGCAGCTAGCTGAGGTTTCTTAGTGAGATCCTGTCTCAAAGAAGAAATTATTTGGTCAGGGGAGTAGGTTCGCAATCTTCAGACCTTCATTTTCTCTCCTTCTCCAAATCCAAATGCCCAGTCTCATCTTCAGCTCTGTAGCAGACAACCTGCTGCAGCTTCCTCTTCCCTGCTTCCCCAGCCTCCAGCAGATCCTGCAGATCTCCTGCAGCCTTCCTCCCCAACATCCCTTTGTCTCAGCCAACTACCCCAGGCATTTCCTGCAAACATGCAGGCCACACTGGCCAGGGAAGCAGGTAGGCTATCTTCAGATCTTCACTCTGAACAAGGGGGATCTCATGGACCCCAGACTGATAGCTGGGAAACCACCATAGGACTCACCCAGACCCCCTGAACATGGGTGTCAGTTAGGAGGCCTGGGCAATCTATGAGGCCTCTGGTAGTGGATCAGTATTTATCCTTAGTACACGAATGGACTTTGGGAGCCCACTCCACATAGAGGGATACTCTCTCAGCCTAGACACACAGGGGAAGGGTCTCGGCCCTGACCCAAAGGATATGACAGACTTTGAAAGCCTCCCCATGGAAAGCCTCACCCTCCCTGGGGAGCAGAATGGGATGGGATAGGGGGTTGGTGAGGGACAGGGGATGAGGAGAGGAGGAGGGAACTGGGATTGACATGTAAAACAAACTTGTTTCTAAATTAAATTTAAAAAAAGGAAAAAACCACAATATGATCCAGGACAATAAGCTATTCTACTACAGTAGAATATGCGTGAGCAATGCAGCACAGCTGAAGAACAAGACAAGGGCTTCAAAATATCCTTAATGAATATGTTAGAGGCCCTTAAAGAAATGAATAAATCCCTCAAAGAAATTCATGAAAACAAACAGGATACAAGAAACATAGAGAACACCAAATAGACTGGACAAGAAAAGAAATTCCCCACATCACATAATAATCAAAACACTAAATACACAGAACAAAGAAACAATATTAAAAGTTTCCGAGTATTGAGAAAATTATCCCCCTTTTCCCCCAGTCAGGGTTTCTTTGTGTAACAGCTTTGCTGTCCTGGAACTCACTCTGTAGACCAGGCTGGCCTTGAAGCACAGAGATCCACCTGCCTTTGCCTCCCAAGTACTGAGATTAAATGTGTGTACCACTACCACCTAGAAATAATCCATTTTTTAGACTTTCCAATTTGATGAACTACATATTTTAAAAGTATGTCTCTGGATTTCCTTGGTATCTGTTGTTATGTCCGTTCTTTCATTTCAAAATTAGTTAATTTGGATCATCTCTCAGTCTTTAGTTAATTTAGTTATTAGTTTGTTGATCTCATTGATTTTCTCAAAGACTCAACTCTTTGTTTCATTGATTCTTTGTACTTTTGTTTTTATTTTACTGATTTCAGCCCTGAATTTGATTATGTCTTGCCATCTACTCCTTTTGGGTATGACTTTTTTGTTCTAGAACTTTCAGATATTACCAGTATGAGATCTCTCCAATTTTTTTTTATGTAGACACTTAGTGCTATCAACTTGCCTTTTAGGACCACATCCATTTTTGCATAAATTTAGTTATGCTGTGTATTCATTTTCACTGAATTATATAACATCTTCAATTTCTTTCTTTGTTTCTATTTTGATCCATTTTTCATTCAGTAGAGAGATTTCAGTTTCCATGAGTTTTGTAAGCTTTCTGTTGTTTCTGTTGTTGATATCTAGCTTTAGTCTTATGGTGGTCAGGGCCAGGCAGTGGTGGCACACACCTTTAGTCCATATGCTAAAGAAAGAAATTTGCATGTGGACTTTATGTTGTTAAGTTAGACCAAGTTATTTAAAAAATTGTCTGGATGTGGTAGCAGATGCATTTAATACCAGCACTCAAGAGGCAAAGGCAGGCAGATTTCTATGAGTTCAAGGCCAGCCTGGTCTACAGAGATCATTCCAGGACAGCCAGGGCTACACAAAGAAACCCTGTCTTGAAAAAAAAACAAGCAAAAACAAACAAAAAGAATTTTATGGTGGTCAGGTAATATGCAAGGTGTTATTTCAATTTTCTTGTATCTGTGGAGACTTGCTTTGTTCCAAGTATGTGGTCAGTTTTGCAGAAAGTTCCATGAGGTGCTGAGAAGAAGGTGTATTCTTTTGTGTTTGGGTGAAATGTTCTGTAAGTATCTGTTAGGTCTATTTAGTTTATGACATCAGCTTCAGCATTTCTCTGTCTAGTGTTTGAATGACCTGTCTATTGGCAAGAGTCAAATACTGAAGTCCCCACTATCAGTGTGTGCGGATCAGTATGTGATTTAAGCTGTTGTAGTTCTTTTATGAACTTGTATTTGGTGCCCTTGTATTTGGTGAATGGATTTAAATGTCCTCTTGGTGAATTTTTCCTTTGATGAGGCAGAGACAGAGGCAGGGAGATCTCTGTGAGTTCAAAACCAGCCTCGTCTACAAGAGCTAGTTCCAGGACAGCCTCCAAAGTCACAGAGAAACCCTGTCTTGAAAAAAACAAAAAAAAATTCTAACATAATTTTCACAGAACTTGAAAGGACAATTTTCAGTTTCATATGCAAACACAGGAAACTCAGGATAGCCAAAACAATCCTGAACAATAAAAGAACTTCCATAGGTATCACTACCTCTGACTTCAAGCTGTACTACATAATTATAGTAATGAGAACTGTATGGTATTGACACAAAACAGACATGCTGATAAGTGGAATCAAGTTGAATACCCAGACATAAGTCTACACACCTCATTCATGGACACCTAAATTTTGATAACGGAGGAAGAAATACACACAAGGAAAAGACAGCATCTTCAACAAATAGTGCTGGTCTAGCTGTATCCCTGCATGTAGAAGAAAGCAAATACTTATCACTCCGCACAAAACTCAACTCCAAATGTATCAAAGACCTCAGCATAAAACCAGATACACTGAATCTAATATACAAGTATACACGAAAGCAGGGAATAGTCTTGAACTCATTGGCACAGGAGAAGAGTTTCTGGACAGAATATTATTAGCACAGGCACTAACATCTACAATTAGGCTGGGCAGTGGTGGTGCCCGCCTTTAGTCCCAGTACTCAGGAGGCAGAGGCATGCAGATATCTGTGAGTTCGAGACCAGCCTGGTCTACAAGAGCTAGTTACAGGACAGCCTCCAAAACCACAGAGAAACCCTGCCTCGAAACCATGCCCCCCAGATCTACAATTAGTAAATGGGACCTCATGAAATGGAAAAGTTTCTGCACAGCAAAATACACCCACCATTCAGAGAAAGCAGCAAGCTGCAGAATGGAAAAGTTTTTTTTTGTTGTTTTTAATCAACTACATGTCACATAGGGACATAATATCCAAAATATAAAGAACTAAAAAAAAGCTAGATATCAAAAAACCAAATAACCCAATTGTAAACTGGGTAGAGAGCTAAACAGTGAATTCTTTAACAGATGAAACCAAAATTTCTGAGAATCACTTAAAGAAATGTTCAACATCCTTATCCATCAGACAAATGCAAATCACAACTACTTTAAGATTCCATCTTAAACCTATCAGAATGTCAAAGATCAATAACACAAGTGACAATCCATGTTGGCAAGGATGTGGAGCAAGGGGAACACTCATCCATTGCTGGTGGAGGTACAAACTGGTAAAGACACTGTGGAAATCAATATTGTGGTTCCTCAGGAAGATGACAGTCAGTCTACCTCAAGATCCAGCTATCACTCTTGGGCATATATGTAAAGGACCCTTCATCCTACCACAGGGATGCTTGCCCAACTATGTTCACTGTTTCTCTATTCATAGTAGCTAGAAATTGGAAACAACCTAGATGTCCCTCAACAGAAGAATGGATAAAGAAAATACAGTACATTTACATAATGGAGTATTGCTCAGGCGTTAAAAAAGTGAAATCATAAAATGGGTAAGTACGTGAATGAAGCAAGAAAAAAAATCATCCTTATAAGGTAACCCAGTCCCAGAAAAACAAACAATGTATGTATTTATTCACTTATACGTATTAAGTTAGTGATAACCAAGCTACAATCCATTTAACCACAGAGGTTGCATAGAGAGTAAAGGACTAGGGAAAAGAGATGGCTTTCCCCAGGAAGGAGAAATAGAATAGAAAGTTATGGATGCATCAGGGGGTACTGAAATAGGAGCATCAGACAGGTAGAAGGAGAGAAGAGGGTGACTAGAGAGCAAATACAAGGAGGGACAGTTAAAACTAAGAGTCATTTGAAGGGTTGTATGAAAACCTAATGCAGTAGAATGCTTCTTATATACATATATGAAGGTGAGCTAAGTAAAATTGCCAAATAACAGGGAAGAGAGAGCACCAACTAGCAATTTCTCATCACTAAATTAAGATTCTAGTACCAGGAATGGGTTATGTCTAATTGAGTTGTTGGCCAAGGCACCCCATGGGAACCTTCAAACAACCCAGGCAAATAACCAATATCTAATTTGACTTAAAGCCCACTTCACGAGATGGAACCCATACCTGACACTGCTTGGGTAACCAAGAACTTGAGACTGGATAGCCCAGGGACCCTGGGGAAAATCAAATAAGATTGTTCTGCTAAGGACGTATAGCAATAAAGTGACCCCTAATGATAGTCTGCTATACTCATAGATCAGTATCAGGGCTCAGCCATCATCAGAGAAACTTTCTCCTGAAGCAGATGGGGATAACAGAGACCCACAGCCAGACATTATGCAGAGTGAGAGACCTTGGAACACTCAGACCTTATGTCTCCAGCAAATAGGCTCAGGAAACCCTGGAGAAGAGGAGGTAGAAAAAGTGTAAGAGCCAGAAAGGATGGAGAACACCAAGTAATCAAGGCCTTCTAGACACAACAGAGCTGGTGGACATACAAAATCAGAGACCATAGCAACATGCACAGGGCCTGCACAGGTCTGCAACAGAGGGGCCCTACAGCTGAGAGGAGAAGTGGACACATGCCCCTATGCCTAACCCAGAGTCTATCTCCAATTGAAAATCGCTTGCAAATGAAAAGTTATTTTTCTCCAAGGGAGTTTCACTGGAAAACAAAGCACTTTGAAGGGCAGGCCCCATGCCCAGGAGTAGATAGATGGCCAACATGAAACAAACTCAACAGCATCTTTGGAGATTTTTTTATCTCATAATCTTAAGTCAGGGCATTTTTGTCTTCTTTACATGTTTTTTGTATATATAATGACTTCTGGTTTGGGGTTTTTATGGGATTCCTGTGTGTGCAAATGTGTGTCTTTGTGTCTGTATGTGTTTCTTTGGCTCTTTTTATTGTTTGCTTGTTTTGTCATACCTCTGTTTGTTTTTTATTTATTTTATTTTATTTTTAAATTATTTTCTATCTTTTGGTTTTCCAAGACAGGGTTTCTCTATGGCTTTGGATGCTGTCCTGGAACTAGCTCTTGTATACCAGTCTGGTCTCAACTCACAGTTTCAAGGCTGGCCTTGAAATCACAGAGGTCCACCTGCCTCTGCCTCCCGAGTCCTGGGATTAAAGGTGTGTGCCACCACCCGGCTTGATTTATTTTATTATGTCTTATTTTATTGTTGTTATTCCTTAGATGATTATTTTCTAAGGAGGGACAGATAAGGCATGGATCCAGATGGGAGGGGATGGGAGTAGTAGGGAGAGGAGAAACCTAAAATGGAATACATTGTATGAAAAAAATCTATTTTTACCGGATGGTGGTGGCACATTTCTTTAGTCCCAGCACTCAGGAGGCAGAGGCAGGTGGACCTCTGTGATTTCAAGGCCAGCCAGGGCTACACAGAGAAACTCTGTCTTGAAAAAAAACTGGAAAAAACCTATCTTTAATAAGAGAAAAAGTTATTTTGTGTTAGCCAAAAGACAGCTTCCTACAGTCAGGTTTCTTCTTTTATCACTATGTCCCAGGGATTGAGCTCAGGTGAACAGGCTTCATTTCAAGTACCTTTACCTGCTGAGCCATCTCACTAGCCCCAAACTAATTTCTTGTAAGTTAATTCATGGCTAACCATATTGAGAAGGATTTTGTGTGTCTGTCATGTCTGTGTATGTGTGCCCTAGACTATGCAGGAGAGTGTGGAGGCTGGAGATTGACTCTGGGTGTCTTCCTCTATGGCTCTCTGCTTTGCTTTTTAAAGATTACTCGTTGAACTGGGGCTCACCATTTCCCCAAGCCTAGCTAGCCAGCCAAACCCAGGGATTTTGCTATTTCTTCCCTCCCCTACATGTAGGTGTTTGCCACCCTGCCTGGCTTTACTGTGGACCCTTGTGCTTACTGACTACGCTATCTCCTTAGCCTCTAATTTTATTTTTTTCACAGTGTCTTTCTGTTTGGTTTCATTTTTTCAGGCTAGATATGATGTATCCCAGGTAGCCTTGAGCTGCTTACGTATCTGAAACTGGCCTTGGATGCCTGATCTTCCTGCTTCCATTTCCCAAGTGCAGGGATTATGAGCATACATGGCCCCATGTCGAGAGTTCTGTAGGTATCTTCCTTTCCATGAGGGTTTGGCCTCTGCCCTACAGGAGGTCAAAGGATAGGAAGAAAAAAGGGCAGAGCAAGCTGAGCAGTATGGGGACACTGTGATCTCCGGTGTGGAACTAAGTCCACACTTGGGTAGCTCTTAGTTTTTCTCACCGTGGTCTCTACCTTGGTTGGCAAGTGGCAGTTTTCTGGACACAAGGTTTTTTTTTTTTTTTTTTTTGACTTTTAAGCTTAGGTCCAAGGCATTGTGCATGTTTAGTAACCTATTCTGTAATGTACTCATCTAAACTTGCAGATAAAAATCAGTGCCTCGGGATGATGAGGCTCATTTATCTTGTGCTTCTGATCAGCCCCTGAGACTGCACAAACCCTCGAGGACTGATTTAGAATAAGGTGGAAGAACAGGTTCTAAGCAGGGCTGGCCTTCCGAGTCTGCACTGTGACACGGAGCCCCAGGCTCTATTCTGCTACCCTAGATTCCATATTCTCCTTGTAGTTATAGAATTCTCCTTGTACAATAGTCACAAGAGCCTGTAGTAAGGATCAATTCAGCTCATGTAAATGCTTGGCAGGGTGCCTGTCATACAATGGATGCTCAGCAGGACGTTGGGGAGAAAGGGTCTGGAAAATTCTGTCCTCTTGCTAAAATTTTTAATTTTAATTTTTAATGTTTTGGGAGGACTGGGGATTCAACCTAGCTACTCACAACTTACTGATACAATAAAAATAAATAATTTTTTTCAAAGAAGCAGTTGTAAAGACATCTGCTTAGCCGAGCGGTGGTGGCTCACAACTTTAATCCCAGCACTTGGGAGGCAGAGGAAGGTGGATCTCTGTGAGTTTGAGGCCAGCCTGGTCCTCAAAGAGAGTTCCAAGACAGCTTCCAAACCTACAGATAAACCCTGCCTCAAAAAAGCAAAAAAAAAAGGGGGGGGGGCTGGAGAGATGGCTCAGTGGTTAAGAGCACTGGCTGCTCTTCCAGAGGACCCAGGTTCAATTCTCAACACCCATATGGCAGCTCACAACTGTCTGTAACTCCAGTTCCATGGTAGCTAACATCCCTACATAGAGATACATGCAGGTAAAATACTAATCCACAAAAGATAAAAACAAAAACAAACAAACAAAACCCCGAGTCATTAAAAAAGCCAAAAAAAAAAAAAATACATCTGCTTAGCTGGGCTGCTGGCACAGTCTTGTGATCCCAGCTACTTGGGAGGCTGAGTATGGCAAGTTCTACACCTCCCTGTGCAATGCAGGGAACCTCTATTTCAAAGTAAAAAGAAGGCTGAGAAGCAGGCTGTAATGTTGCATACCTGTGATACCAGTGTTGGGAAGGTGGAGGCAGGAGGATTCCTGGGGTTTGCAGGCTAGCCAGTCTAGCCAATCAGAGAGCTCCAGGCTCAATGAGAGATGCTGTCTCAAAAAATAAGGTGAAGTGTTTGAGTAGGACATTCTAGGGCAGCAGCTGGCCTCCACATGCACATGTACCCAACTCTTTATGCACAGAGAGAATTCAAGATTATCCTCAGCTATATATCAAGTGTGAGGGCCAGCCAGGGATATGTATGATCACACACACACACACACACACACACACACACACACACGATCATGTCTCAAAAGTAATCACAACAAAAGACTAAAAAAAAAAAAAAAGATCCAGCAAATGAACAAACAGATAAACAAAAGGATACCTGGGAATACAGCTTCATAGTAAAGTGTTTTCCTAACATAAATGAAGCTCTAGATTCAATCCCAAATATCACCAAAAAACAAAAAAGAACTAAATACAACTAAGTAACTCAAAACACATCCTATTTGAGACAGTATAACCATATGCACACAGGAGAATATACACTTTCTTGTCCCTTGTCTCTTATGATATGGTTCCCACATATGTTCTTTTGGTCCTCACCACACTGAGTTTAGAAGGACCTATAAATGATCTCCTTTATAGAAATCTCAAAAGTGAAGTTCATTTGTCAACCAAGTTGCCTAAATTAAGTAAGTACAGTAGAACAAAGAGAAAGGGTCATGGTCACAATCTACCCTTCAAGAGCATATTCCCAATGGCTTAACTTCCTCCCACTGCCTAAAGGCTCCAACACCTGGCAATAGTGTTACCAGATGGGGACCAAGTGTTTAGCTTGTTACTTAACCTAGTTGCAGGAGATATTCTTTGCCACTTAAATGTATACCACATTCCAAATCCCTTCCTATTGCTCATGCCAATCTTCATTTAGACCAAATGGAGAGCTACACAGTGTGTGTGTGTGTGTGTGTGTGTGTGTGTGTGTGTGTGTGTGTGTGTGTGTGTGTGTGTGTAGCCAGAGGTGTCAGGTGTCATCCACCAGCACTCCCTATTGACTTAAGATCACCCATTCAGATACATTGACTATCCAGCAAGCCTCGGAGATGTTCTGGTCTCTGCCTCCTTAGCACTGAGATTGCAGGTGTGTAATGACTGCCATGGCTTTTTCCTTGGGGGATCTGAACCAGGTTCCCGTGTCTGTGCAGTGAGCACTTTACTGACTGAGCCATCTCCCTACCCCCAGAGAGCTACTCATTTTACGACCAAGGCAGTGGTTTTATTTTTACGTTTTTGGAAAACCACAGAACATAAAGAAGACTGAAGGAAACAGATCCTCTGGCCAACTTTCAACTATGGATTGGGTGCCTCATGGGTGAGATGCTAGCTGTCTAAGTGGGGTGATGTAAGCACCCGCAAGTGAATTTTGCGTCTCTTAAAGGGAGTCATCCAGTGAGCATTTTGTGCTTGCAGACACAGTGGCTCCTGCTTGGCTGGACTCGTTTAGAAGAGATGGGTCATGGGTAAAGGGAAAATGACACCAGGTCAGGTCACTTGGGAAACTGTTGTGATGTTATAGAAGGGTTCTAAATTTAAAATGTTTTTAAGCAACTGTACTTTCAGTGCAGCAGCTTAGAACATATAATAACCTGGTTTATGTTACTAAGTCACCTTAAGCCTGTCCTTTGAGGATAAGTCACAAATTCAGTCACCAGAGTCCTTGGTGAGGAGTGTTGGGGAAAACAAAGCAGTGAAATTAGGTACAAAATTCAAGAACATATTTGGAATATCCAACAGCATATTTTTAGATACATGCTAAAAATATCGGCACTGTGGAAAAAATTCATAGTCACTCAATAATTATCTAGGAAAATTTATCGGTTTAATTGTTCTCTCTCTCTCTCTCTCTCTCTCTCTCTCTCTCTCTGTGTGTGTGTGTGTGTGTGTGTGACAGAGAGAGAGAGAGTGAGAGAGAGGGGGGATATGTATGTACATGACTGTGTGGGTGTGTGCACCTGTGCATGTGAAGGCCAGAGTAGAATGCTGACACTTTCTCTACCAAGCTAACCTTATTGCCTCAAGACAGGGTCTCTCTCTGAAATGGAAGTTATCCATATTAGCTGGGTGAGTTATTTAGGATCCACCGGTCTCTGTTTCCCCAATGCTGGGGTTTCAAACACATTCAGCCATGTCCAGCTTTTTACATAGGTGCTGGGGATTTGAATTCATGTCCTCACATTTGTGGAATAAGTGCTCTTACCCACTGAGCCATCTCCAACCCCTGCCAGCATTGTTAAGGGAGGTTCAAGAACCACAGCGTATTAGTTATAAGTGCTACATTTCGACAGACTTTTGACAACACTTGTCCTGAAACAGTTAATTGAAAAAAAAAGTATATTCAAACCCAAAGCCATATTCCTGCATTAATTTATTTCTGACAATTAATTCAAAGGTAATTACAGCATCACTCATGGCTCATGTATACATCAGTAACTTCCAGGTTTTTCTTTCAACAAACACACATATTCCTGGCCCCACCGTCTCTCTACACACCTGAGCACTATGTCAAATGTCTCTGTTTCTAAGTTTGGAATATTTATTTATCCTATTGTGTCATCTTTATCTTTAGTAAGTTAAAAAAAAAACTGTGCTCTGTGATTCAGAAAATCTTTTTTTTTTTCTTTTAACAGTCTCTTTGCCTGGACTGAGTTGTTATGTAAAGAATCTAACATTACAGACCCCTGAGGTACATAGGATTCCTTTTAATTTTTTCTATAAAAATATTGTGTGTGTGTGTGTGTGTGTATGTGTGTGTGTGTGTGTGTGAGAGAGAGAGAGAGAGAGAGAGAGAGAGAGAGAGAGAGAGAGAGAGAGAGGGAAAGCATGTGTGTACATTCATGTATTCACCTGAGTGTATGTATATGTAAATGTGTGTGCAGGTGCCCTTTGAGGTTAGAAAAGGGTACCAGGGAACTTGAGTTACAGGTAGTTGTGAGTTTCTGTGTGGATACTGGAAACAGAATCAGGTCCTCTACAACAGCATCAAGTGTGTTTAATCTCTGAGCCATCTCTTAGCTCCCAGTGCACAGGACTTTTACAGGCAAAATGTGTACACCCATTCTCAGGCTGGTGTGGCTTGCAGGATATACACATTCAGGGAATGTAAAGAGAAGCAAATACAAGCATGATAATGTGTAAAACAAAAACAAAAAAAGATGGTTAAGGATGGGGAGATGGCTCAGTGGATATAGGCACTTACTCTGAAATCATGAGGACCTGAGTTCAAATCCCCAGCACCCACGTTAAATAAAATAGTCAGCCATGCTCATGCTTGCAACTCCAGCAACAGCAACCTGAAACACGCAGATCCTGAGAGCTTTCTGGCCAGCCAGCTTGGTTAAATGGACAGCTTCCAGTTCAGAGAGAAACCTTGTCTCAAGTCAATGAAGCACATTTTTTCTTGCCCTGGTCTCTGCGTGTGCGTGCAGTGTACACGAACATGTGTTCCCCACAACCATACACAGACACACCATGCACACACATGCACGTATACATAGCCACCACATAAGAAGCAGAAAGGGAGGGATACCTTAGCATAGGGTCTGAAAAACCAAAGATAAGATAACAAAATGTATGTCAGTCTGAGGAGAAAGCAGGAAGTGGTCTGGGATTGGTTGTGTGGTTGGAGGGCAGCTTGCTAACGTGCAGGAAGCCCTGGTTTGGATCCGTAGCACCTCATAAACTAGGCATGGTAGTACACGTCTATAAAACTAGCACTAGGGAGGTGAAGGCTAGAAGATTAGGAGTTCAAGGTCATACTTGCCTATGTGGGGTGTTTGAGGCCAAGCCTCGGTTACATGAGACCTTGTCTGAACAAACAAAAATCCGGCATGAACTATTCACATGTATGTAAAGACCTGTCAGAGCTCTGGAACCTGGAAAACAATGTATTTACCAGGCCTCTGCAGTGTTTCCAGCATTCCAAAGATTAGAAAGCCTGGTGGATCTCAGGCTACAGTTTGCCAGCTTCTGTCAAAACCATCATGTCATGCAAATTAACAGAGTCTAAATTCATCATCTTTTGATAATTAGGAACTTGCTGGCTCCTAGCAAGAAACATACAAGAGGTTGGAAATTTACAAACTCATTATCAATCCTGGAAGCAAGAAAGCTGAGTCAGGCAGGCAGGAGAAAACAACGACAACAACAAAATAAAACAATAACCCCCAAATACAAACCAAAACCCCAAAATGTGTTCCAGGGAGAAAACAAGGGTGGATGAAAATGCAATCTTCAGTAGGAGTTTCACACTCAATGGTGGGGGTTGGGTGTGTCTTCACCTTCTTCAGGGATTGCTCTTCCAGACTTTATTTGCTGGTCAGGCTAAAAGCTGAAGGATTCATGAGAATTCAGAATTTGAGGAGGCTGGGGAGGTGGTTTTCTCACTAAAGTGTTTGCTGTGCAAACATGAGGACTCATGTTCAAATCCTCAGTACTGGCTCAGAAACCCGAGTATGGCAACACACACCTGTAACTCCGGAACTGCGGCAGGAAAGAGGCAGAGACAGGTAAATCCCAGGGGCTTGCTGCCTAGCAAGTAGTATAGCTGAATCAGTGAGTGCCAGGTTCAGAGAGACCCTGATTCAAAAAATAAAGTGGAGAGCAACTGGAAAAGACTACTGATATATACCTCTGGCCTCCGTGAGCACCCATAGGCCGGCACCACATGTACACACAGAGACAGCACATCACACACACTTATAACTAATAATGAAAAACATTAAAAGACTTACTATACACGTTCATAAAAACAGAACTCAGAACTTGAAAAGACAGCTACACCTTGGAAAAGTCTTATATAAATCCACTATGCAAAATTCCTACCCATGCCCACTGACTTTCTTTAAAATGCTTGTGATTAAATTTGATTTACTTATGTAGCAGGGGTACACAGTATATACATGCAGCGCTCAGAAGACAACCTTTCTGCTTCTATCATATGGTTTTTAGGGACTGAACTTAGACCATCAGGCATGGCAGCAAGCGCTGTTACTTACTGAATCAGCTCAGCACTGGGCAAAGATAAGAGTGCCTCCATAGAGGGTGGGAACAGGACTTTGCAGCCAACTGCTTGTGCTTGGTCACCACATTCTGATCTGCAAACTGTCCCGTCAGCAGCGGTGTTACAAGGATTAGATGTGGTAATATTTGCAGAAGGGCTTTAGAGTAGTGGCAGGCTCATGGTAAGTGACATTTGACAAACACAGAGCTGGTTAATGGTGGATGGACATCTGCTCTGAGAAATACATCACTAGGGTGGCTGAGAGGAAGTCACCAGGTGATAAAACTAATGGGGTTACTGTAGGACATCTGTGCACAACTGATAGTGAATACTAAGGAGGGATTTCTTGTCTCCTGATAAAACATACTTGGATTAGATTTCTGTTTAATCCTCATTGCCATTTTGGGGTCTGGTCTGTAAAGGCACCTGGAGAAAGAGGCATGATGATAGGAAAAGACAGTGGGCTCTTCAGTGAGTGACCAGTATGCTTGATGTCCCAACATGCAAAGGAGAGAAGTTTTCCTGAGAGCCGTTTCAGCTGGCCAGACCTTTTTGCATATTAGGGCCAAAGGGCTACCAGGCCCAGGAATTTCCAGTTGCTTAAGAGGAAGTGTCGAAAACCTGAACCCCTTCCCAGGACTCCAAGAACACATTGCATACTTGGGCTGTGTAGGAACCTAAGGGATGTAGGGATATTAAGGGGACCCAGTGTGGTGACTCCCTACTGTGAAAGTTGCCAGTTCCTTATCCTTATTGAATTCTTCACTCATCATCCAGAGCTTGGATTCTATTACACTTGCAATGTCCAAAATGCCCATGGAGTGGAGAAGCCTAGGGCAAGGCCTTAAAGTAGGACTCTAGCGAGGACAACATGGAATGTGTGGTTCTCAAAGGATCCTGGATTACCATGGAGTG
Organism: Cricetulus griseus; assembly: GCF_003668045.3. Lineage (NCBI taxonomy): Eukaryota > Metazoa > Chordata > Mammalia > Rodentia > Cricetidae > Cricetulus > Cricetulus griseus. Next base: position 89,571,593 of record NC_048604.1, read on the forward strand.
TGAGCCCAGAGAATGGTACAAAAACACCCTTAAGGGCCATTGTGGGGCTTTCCAGAATAGAGTAGACAAAGAGAAGGATCTAAAATTTTACCCTACCCATGTCAAGTGGCTGTGGAGCACAGGACATGTGGAAAGTTCCCATGAGATGTGTTGTGAGAACCTGGAGAGATGGTTCAGTGGGGTGAGAGTTCTTTCTCAAGCCCTGGAGCCTGAGGACCTATCTGAGTTGGAACCCTCAGAACCCATGGTGAACAGAACAGAAGTGAGTATGTCTGTATGAATCCAATCCAAGATTTGTTCAGGGAGCAGAAACAGAAAGCTTACAGGGGCTTTCTAGTCACCAGCCTAGCTCCAGATCCAGGGAGAGACTCTCTCCAAGGAATAAGGTAGAGTGTGATAGAGCAGGTTCTTACTCTGGCCTCTGTGAGGTCCTGCACCTTTGTAGAAAAGCATGTAATTACAGTACTCAGGGAGACAGGTACCTGGGGTCCCACCCACAGGCTAGCCAGACTACCCTAATCAGTCTGCTACAGGTTCAGGAAGAGACCTTATCTCAATGTAAAACAAGGTAGACACTCATGAGAAATGACACACAGTGGAATACTTGGCGTCACACACACACACACACACACACACACACACACACACACACACACAGACTCCATACACTCCTACATGTACCGTCTCACCCCCAGCACATTTATGTATATGCATAAGGATGAACTATTTAAAAACATGGCACCAGCCAGGTGGTGGTGGCACACCCTTTAATCCCAGCACTCAGGAGGCAGAAGCAGGTTGACCTCTGTGAGTTTGAGGCCAGCCTGGTCTACAGAGGGAGTTCCATGACAGCCAGGACTGTTACACAAAGAAACCCTGTCTTGAAATACCAAAACCAAAACCAAAAGCAAAACCAAACCAACCAACCAACCAACCAACCAAACAAACAAACAAAAAAACAATCAGAAAAAAAAAGACATTACTGGCACTATGAAGTGGGGTGCTTTGCTGAGTCATTTTTGCCCTGTCTGACAGGAATCTCCTGTAATATATAACCCCTACCCCAGATTAAGTTCTGTTTACTTTTCTTGGAGCCCCTCAACTCATAGCCTCCTGTTCACAAGTTCTCCTCCTACTATCATCCAGCTATAAGGTTCCTGCAGATGACTTTAGTGACAAAGGATAAGACACTGCTGAGTATTTAGGATAGTGCTTCTTTTTGTTAAAAAAGATTTTTAAGCCAGGTGGTGGTGGCACAAACCTTTGATCCCAACACTCAGAGAGGTAGAATCAGGTTGATCTCTTTGAGTTCGATCCAGCTCCAGGACAGCTAGGACTGTTACACAGAGAAACACTGTCTCAAAAAACAACAACAAAAAAAAGATTTTAAAAATTGTTTTTAATTGAATGTCTGTGAGTTTGCAGTTGTCCTTGGAGTCCAGAAGAGGAGTGTAGATCTCTTGGATTTGGACTTAGAGGTGGCTGTGAGCCATCTGATATGAGTGCTTGGAACAAAACTGTGTTCTCTTCAAGGGCAGTTAATACGTGCTCTTAGTTGCTGAGGCAGCTTTCCAGGCCCAGAGTATCACTTCTTTTTTGTTGTTGTTTTTCAAGACAGGGTTTCTCTGTGTAGCCCCAGCTGATATGGAACTCACGTGTCTGAAAACCAGGCTGGACTGTAACTCACAGAGATCCACCTGCTCTGCCTCCCGAGTGCTGGGATTAAAGGCATGCACCACCACCGCCCTGCCACATATGAATCTTTTCTATCAAATACTATTTTATCTCCTCTCTTGTAAGACTTTTATGCAAGTGCTTTAATTTTCCCCACCCAGTAAAACCTTTGTTTATACAAAGGTCCACTGCTCTATTCTAGCAAGTTGCTGGCCCAAAGCAGTGGCCCTTTTTTCTTGGAGCAGGGACCCCTTTCTCCTTCCTCCTTCATTTCCTGCAACCAGATCTTTTCATATTAGCCAGATGAATATGACTCTGAGGTTGGACCTCAGCCAACGGGAAAAGACATAGCTACCACCTGAGTTCGAATAGAAACCAAATGCACTTCTTGTCTTGTTAGTTTTGCTCTTCCACACACACCCTCTTGATCAAGAGTAAAGTTTGCCTTGTCCAGACACCTTAGTTGCAGTGTCAGTCTCTTCCTTTGTGACACTGAACTTATTTATAACAATCCCCTCCCCTCTTTTATTTTCTTTCCCTGTCCTTTCCTCCCATCCTCGCCTTTCCTTTCTTCTTGCTGCCTCCCTTCTTTTTAAAATTTCCTCCCTCTTTTCTTTGTTTCAGTACAGTTTTGCTATGTATCCTTGCCCAGTCTTGAACTTATAATGATACCCTCCTCACCACACCCAGCCCTGGTGGGAGGTTTCATATAGCTACTTAGTAGTGGAAACTTCTTAAAACCTAGGTAGATTGATTCATGATTTTTGTTTACACAACCATTTTACATATTGATATGAGGAGTCCTGAACATTAATGTTTTTGTAGTTGTCAAATGCCTACAGAATGCATTTTACAAATACATCTTTTCATTTAAAATTACTATTTTGTTATTTTGAGTCAGTGACTTACATATGCTAGGGTGGCCTTGCACTTACTATATATGGGAGGATGACCTTGAACTTGGATCCTCCTACCTCACTTCCTAAGTGCTGGAATGAAGAGTGTGCAGCACCATGCTCAATTTAGTTCATATTGGAGATTGAACCCAGGCCTTTATGCATATTAGGCAAACACTCTACCAGCTTAGCTACAGCATTAGCACCATTCCACATATGTTTCTTGATATCTTCCGTGGAATACCATGACCACAGCCAGAGCTGTAGCAAGAAGCAAAATAGCCCTTGCTCTTCATTTGGCTGATGCTGTCTTCCTGCCCAGCATGTAAAATAGGTTCTTCCTTATGTTGGTGCTCTGTTGGGTAGGGAAGATGGAGAATGTGGAGCTGTTTGAACTACATCCTGTGAGGCCCTGGCCAGACTTCCTTATGGATACAGCAGTCACCCCCCCCCAGGCTGGGCTCCTCACTGCCTCCCAGAGAATGGGGTGTAAGCCTGCCACATGGAGCATGCCTTTCTACAGTGTTCTCCTGGAGTGTAGTAATGATTGCTACACTCTACCATAGGCAAATACCATACCATATTCAAGGGAATCAAAACAGGTTCTAAGTTAAAGTTGAGGGGTAGTCACTGAATTTGCTCCCTAAACTTATCATGAAAGATGAGATTGGGGCTGGGAAAATGGCTCAGAGGGTAAAGGCACCTGACACCAAGACTAATGACCTGAGTTCAATCCCTGTGACTCACATAGTAGGAGGAGAGAACTGAGCCCTTTAAATTGTCCTCTGACTCCGTACACAAGCGTGTACTCACACACATTCATCACACACACACACACACACACACACACACACACACACACACACACACACACTTACACAAATTGAAGTTGGACATTTTGTCCTGCCAGCCAGTTCCCAAATAACCACACAGGGACTTCTTAATGAGGAAGAATTAGCCAATAAATTAGACAATTAAAAAATAGCTTGTTTTTAACTAGCTCTTATAACTTAAATTAACCCATTTTTATTAATCTATGTGCTGCCCTGAGGCTCGTTTACTTCATCTATGTACTTCCCATCCTGCTCGCTCTGTGTCTTATGGTATCTCCTCTGACTCCACCCTTCTCCCCAACATTCTCTCTGCCCCCAAAATTCTGCCTAGCCATCAGCTAATCAGCTGTTTATTAACAATGAGAGCAACATATCTTTCCAGTGTACAGAAAGATTTTTCCACAACAAATAATTTTTTAAAGGATGAGTTCTCAAAATAACCCATATAATTGTGACTACAGTGTGTGTGGAGTGAGATGGAGGAAGGACTCTGTAAAGAGATGGAAGCAACAAGTCAAACTTTTTGGCCAGCCTTGACCATTGATGTACCTCTCAAGCCACATGTCTCACATCCAAGTTCAACCGGGAAAAGGTTGGAAAGAAAAGGCTAGTTTTCTTGTGTAGTGTTTCATTCCAGCTGGGACTGCCAAGGAATCCCAGGGGCCCCACCATGTGTCACCTACCTCTGCTTGGGAAATTCTTGTTCATCAGACACTTGCCAAAAGAAAGCTCTCATTGTTTCCTAGACTCTTTGGCTCTTGGCAAATACCCTCTTAGAAGTTCTTTGGTTTCTTCCCCCCCCTTTGTTAACCTAGAGCACAAATCATGCATAAAATAAATGGATTGACTAACATTCTAGTTGAGCCAGCGAATTCCATGATAGATCTTGTCAGGAGCCCAAAGTGCTGGTGTGCAGTTTTCCTTGGAGGTGGAAAAGGGACACAGGAATAAAACCACTAAATGGTTGTTGGATCTCATGTGGCAATCTGGACATTAGGATTGACATGTAATTCAGCCAGTCACACCTGGGCATTTTTCATAGAAATGAAAATTTGGGTTCACCTGAATTCCTGCCCAGAGAAGCCCAGCCTGTACCAGGCTTTTCTTTTGGGACACCAACCAGCTCCCAAATCATGACATGAGTCTTATTAGTTATGAATGTTCTGCCTTAGCTTAGGCTCATTTTTTCCTAGCTCTTATAACTTAAACTGTTTCTCTTCATCTACGTTTTGCCTCAGACTTCTTCACCTTTCTTTCCTTATGTATGTTTTACTTTTATGCTGTCTCCATGGCTGGCTAGCAGCTGCCTGATTTCTAACCCCAGGCTTGTCCCTCTCTTTCTCCCTCATTCTTTCCTCTGTCTTCCCTCCTATTTATTCTCTCTGCACTGCAGCACTGCCTATCCCTTTCCTGCACAGCTATTGGCCGTCCAGCTTTTTATTAAACCAATCAGGTGCCTTAGGCAGGCAAGGCGAAACAAATGAAACATAATTAAACAAATGCAGCCCTGCATTTGGTGGCTCATGCCTTTAATCCCAGCACTTGGGTGGCAGAGGAGGATACCTGTGAGTTCGAGGCCAGCCTGGTCTACAGAGCGAAATCCAGGACAACAGAGAAACCCTGTCTCAAAAAACCAAAACCAAAAACCTAAAACCAAAAACCAAAAAAAAAAAACCAAAACAAATGCATCATAAACACATGTAATACACATTTACACAGTCAAAATAGTATTCCATAACAATCACCCTAACAATGCAATGGTTCACCTTTGTCGAGCACAAAGCAATGAGTATAACCAGAAGATGAAAGGATGGAGGAAAGTCAAGTGAGTTGGATTTATTTGCAAAGCAATGGTTTCACCCAGTGTGTGGTGATTTTATTGGGGAGTCTGTAGATATTCTTACAGGAAAGCATACATTGGGGTTTTGGTACATTTGTGAGCATGCTCAGTTTAAGGTACACATTTCTGAGTTTGCTCAGGTCAATATTGTAGATCACGGGTTTACAAAAGAAATATGGTGGGTATCAGTAACATGCTCATCTCAGTATCCTAATGAACCTAGTTTATTCTTGGTTGGCAAAAAAAAGATGAGGCAGAGTGATTTGTAAGTTTCTCCAAAGAGTTTAAGTTGAAACAAATACAACAACTTTGAAGATATGTTTAGCCTTATTTAGTTGATGTACTTACTTTTTAAATTTTTATTTTATGTGTTCTGCCTGCATGTATGCATTCCATGTGTATATCTGGTGCACGAGAAGACCAGAAGAAGGCATTGAATCACAGTTGTGAGCCATCATGTTAGTGCTGGGAACAAAACCAGGTCCTCTGGAAGAGCTGCAGTGCTCTTAAATACTGGGCCACCTTGACAACTCTTTGTTTTATATTGTTTTTTGTTTTGTTTTGTTTTGTTTTACAGATGAGTCTCAGTCTACATCCTAGGCTGGCTTGGAACTCACTACACAGCCCAGGCTGGCCTTGAAGTCTCCGCAGTCCTGCTTCTGCTTATCAAGTGCTGAGATTCTATTCATACTCATCATGAGTGAACCATATTTTTTCTTCCCGGTAAATGTGGGTGTCTGCTTCTACAGATGTCTGTGGTACTTAGCAGCTCACACTGTCAGTGCTGATATCTTTCTGTGGGTGAATGGTGGTACCTCTCTCTACAGTGTGGAGTATGAGTTCACAATAAAAATAGCACACTATCTAGTGATGCATAAGACAGCTTGTATAAATATTCAAGAAACCATGATAAGTGGAGAAAGCCAGTTTCCAAAGGACTAAGTTTGGACCTCCTTATAGTTACAGAGTTATACCATTGTGTGTGTGTGTGTGTGTGTGTGTGTGTGTGTGTGTGTGTGTGTGTGTGTGTGTAAGGATTAAGAGTCTGTGAACACCGCAGGATGTCATAGAAATACAAAGACCAACTATTTCTTAAGAATGTGGAAAAATGACATTGCTATGCATTTTTGCAAAGGTCTTTGGAGGAAGGGACTGAATTGCACTTAGGAACGTGCCCTCTACTTGTGAAAGACACTCTTCTTTTCAGGAGGGTGGGGGATGGGCATAAAGAACTTCCTTGTGCTATTTTATGATTTCCCATGACTCTACAATTATTTCCAAGTCAGAAGTTAAAACAACAAGAAGAAGAGGACACACAAATTAGTGGGCACACTCTGGCTTGTGAAGAAATCATGAAGGCAATACTCTGAAGATGTTCATCCATTCACCCAGCAGAATGCTCATGAGGCTCGTTTGAGGTTCTGTCAGGAAAGGGCTTGGCAGGCACTGCTCAGACTGTGACTGACCACAGTGGTAGCTTTGTTTAAACATTGCATTTTCACAGTGTGCCTGATCACAGAGGTAGCAAGCAGGCCATACATCAGAGCAGGCTGGACTACTCCCTCTTAGTCTATGCAAATAGCTATGCCTTCAGACAACTGATAGATGTTCCTTCCACCTCACTTCTTTTTACTTTTAGACTTATTTTGTATTTATTTAATTTATTTAGTGTGGGGTAAGTTTTGTGGGTCTGGTTTTTTTCTTCACCTTGTGTGTTCCAGGGATCAGACTCAGGTCATTAGGCTTGGCAACATGTACCTTTACCTGCTGAGCCTTCTCACCTGCCCTGGGTCTTTTGTTTGTTTGTTTGTTGTTGTTGTTCTTCTTTTCCTATTTCTTCCTGTTTTTGAAATAGGGTCTGAGGATCTTAGGTACTCTAGGCTAGCCTTGAACATTCCTAGTAGTGGGTTTCACTTCTGTGTCCAGCCAGAGTGCTAGGATTACAGATGTCCACCATTCCTTCTGGTTTACACGGTGCTGGGAATAGAACTCAGGGCTTTTATGCACACTGAACAAGCATCCTATTGATTGAGCTACGTCCTCAGTCCCATATTTTTTCTTTAGAAGCACAAAATCCTTAAGGGTTGGGGTATGCCTCCCCCCAGCCTATAGTCACTGGACACTGGCTTCTGTGCATCTTAGTTCAGACGCAGCATCTGGCCTGTCCTACTCTGAGACTGCAGGGACACAAATGTTGCTTCTGAACTCTCACTGAATAATTAATTTCTGTTTTAAATAATTTATCAACCCTGGCCTGTATAATTGCTTAGAGCAAAGAATTAATTTGGTTGGATTCTTTTCTCTTTCTTTGCTTTGATCCAGGGCTGGGCATAGTGGAGGGATACAAAGTTGTCCTACCTACATCTAACTGGGATTTCACTCCAGTGACACCTAACCGAGTGTGGCAACAGGACCTCCTGTTCCTGTTCCTGCTCTGGGTAACACAGACTGTGTTCTTGACTCTATCCTCCAGTTTCTTCTTCAGCAGTGGCTCATTGATGCAGGATGATTTTTGGTTTGGTGATGAGATCCAGACATTCTGTTGTAGGTGGATTTTTCTGTCCCTCCAGTTAGCTCCCAAATCACAACATGGAGACTTATTAGTGATTATAAAAGCTCAGCCGATAGCTTAGGCTTGTTACTAACTAGCTCTTATAACTTAAATCAATCCATTTCTATTAATTTACTTTCTCCCTCATAGCTTTATTACTTTTACTCTGTACTGCCCGTGCTGCTTCCTCCCTGTGTGGAAATACCTCAAGACTCTGCCTTTCTTTCCAGCATCCTCTCTGCTCCCCCAAATCCTGCCTTGCTTATTGGCCATGCAGCTTTTTATTAAACCAAACAGAGTGACACATTTTCACAGTGTACAAAAAGATTATTCCACAACAATCTGCAGCTACTTGAAATCAAAGGCTGTAGATAAATATGGCCCAGTGGTAGATCACATAAGTGTGAAGCCACGGCTTCAGTTCCCAGCTTGCAAAAACCCACTCCCAGTCCTCAGTTTAGAGTAGAGGAGCATGGGCTGCAAGGAGCCTCCTGTCTGGGTTTTATAAATAAAACTTTATTGGCATCCACTCATGCCCATTTGTATAACATGTCATGGCTTTAGGCCACCAGGGTGGTTTTGGATAGCTGAGACAGAGGCTGCTTGTGAAACAGACAGTGAACAAAATATACAATGACACTGCTCTGCCCTTTGAGTATGTATGCTCATACATGTGAATGAGTGCATGCTATGGGGCATGTGTGGAGATTGGATGTCAGGCTTTTTTTGAGACAGAGTCCCTTTACTTAGCCCTAGATGTCCTGGAATTCACTATGTACATCAGGCTGTCCTCAAACTCAGAGATCTGCTCACCTCTGCCTCTTGCTGGGATTAAAGGAGTGGTCCACTATGCCCAGGAAGGCGTCAGTTCTTACCATCCATCTTTTGAAACAAGATCTCTTATTCTTTACCACTGTTCACTGTTGTTCCTCAGGCTACCTAGCTTGTGAACTTCCAAGATTTCTCCCATCTCTTTCTCACACAGGGTATCTGGGCTACCAGATGCTCCTGATGTCATATTTAGCTTCTACGTGGGTTCTGGGGATCTGAACTCAGAGCTGAACTCTGAACTCCAAGCTCCTGCTGTGGAGCAAGTGCTTTACCCACTGAGCCATCTCCAGCCCTGCTCTGCCCATGCGCCTTTATACAGAACTTTTGCAAAGCCCTGCTTTAAGTTGCGATTCAATCAGGAGTCAACTCGAAGTGAAGGCTGTGGAAGAATGCCTGGAGAGGACTGATTTTCATTGTTCATCTGCATCTCAGGGCAAGGAGTGCAGGCAGGGAAATCAAGGACAGGTGAACAAAGCTTTCCGATCGCATCTGCACTCTGAACCTTTGGTTATTTACAATGAGGATCAGATCCTGCAAAAATTAACTTTTCAGTTGAATCAGGTTTGGAGTTAGGAGCAGGTTCAAGCCCACACTCCCTGACTCCTATTGTCTGGGGTATGTCTGCAAGCTGCCATCTCCCTGGCTGATAAGAGGTAGTAATTCTTGCTTCCCTGCTGGGATTTTAGAGACCCACGCGTGCTCAACACTATCCAGTTACTTTACTTATTGTTTGCAATCAGGCAAGGACTACCTTCAACTTTTGATGTTTCTGCTTCCACTTCCTGAGTGCTAGGATTATATGCGTGTTCTGTTTTATCCAGTTCTATGAGGTGCTAGGGATTGAAGATTTGGTTATGTCTATGTTTAGCAAATACTCAGCCAGCTGAGCTACATCCTTAGCTCCATAAATGTCTTGTTTCTTATGCTTAATTCTATTCAGTGATTTTATCTTGCAGGATCTGTGACCACATTTTATGGTAATATTTTGTGACCTTACCTCCACCTTTAGGTGTTTTGTTTGTTTGGGTTTTATATTTTATGGTGTTTTTGTTTGTTTATTTGTTTGTTTTCTCAATATATAGCCTTGGCTAGCCTAGAACTTGCTCTGTGGAGCATGCAGGCCTCAAACTCACAAAGGTCTACTTCTGTGACCCAGGATTAAAGGCATGCACCACCATGCCTGGTTCCATCTTTAGTTTTGACAGTGTCTTACCACATAGCCCAAGCTGGCCTTGATATCACAATCCTACCTCAGCCGCTCAAGTGTTAGGATTATAGGCATGTGCCATCATACTATGATAACTTCTTTTAAAAAGCCTTCTTTTAAGGGAAATGGAAAAGGCTCTGTTACAGAGGGGAGGTGTGGGGGTGACTGGAAGGAGTGGAGGGAGGGGAAACTGCCATTGGTATGTAAAATAAATGAAAAAATTATTTAAATAAAATTTAAAAACCTTTTTTTTTTTGTTTTTTTTGAGACAGGGTTTCTCTGTGGCTTTGGAGGCTGTCCTGGAACTAGCTCTCGTAGACCAGGCTGGTCTCAAACTCACAGAGATCTGCCTGCCTCTGCCTCCCGAGTGCCGGGCTTACAGGCATGTGCCACCACCGACCACCCTAAAAAACTCCTTTTAAAGAATTAATATTTGAACTGGGGAGATGGCTCAGTGGGTAAGAGTGCCCTAAAAGTGAGAGGGATCCAGTTCCAGTATCCCCTTCAAGGGCATGTAACCAATGACCTAACTTCTTCCCATCAGCCTCCACCTCCTGAAGATTTCAGTATTTCCCAATAGCAACCATTCTGGCCTTTCTATATAAGGCTTTGAAAGGACATTCAAGAGCCAACTCTAGCACTTTACTACTTGGAGTCTTGCAACAGGATCAGAAACTCTTATGATGATAAAATCTAGGTGTTTTGTCCTCCTTGTCACTTATGGTCAACAGAAAAGCAAGCTTGGTAGATTTCAGAAAATATTCAAGGACCTCTGAAGACGTGCCTTCCAAGAGCTAACACTAGTGCAGGAGGCCCGGGTGATGATGCTAATATCTCCCTCCGCTTAGAGCAGGTCACTGTGTGCACAGTGTGGACATACATTGGGGTTTTGACAGTCACTGAACAAAAGGAAGTGAAAGTTTAAGAAAGCCCAAGTCAAGCACCATTCCCTACTTTAAGAAATTACATGAAGAAATTGTGCATTCCTGTTAGAAATGGAGACGATGTGCCTAAACTCAGCAGAAAAGCAGCACAAAGAGCAGGCTTCCTAAGCACCTTCTGAAAGCAAGCTGGTTTTGTTTTTATCATTTATCCATTATATATGATACTGACTTTCCCATCTGTTATAATAGGAGCAAATCATGTTTAGGAAGAAAAAACTCTATGAGAGCTACTAAGAGTCATTTCAACTCTAAGCTTGTACATTAAGTTTTAATGTCAACAGCGAATAATTCTGACATTCAAATTTCATTTGCACTCCTAGAAAGATATATCTTCCCTGCAGGCAATGCGATCTTTTTTTCCCCAGTGACAAATGATGTCTGTAAGATTTTCTTCCTAAACTCATTTATTCTATAAGATGGGGAAGGCCATCATGAATGTGCAGGGGAAACTGGAACAGTCTCTCCCCCATGTAAGAGATAAAGATGGAGATGCATGGGAGGGGAAGGAAAGGGGTTGGGGAGATGGCTCAGTAAGTAACAGTACTTGCTTTGGAAGCATGAGGATGTAAGTTCAAATCCTCAGCACCTGGACCACATCTGACTTGGATTCAGATAGGTGCATTCCACTCTCAATGGGTATACAAACCACATTTGAGGGCAGCCCCATGCCTAGAAGTAGATGGCTGACACAAAATAAACTTGAAGGTATTTTGGAAGACTTTTGTTTGTTTCATAATGCTTTATCTGGGCCTTTTTCTTTTTTACTTTACTAGCATATTATATTTCCTTGTATATTATGGTTTCCAATTTTGAGTTTTTATAGCTTGCATATGTCTGCGTGTGTGTATATATTTCTTGTGCTCTTTGGTTTGTTTGTTTAGTTGTCTTTTGTATTGGCCTGCCTGTTTTCTTAAGAGAGAGACAAAGAAGGTGTGGATTTGAAAGGGTGGGAGATGGGGAGGACCTGTGAGAGTATGAGAGATGGGGAATTGTGATTAGAATATACTGTATGAAAATAACTTTTTGTTGTTTCGTGAGACAGGGTTTCTCTGTGTAACGGCTCTGGCTGTCCTGAAACTTGCTTTGTAGACCAGGCTGGCCTTGAACTCACAGAAGTCTTCCTGCTTCTGCCTCCTGAGTGCTGGGATTAAAGGCATGCACCACCACCACCCGGCTGAAAATAACTTTGTATTCAATAAAACAATTTAAAAAACAAAATTAAGCACCCATTTAAAAAGCAGCATATGGTTGGGCTGTCCAATTAGCTGTAACTCAAGAGCCATGAGACAGTGGAGACAGAAGGATCTGTGGGGCTTGCTGGCTGGCAGCCTAGCACGAGGTTCAGTTAGATGCCCTATCTCAAAAGAATAATGGGAAGAATGATAGAGCAGGGTGCTGAACGTTCTCCCTTGACCTTGGAAAACCTCCCTGGTTACATGTAATAAAATACAAAAATGCACACAGCACTCCTCCCTCTCTCTCTCTCTCTCTCTCTCTCTCCTCTCTCTCACACACACACACACACACACACACACACACACACACACACACACACACACACCTATAGCACCATGCACACACTTAATATACCATACACACACATACACATGTAGCATGCATACACATTTGAGTATGTCATACATATACTCCCATGTACCACACTCACACGCAGACACATACAGATATACCATATACACATGCCATATAAATACTCACATACAACACACATACCAAAAAAAGAAAACAGCAAGAAAGAAAGAGAGAAAGAAAAGGGTAAAAAGGAATAAAGAAACAAAGAGCTTTCTCTCCCTTCTCCACTGAGGATCAATATTTAATCTTTTCTGCTTGAGAACTCTGGGCAGGCTAGTCAGGTGATTGAGACTGTGATGTGGTAATCCATGCTTACTCTCTTCTCTATTGTTCTTTTATTATTTTTTCATGAAGGTATTTTCAGCAGGGTCAGATTTCTGTTTTGTGCAGGAAGTGATTTAGCAGTGACATGTTACATTCAAGAACCAAGTTTTAAAAATGCCTCTTTTCAGAAATTCTTTGCGTGCGTATATGTGTAACACATCTGTGTGAGTGTATCTGTACTGTGTGTGGAGGTCAGATGACAACTAGCAGGAATCCTCCTTCCACTGTGTGATTTGAAGCTCAAACGCAGATTGTCAGGCTTAGCGGCAAATGCCTTTACCCTCTAAGCTGTCTCACAGGTCCTCTCCCCTCCTTTTTAAAATACCTCTTAATTGCATGTAATTTGGTGCCTGTACGCAAGTTGCCATCACCTATTCCCACGGGTTCATCAAAGCCCATTTTAGACCATGGGAGACAAATGTCTGTGAACAACTGCAGAAAAAGCTAAATAGCTTTCATTCTGCCTGGTCAAATTAGTGTGTGTGTGTGTGTGTGTGTGTGTGTGTGTGTGTGTGTGTGTGTGTGTGTGTGTAGAAGCCTGAGAGCAACCTCATGCTTCATTCATTCCTCAAGAGCACCCACTTTGTGTTTTGAGACAGTCTCTCACTGAGACCTGGAGTTCACCAATTATTCTGGGTTAGTGGGACTGCAAGCCCCAGGGACCATCCTCTCTCCATTTCCACTGAGTTGGTGGGACAGTAATTTCCTAGGATCTTCCTCTCTTCATTTCCCCAGCGCTGGGTTACAAGCATGCACTATGAGGCCTGACACCCTGGGCTACAAGCATGTATATAATGCCTGACACACTGGATTATAAGCATGTACCATGAGGTCTGACACACTGAGTTACAAGCATGCACCTTGAGGCCCAACATTTTACTTGGTTGCTGAGAGTAGAACTCAGGTCCTTATGCTTGAGCAGTAAGGATTTTATCAACTGAGCTATCTCCTCAGCCCTAAATTATTGTTATTTAAAATGTTAATCAATTAATGTGTTCTTCAAGCCTCAACTGGGCTTGAAGATAACAGTCTAGGTTTGGGTTTTCTCAAAAGTACACCTGAGAGCTGGTAAGAATGCAGTGGTGTATGTGTGACCTAACCCCAAGATTTCCCCCATAATATAGTGTAGCTGGAGACAGAAAAGGGGAGGCAGTGATGAAGGGGGAGTTTTTGCAAAGCTGTAATTGCTGTGGTTAGCTGGAGGCTTAGTCCTCCTGGAAATTTACCTCTTGTAGAAGACACAGGACTTACCTGACAGCTATTCTAACTGAAGAACAGCAAGCAGGACTATGGATACTCCACTCCCAAGAGCTATTTGTTTACCGTGCTTTGCAGGAACCGAGATCTTCTGCCCCATGGCTTGTTGGGCACAGAGCTGAGCATGCTCCTTTGGTGTGAAGGATGCGTGGAAAGGGAATATTGACAGAAGTCAAGAGCATCAGCTGCAGCACAGACTGTTTGCAGAGGACTGATGAGCAAGGAACACCGCTTTGTGGCTCCTTCAGAGCACATGTGATCAATGATTTGATGGGTAAAGCTAAAACTGCAGTTGCAACAGAAACAGCAGAGTGTGGTGCTACACACTAATAATCCCAGCACGCAGGAGGCAGAGGCAGGCAGATCATGCATACGTAGAAGTGTAGCAAGACCTGTTTGTAAAAACCAAAGGGTGGGGATGTGGTTCGGTGGTATGGCACTTGACTTGCATATGCAAGGCCCTGGATTCAGACAAAAAGAAAGGAAAATCAGAAGGGAAATGAATGTATATTGGCAGGACTGCCTATGTGATTGCAGAGTCTAATGGCAAGTGCAGAGCCAGAGTTTCTTGTTCAAAGAATAGGAAACTGTGAGGTGCACAAACCAGGTGGGTAAGAGTCTCAAGTTGGCCCCACCCACTAAATTGGACTTGAAATGTGCCTGTGGACTGTACACCTGCATGGGACAGTGAATGAGCCTGGTCTTGTTTAGTGGGTATCTTTTCAATATTTGTGCCAGGGTTTCTCAAAAGGGTAAACTGAGACTCAAGATGTTAGCTGCTCATTTACCATAGGACTTGATTACTCTGATCTTGGAATGTTCTGGTGGTATAGAAAAAGGCTGGGCAAATTTGTTCTGTCAAGAGCTAGGCAGGGAACACAATCAGCTGTGTAGCCTGATGGGCTTCTGTGCCAACTGTATCACATGCAGAGAGTTGACAAACAGCAAGGCCTGGTTGTATTCTGATTCTGATATAACGTTCTTTAAGGATGAAGGTGCTGGCATGTCATATGATTTTTCCTGTGTCATGAAATAACCTGTTTTTTTCTTTAAGTCGGAGTTTCTCACTTAAACCTAAGGCTAGCCTTTAAACCATGAGTCATGATGTTGGCCGGGTTGTCCTTAAACTCTTCATTCTCCTGCCTCAGCCTGTCAAGTGCTGGGATTATGCACACCACCATACTCGGCTTCCTTTGGCTATTTTTTTTTTTGAGTTGATGTCTCATGTATGGCAGATTAGTGTCTCATGTATGCCAGGCTGACCTTGAACTTTTTATCTAGCCAAGGATAACCTTGAACAGAGATCCTCCAACTTCTGCCTCCCAAATTCTGAGATTATAAGTGTCACCACATTTAGTTTATATAGTACTGGGAAATCGAACACAGAGTCTCCTGCAACGTACTCTACCAGTTGAGGTATGTCTGCAGCTTCCTTCTACTTTAAAAAATAAAATTTAGGCCAGCCATTGGTGGCACACGCCTTTAATCCCAGAATTCGGGAGGCAGAGGCAGGTGGATCTCTGTGAGTTCGAGACCAGCCTGGTCTACAAGAGTGAGTTCCAGGACAGCCTCCAAAGCCACAGAGAAACCTTGTCTCGAAAAACCAAAATTAAATTAAATTAAATTTAAAAAGTGTGTGTGTGTGTGTGTGTGTGTGTGTGTGTGTGTGTGTGTGTGTGTGTGTATGTGCACATGAGCACAAGTGTCCACAGAGGCCAGAAGAGGGCACTCAGGAGCTGGAGTTACAGACAGTTGTGAGTGGCCTGACAAGGCTGCTGACAACCAAACTCAGGTTTTCTGCAAGAGCAGTATTGTTCTGAACTGCTGAGTCATCTCCCCAGACCCCATTTTATTTTATTTTGAGAGAGATTACCATTTAACCCAGGCTGGCCTTGAATTCACTGTAAAATGACCCAAACTTCTGATCCTTCTGCCTCTACCTTCCAAGTACTAGGATTGCAGGCATGTACATCATCCTCACATCCCTTCTGATTTTTTAAAATACTTCACCATGGCAAAAATAACTCATAGCTCATGAATCCTAGAGATAGTGGGTTAGCAATGGCTGAAAGCTACCTAAGTACCAGACATTCTTCACTGTCTGCTTCCTGGCTGTCTCCTGCTGCCATGCCTTCCCCACCATGGTGGAGTATACTCTTACATGTGAGCCAAACTAAACCCTCCCTTCCTTAAATTCTCTTTCCAGGTGTTTTATAGCAGCAGCAAGAAGAGTAACTAGTATAACAAGTGGCTTGGGCACATGATAGAAGGCGACTTTTAGGATTCAAGGGCTCATGTTGGGCAATGATCCATTTTGACCATCCTAGTTAGATTTCATTGCTTCTGGGCTACATGGCTTATGGCTAAAATCCTGTTGTCTTGATTTCCTTGGCCTGAAGATACAGAAGGGTCTGGAAGCCTCTGGAATATGCTGTGGCTACTTCCCACACAATCAGCCAAGAGAGATAACTTCCATTTGTGTTCTTTTAACTCAAGTGAGAAATAAAAACCACTAAGAACCCCAGTACACACACACACACACACACACACACACACACACACACACACACACACACACTTCCACCATCAGAATATTTTCTATTTCAGATGTGTGCTGCTGAGATAAATGTTTAACGCATTAGGATTTAACAGAAGACACTAAAAAGTCCTAAATTAAAACCTGGAAATATCTATAGGTTTGCAGGTGAGAATAACCATCCTTAAGACATTTTTAAAAACAAAACATATAACCTCATAGACATCCTCTGCACTTTATTTTAGCAATGATCTTAAGAAGTGTATGTTACTTTCTATGGGCAGTGGTGGTGCATGCCTTTAATTCCAGCACTTGGAAGGCTAGACAAGGGTGTCTGTGAATTTGAAGCTGGTCTGCAGATGAGTTTCAGGACAGCCAGGACTACACCCAGAAACCCTGTCTCAAAAAACAAACAAACAAACAAACAAACAAACAAATGGTGTATGCTTTTTTTAAAAACAGATAACCCACATATTAATATGTATGCCCACAAATGCATTATGTAACTTTCCCAGTGCCCTACTAAATTCAAAGTCTCCCTTCCCAGTTGTCTGTTTCTAAAGTTCAAGTTATTCCATGAGGTCAGACATGTCCCCACCCCCTGCCATGTGCACACATGTAGAAGCCAGAAGGAGATTGGGTTTCATGTTCTGTTACTCTCTGCTTTATTATTTTGAGATATATTCTCTTTAATGAGCTGATAATCATAACGAGGCTCCTGTCTCTGCTCCTCCCTGCTCTGTGATACACACAGAAGGTCAACCATATCCATGTTTTCTACATGCTGTTGAGAACTTAAGCTCAACTCTTCATGCTTACCCAGCAATAATTCTCACCCACAGAACCATCTCTCCAGTCCAGATACCACCTATTTTGCAGCAATATGCTCCTGGGGGATTATTTTCAGTATATTTTATCTTTTAATGATTTATCTATTTTTATTTGATTGCTTGGTATTTTTGCCTGCATGCATATCTGTATAAGGGTGTCAGATCCTCTAGAACTGGAGTTACAGACAGTAGTGAGTTTCCATGTGGGTACTGGGAATTGAACCCAGGTCCTCTGGAAGAGCAGCCAGTGCTCTCAACTGCTGAGCCATCTCTCCAGGCCTCAATAAATTTATGGATTTTTCTTTTTGTTTTTTCGAGACAGGATTTCTCTGTATTGTTTTGGAGCCTTCTGTGGAACTTGCTTGGCAGACCAGGCTGGCCTCGAACTCACAGAGATCTGCCAGCCTCTCCCTCCCGAGTGCTGGGATTAAAGGTGTGCAACACCAATGCCTGGCTAAATTTATGTTTTAAAGCCCAACTTCAAATATTGGTTTTCTGAAACCCCAGACAGTCAGGACTCATTCCTGCTCTAAATGCTTTGCTTGACACACTCTGCTACAATTTGAGTGTGTTCTCAAAATTCATGTGTCAAAACCTATTGACCAAATTCACATTGGTGTTACTAGGATTTAGGAATTTGTGAGGTAATTGGGATTAGATGATACCATGGGAGTGGGGTTGCCATAATGGAATTACTGGCTTTATTAAAAGAGGAAGAGAAGAGACCCAAGTTATTTTGCTGTGAAAGCCATTGCCAATTTTTTCTTCTTCCTTTCTCTCTCCCCTTCCTGACTCCACCCTCTTACCTCTCCTTCTCTTGAGATGTAGCCCAGGCTGGCCTCAAATTGAAGAATCCTCCTACCTCAGTCTCCTTAGTGCTGGGATTACAGTCATGAACCATTATCCCCAACTTTAAACATTTATCAGATTTAAAACAACAGAAAATGAAATGACAGTGTCTTTGGGGGACAAAACTAAGATATCTTTGGCTTTGTTGGCTGCTGTAATCTTCATTTAAAAAAAGCCTTAACCGGGGGCTGGAGAGATGGCTCAGCAGTTAAGAGCACTGGCTGCTTTTCCAGAGGTCCTGAGTTGGGTTCCCAGCAACCACATGGTGGTTCCCAACCATCTATAATGAGATCTGGTGCCCTCTTTTGGCCTGCAGGTGTACATGCAGACAGAACAGTGTATTCATAATAAATAAATACATCTTTTAAAAAAGTCCCAATTAAAGAACATACAATTTAGTTGGTTAGGTTTGGTTAGCATTTGCTTTAGAGTTTGATACAGGGTCTCAGTATGTAACCTAGGCTACTCTAAAGCGCTCCATCTTCCCCATCTCAGCCCTGAATTACAGGTATGAACCACTATACTTGACTTAAAGTTGTACAGTTTATCCATGATAAAATGCATACCTTGGGCAGGGGAGATGCTTAGATGGCAAAGTGCTTGCTGAGCAATCATGAGGACCTGAGATGGATCCCCAGTTCTGTGTGAAAGACTGGCATGGCGGTGCATGTCTATAACCCCAGCAGTGGGCAGAGGGCAAGGACAGGTGGATACCTGGAGCTCCCTGGATGGCCAGTCTAGTTGAATAGGTGAGAGTTACAGGTTCAGTGAGTTTTTGACTCAAGGTGGAGAATGACTGAGAAAACCTCTTAGTGTCAATCTCTGGCTTCCACATGCACATGCACATATGTAACATTCCACACACATGTGCATACACACAAACATGTATACACATACACCACCACACCTCACAAAAATGAATAGCTTTAGATGGGTCATTGGGCAGGTTTTGACAAAAGCCCACATCTGCATGTGCCTAGTTTATTTTAATCAAAGTGTGGAACACTTCTGTCACCTGTCTCTGTTATCCAGGCTCTTTGGGCAAACACCAATTTGAGCCTCTACTGTCACTTCATAAAAGCACTATGCACTGGGCATTGGTGGCACACGCCTTTAATCCCAGCACTAGGGAGGCAGAGGCAAGTGGATCTCTGTGAGTTCGAGGCCAGCCTGATCTCCAGAGCGAGTGCCAGGACAGGCTCCAAAGCTACACAGAGAAACCTTTGGTTTTGAAAAACCAAAAAAAAAAAAAAAAGCACTATGTTGACTAGTGTGATAGGTCCTGAAGATTCCGGGTCTATCTGCCTTGATTACTGCTACTAGAATCCTCATGGCTGCTCATACCTAAAGGCCAAAGCTGTTATTTTATTTTGTTTTTTGGTCATAGACTTCCCCTTTCCTCAATATAGCATTGCTCCTCCAAGCAAACTTCAGAGCTTATGTATTCCAGGCAGAGGATCTACCTGTTATTTTGAATACCAGTGAATACTAGCATTTCTAGGTGAGCCAAGCTTCTCGGTCTCTGTTCACATCCCATCATATTTAGACTGGTCCCAATTGTGGGTCTTGTCTTGAAACCCCTTGCAATTGTAGGCATCTGATGTGGATGTTGGGAGCTGAACTTGAGTCCTCTGGAAGGGTAGTAGTTGCTATTTCTTGCTGATTTGTTTCTCCAGCCTTTTTACTGTTCTTTTATGGCCTGTTGTATGCATTTATACACACAGTTAACTTTGCACCCTCTGTCTGTATTCCTAGGTACTTTGTTTCTCTGTCTTTGTTCTGCCTACATTATTAGCTTCTTTAGTTCTGTGTACTGGAGGAGATGGCGTCATGGAAATAAGGGAGAGAATGTTTTTCCAGGAAGAAAGGCAGTGTGTTGTGCTAATGTGTTTGCTCCTTTTGTTTTCACGTTATGAATGCATGAGTGATCAGGGCTCTTTCTGTACATGGGCTGCTATGAATACAGAGCCCTTCCTTAATAAGTAGATGTTGCCTACAGGTTGAATCATGGGTGATAATGATTGTGTCTTGTATTTCCTCTTTTGCTTTCTTTTGTCCTACATTTCTTTCTCTCCCCCTCCCCCCCCTCTCTCTCTCTCTGTGTGTGTTTGTGTGTGTGTGTGTGTGTGTGTGTGTGTGTGTGTGTGTTTGTGTGTGTAGGCCCACTTCCTTTGGAAAAGGCTCTATTTTTACTGGAGTTCACTAATTAGATGAGAATGCTTAGCCACTTAGCCACAGGGATTGTGCTGTCTTAGCCTCCCAGCACTGGGATTACAGAAGTGTGCCACCATGCCCATCTTGGAGCAGAGCTAATGCACAGACCAATTTGTTCAACGAATCAGCTCGTTGATTTTGTTGAAATGTATCATAGAGAAAAACAAGTTATTCAAGGACGGAGGCCTCTAAATTCATCTTTATATTATCTTCCTGTCATTTAGCACATACTTTTGCACTCCTGAAGTGCTCAATTTCACTAAACGTACAAAATAAAGAGGGGGCTAAGGGTTCCACACTGTCTTCGCTTGTTACACTAAACTGGTTTTAATGTAGAATTAGTATTACATAATGGGCTTTGCATACATGTGGACAAAGGAGAGACTTATTTCGGACTTTCTGAAGTGCTGTTTCATTCAGAACATCACGAGTTTGTGAGACCTGCCGAGGAGGTTATGGCTGGAAGCACTGGAGCATGTCAAAATGGAATCGGTGAGCATCTTGGGAACCTCTGTGCTTCTGGGATCTGTCTGAAGGCTGTTGTCACTGTCATAACAGAAGGAATAGAAGAGGTAAAATTCATGATTCTTCACTTGCTTCTTTCCATACTGACCTCAATCTCATTGGGTAGAAGCTCAAGATTTATACATTCTTGAAAAAAGCAGGCAGCAAGAAAGGAAGGCACAGGAAAACTAAAGAGCGAGAGAAGAGGGAATGTTTTTTGTATTGATTTTTCTAGCATGAATGTTGCTGTTGTTGATTATACTAATCGTTTGCATTTCCTGTGAAGAGTGGCTCACTGTCTCTCTGGGGCTCCTTACCTCTGTGTCTTTTTCAAAAGCAGATAAATGACCACACTCTGGTTTTCTGCCCCAGGAAATGACTTCACAGACTAAATCTGAAAGGATACTCCCACCCCCATCTCTGGGTTTTTGTTAATTTGCATACATTCTCTTAGACATTTCTGTGCAAAATAATGATGGGTGAGAACAAATGGATACAATGAGAGGAATACAGCATCATACCTAGCATGATCTTATTTATTTATTGACAGTGTCATATGGCTCAGGCTAGCCTTGAACTCACTATGTACCCTAGGAAGACCTTGAATTCTTCATCCTCCTGCCTTCATCTCTAAGGGGCTTGTGCCACCAGGCCCAGTATATGTGGTGCTGTAGGTAGAACCCAGGGTTTCATGCCTGCTAGGCAAACACTCTACCTACTTAGCTATCTTTGCTAGCCCCGTACCTGACATATTCTTGAGAGGCTACCTAACCATTCTTCAACACACTCCCAATGTCTTTCAGTACTCCCCAATGAATAAAAAATGATTGATGTCAATAACCTGAGGTTGGGGAGCTCTGAGCTATCCAGATCCACATGTTAGGGTCAACGGTGATGCAATTGGTAAATGACTCAAAATCCTTTAGATTTGGGTAGTCTTCTGGGAATCAGTGCTCATGCAAGCATCTACCATCAGCCAGGTTTATGGCCACAAAACCAAACCAGATTCAGGTACAATGTATCAGGGCATCAAATTCCCTCACAATAAGAGAAACACAAGTTGCAGGAGATCCTGGCTTCTGGAATATCAAATAATAATTCTTGCTTTAGATAATTGGGAATATTTGATATGCATTTTCCTCATGGTTTTAGATTTTATTTGGCACCGTGTGAAAAGGCACTATTTTCTGTTTTAAAGCACAGTTACATCTCAGCATTACAGTTTGAATGGGGAACTGTACATGTGTTTAAGTACTTGGGCTCCAGCTGCTAGGGATGTGGAAGGTTGTGGAAACATTAGTAAGTGGAGCCTCACTAGTGTGTACCCTGAAGCTTTACAGCTTGGTTCTACTCCCTATCCTCTGTCTCCTTACTAATTGCAGATAGAATGTGACCATCCGCTTGATGCTCCATTGCTACATGGACTGTATTACCCCTTCTTTAAATAAGAAACACAATTATGCGTATGAGTATTTGTCTGCATGAATATAGCACATACATACCGGTGCTCCAGGAGGCCAGAAGAGGGCATCAGATCCCCCTGGAAGTGGAGTTACAGTTTTGAACTTCCACGTGGGTACTGTGCACCAAACCTGGGTCCTCAGCACATGCTCTTAACTGCTGAGTCATTTCTGCAGACTCCTGTATCTCTTCTTAAACTATGACGCCAAATAAACCCTCATCTCTTTAGTTGCTTGTTAGGTATTTTTATCACAGCAGTGAGAAAAGTAACTGTGTTAGGTGAGGGATCTGGGACTGAAACTTTCAGACTTCCCTAAACTGAAAAGGCTTTCAAGTCCTACCTTGTTTCATTTTAGTGGGCTGGGGCTATTATTTAGTGGTAGAGCACCTGCCAAGGATGCACAAAGCCCTGAGTTTAATTCTGAGGGAAACACACACACACACACACACACACACACACACACACACACACACACACACACACCCCCGCCACCGCCACCACCACCACCACCAATAATAAAAAAGAAAAATACTGTATTTTAAAATAGAATTTCAAAACTAGGCACAGTGGTACAAACTTGTAATCCCAGAACCCCGGAGACTGAGGCAGGAGGATTACAAGCTTGGGACCAACTAGGGCGACACAGTAAGATCTTATCTTAAAATAAAAATGATAGTGTCAGGTGGTGGTGGCCCATGCCTTTATTCCCAACACTCAGGATGCAGATCCAAGCAGATCTGTGAGTTCCAGACCAGCTCGGTCTACAGAGTGAGTGCCAGCACAGCCAGGGCTACACAGAGAAACCCTGTCTTGAAACAAACAACAAAATAAATAAAATTTTTAAAAATGAAAGCAATAAAAACTCCAGTCCTTTTCTCAGAAAAGGGCTTGGCCCAAGTTCATCTTCTTTTATTTGTGTGCACATATCTTGGAGCCAACACTGAAGTGAGCTAACAGGCCCTGCACTATGCTGTAAGGGTCAATGTGCATATAGTAACCCTGAGACAGACTCTAGACAGTACATTTGCAGTCAGCTTCTAGAGCCCTTCTTCTTCATTGTCTGAATATTACTATTGTTATCATCATCATCATCATCATCATCATCATCATTACTGGAATAAGGTTTTGGGAAATACAGTTGTGATCAAGATGTGTTGTAGCTCACTGAAGATAATAGATTATGCTAAAAATGTTTATTGAGATTGCCAAAATCAGAACCCCAGATGATCTGCAAGGAAATGTAGTAGGTTCCCAAAGTTAGTTCGTTCTTTCATTTGCTCACTTGTTCCTTCCTTCCTTCTTTGCTTCCTTCCTTCCTCCCTTCCTCCCCCTCCCTCCCTGCCTCCATCCTTCCCTCCCTCCCTCCCTCCCTTCCTTCCTTCCTTCATTCCTTCCTTCCTTCCTTCCTCCTTCTTTCCTTCCTTCCTTCTTAGCTTCCTTCCCTTGTTCTTCCTTCCTTTCTTCCTCTCTCCTTCCCTCCCCTCCCCACCACCTCCCCTGTTCTTCCCTCTCTCTTTTGTGTGTCTGTGTGTTCTTGTGTGTACAGGTGCACATGCACATGTTTGTAGGAGCCAGAAGACAACCTCAGGTATTGTTCCTCAAGAGTTACCCACATTAATTTTTACCACTTATTATTATTGTGATTGCACATATGTTGTATGTGGCTGCATGTGCCACAGCATTTTTGTGGAAGTTCGGAACAGCTTTGTGAGTCGGCTCTTCCTTCCTCCATGTGGGTTCCTAGGATTGGACTGTTTGTCCGGTTTAGGCAGCAAGCCCTTCCCTAGCTGAGTCATCTCATGGGTGGGCCCTACCTTGTTTTTGGAGACAGAGACACACACTGGATTCCCAGTCTTGCAGATTAGGTTACACTAAGCATCCAGTGAACCCCAGGCTGTCTCCCAGATATTGGATTGCAAATACACAAGAATGTGCTGATTTTTTGGCTGGGTTCTGTGGATAAAACTCAGGTCCTCAAGCTTTGTACCACAGACATATTGCCATCTGGGTTATCACCCTAGTTCCCATAAATTCTTTCTGATCCAGAAACGTCAGTGAGAAGCACAGAACCTAAAGTAGTTTTCCACATTGGACCTCATTAACTCCTTCTCCTTGGTACACTGGAGGCATTTAGAAGCATCTTCCAGGCTTAGTTAGGAAGATGGTCTCATGGTTCTACTTGGGTTTGATGATGGTCATTTCTTTTTTTTCTTTTTCTTTCTTTCTTTTCTTTTCTTTTTTTGGTTTTTCGAGAAAGGGTTTCTCTGTGGCTTTGGACTTTGGAGGCTGTCCTGGAACTAGCTCTTGCAGATCAGGCTGGACTCGAACTCACAGAGATCCACCTGCCTCTACCTCCCAAGTGCTGGGATTAAAGGCGTGCGCCACCAACGCCCGACTGATGGTCATTTCTTACTTAGAGGCTGCCTGCTGACACTTGATCAGGTAATTTTTGTGATGATCACTTCTTTCTGTTCCTCTTTTTTGCTTGCTTTGATCCTTAGTTTGTGTGGCAGTTATCCAAATAATAAGAATAGATAATAATAAAATAATAATAAGTCATTTCTACTTAGTAATCTTGCTTTAAAACTCAACAAGTACCCCTGCACAGCCCCCTCAACAGAAAATCACTAAGCCTGGCAAGCAGACAGAATGCATATTCAATTGTTCATATGGAAATTAGAAGTATGATTTTGCCTTTTTTGCTCTCACTCTTTCACCTCAGACTATTCTGTGGGTGGTAGCACACGCCTTTACTCCCAGAACTAAGGAGGCAGAGGCAGGAGGATCTGAGCTGTACTCAGAAGGAAGGCACTGGGCTGGGGAATGTGGCTGGATTGATAGAGTGCTTGCCTAGCATGCATGAAGCCATAGGTTCTATCCTCAGTATTATATAAACCATGTGTTGTGGGTCATGCCTGTAATCAGCACTCTGGAGGTGGAGACAGGATCAGAAGTTCAAGGCCAACTCCTTCCCTTCCTTGTCTTTCTAAATTAACTTTCTGGCTAGCATACTAAGAAATGGGTTTCATTGTGAAGTATATAGGGTTATACTTTGCTCTTATCCAGGGCTCTGTCCTTCTCTACCCCTTCCTAGCTGGTCCTGTTCCTCCACCCACACAGCCTGTCCTTTCAAGATGTGTATACTCCATTATCATACTTTATTTTCCCTTTCTCTTTATTTTAGACCTCTTCCTTCCCTTTATAGTCCCCTTTATATGTTCATACCCTCCATGCCTCAAATCCAGATTTTACAATGAGAGAAAGGATGAGATAGTTGCCTTTCTGAGTGTGGCTTTTTTTTCCCTTAACATTATGGTCAGTTGTTCCATTCATTTCCCTGAAAATGCCATTGTGTTGTTCTCCTTGAGAACTTCTTGAGAATGAAATCATTGTATATACTACCAAATTTTCTTTATTTTTTCATCTATGAATGAAGTCTAGACTTATTTGGAGACAAAAGTTCCCTAAAAATGACCAGAATGGTCCTGAAATCACCTCGTGGCCCAGGAAGACCTTTAATTTGTGATCCTCCTGCCTCAGCCTCAGGAGTGTCTGGGATGACAGGCCTGTGTCACCAGGCCAGGTTGATTTTGTGATCTTTTGGTAGACTAGTTCATGGAACCTGGGGATAGTATGCAATGAAAATCTCAAGACTCCCAAAACTATTGATATGGCTCTCCTCCCCCAAACCCCAGGCAGTAGGGCAGGAAATACAACTAGAGTATTAGGCCTAGAATCCATGTTTCTCCACATGCAGGTATGCCTTGTAACCAGGAGTAGCCCACCATCTGGCATAAATAGGTTAATGGAGTGTCTGGATCCTTTTACGCTGTTCTTGCAGTTTCTCTGTAGCTCTGGAAGTCAGCTATTTTTGGCAGCTGCCTTGGTTGGCACCCCCTGCGCCTTCAGATATTTTTGAAAAGTGACTCCGTACAGAGAACGCATGCTCCTGGGGTTCACATAGAGCTTGAGGCTGAGCTCCAAAGCAAACCGAGCTACACCCTATCTGCTGACCTTGATCACATTTAGGATGGGGCTCTCTTGTCTCAGAATCTCCAAGGAGCCCTTCACTTTGATTAGTACATCCTTAGACTAGACAACGAATTTTTAATAGTAACAGACTGTGAGATGCTGCCTTTCATGGGAGTTCCTTTATGGTCCCTTGATACTTGCTTTTAGCTGACTCAGAATAAAGAAATGGAGAAGAAGCCAAAGGCACAGAAAAAAGAAGTTTAGCTACCCAGAGTCGCTGGGGAGAGACCCAAGGTTTTCTTGTCCTGTAGTCCCCCTCCCATTAGAGGCAGGTATCATATGGGCCAACAGGATACCTCTATGAAGTGTGTGAACTACAGAGCTGATCAGAGGACTGTGAACATTTTCACACTGAAAAGCAAGACCCGGAGCTGACAAGATGGCGTGGTGAGTAAAGGTTTGGACTGCCAAGTCGGAGGACCTGAGTTCCATTCCTCAAACCTACATAATGAAAGGAGTAAACCCAACTCCTGTGAGCTGTCCTCTGCCCTACACACACACACACACACACACACACACACACACACACACACACACACACACACACACATTTAAAATATAGGCTTCTGATCACTGAGTGAATTTTACTTCCAACACATTGCCCTGAAATAACCAGATAGATTGCAGATTTATTACCATCTTGTAGAGCTTCCAGAAGCTCCTAAGCAGTCAGCTATGCATCTCTCTCTCTCTCTTTTTCCTCTTCCTGTTTTACTTTAGTGGTGTTTAGTTTGCATCTAAGAATTCTGGTGTTCTCAAATTTTAGAATGCATTCATGCTTTAAATAAAGAAGCCAACACATTGTTTGAGGCAAAATTACAAATTTCAAAGAAGTCCTGGGGAGATAGACCAGTGGGTAAAGTGCTTGCTTTGATCTTGCCTTGCAAATACTAAGACCTGAGTTCAATCTCCATGTAAGAAAAAAAAAAAGCCAGATGTGATAGCAGGTCCCTCTAATCCCAACATTGCTTCTCTGTGCTTGATAGCCTGCCAGTGAAGCTTAATTGGTGAGCCTCAGGTCCCAGAGAGTGGTGGTAGACCACTCCTGACACTGGTGGTTGAGCTCTGGCCTCCACATGCAGGTGCACATATGTGTATTTTCACTCGTATGGACACACACACACACACACACACACACACACACACACACACACACACACACACACACACCACATACCTAAAACAAAACAAAACAGAAACAGAGAGAGGTGGGGAGGGGATAGAGATAGAATTTCAGAGAAGTTAGGCAACATTGGCCAGATAGTATCCTTCAAAAAATGTCCTGACATCCCATCGGTATCTGCAGTCACTCATTACTCATCAATTAGAATATGACAAAGTAGCCAGATACAATGACATGTAGTGGCAACCCCAGGTATTCAGAAGGTTGAGGCAGAGGGATCATTTTGAGTTTGAGTACAGATTGGGCAATGTTTGAAAAAATAAAAGGAAAATAATTAATTAGTTGATGAGCATAGGGAGGTGCTTAGCAGGGAAAGTGTTTTGCCACATAAACATGAGACTAGCATTCAGATCCAAAGCACTCACAGGAAAAACTGGGTGGGATGGTAGCTGGCTGGAAATCCTAGTCAGGGAGCTGGAGGAAGGATGATACCTGGGGCAAGCTGCCTAGCTAGCTAGACTGGCTGAATTGTTGAGCTCTTGATTCAGCAATACAGTCTGCTTCATTAATTCAAGTAGAGAGTGATGGAGAAAGATATCTGGTATCAAGCCTTAGCTTACGAATGACATGCATTCACACACTCTCACAAACGCTTGTTCCCTCACAATTCAAATACACACACACACACACACACACACACACACACACACACACACACACACTTAATTAACTGAAACACTGGAAATGTTGTGATTTCAACAAGGGCAAGCTCCTTGTCATGAGTCTCTTAGGCAATGAGTATATGTCTTGATAAACAAGTAGCAAAAAGACAGGATTTCAGACATCCAGCAATGGCAAAAACATGCAGTCTTATGCAAATCAGTTCCTCCTGCCAAAGAATGATGCTGAGCTCCAGTGCAAGAATTGTGCCAAGTCAGCACATCTTTCTCAAGAATAGAACAAAAATCATATCTCATGTGGAAGGTTTCCTACGGTCCAAAACAATGTCACTTTCTAAGTAGAGGCAAGAATGTGATTCCTGAGCCTGAGACACTTGCATTTAGAGGTTTTGTTTCTATCTAGCCAGTAAGGTCTGTGTCCAGTTAGCTTGATACAGAGAACAAAGAGTGCTTGAAAAGCTTGAAGTGGGAGGCTGTGATTTGCTTCTGTGTTTAACCCTGGAACCTCCTGTGGCTGAGAGGTGTTTGCAGGGCTGCAGGTGGATAGTAGGGTTTTGTTGCGTAACTCCGTACCTCTGTGGTAAGTGTCAGTGTCTTTAGAGCTATAGTATCTATAGTCTTACAGCCCACAAACATGTAACAATAAGCCCAGCAGCTAGGACAAAAGGGGGCCATGTCTCCAGGGAGACCTAGTGTGTCACAATTTTTTGACACATGCTGACAGCTTGGAGGTCGATTTTAAACATTGGATGTATTCTGGCAACCTGCAGTGTGTGCCATGAAGCCTGGCCTTTAGTATCTCACCTGGGAGTTCCAACACCCAGAGCCAGGCAGGTTCAATAGTTCAGCTGCACGTACACCTGATACCCTGAAAGAATGATGACAGGTAGAATTAGCTTAGGGTGACAACTCTTTTCCATCTCGCCTTGCCTCTGCCATGCCACATCATCCAGCTACGTTCAAAATCACCCACAAATACTTTCAGTATATTTTCAGGTGAGGGACCAATGATACACATTTATGTAATGTCTATTTTTGGACCTCCCATATTAACAATTGCTAAGTTATTTTGACTCTTTTTATGAAGCAACCAAGAAATGCATAACAGGGACCAAAAAAAAGCAATGCAATTGAAGAAAGGTGTGATCTCATTGCATAGGGAATTACAATGCCATCAAATATTAAAAAGGAAAATGCTGCCATTGTTAACAGAAAAACTGTTTTAAAATGTTAATTTTAATTCCAAGAATTCAGGCATGAATTCTTGGTATTAGGGCTCTCTAGAGGAACAGAAACTGTAAGAATGGAGAATTTATTAAACTTCCTTGCATACCTGCACACTGAGAGGCTGAGAACTTGGTAGCTTCTTGGCCTACCAACATGGAAACTTTAGCAGTCTCCAGCAAAGGATCAAAAGCATCAACAAAATAGATACACTCACCAGCAACAAGTAAAACTAGGCATGCAAAACTTCAATGTTTTCCCTGGGACCTCTTTATATGTGAGCCACTGACAAAAGGAGTATCTGAAGGAATGTCTTCCTTCCTCTGCTAATTATTCCTAGAAAAGTCTCCACAGACCTGCCTGTCTCTTACTTGATTCCAGATCCAGTCAAGTTGACAATCAAGATTAACAATCTCAGGTGATGAGTACCTGTAGTTCCAGTTACTCAGGAAGCTGAAACAGAGGGATCATTTTAGCCTACTAATTTGAGAAAGGTCTGGGCAGTAAGGTTAAGACCCTGCTTCATCAAAGAACCAAACAAGATCATGCATGGTTTATAATTAACTGGGAACCATACAGGTTGGGTTTAATAGTCTGCCATCTCCAACCTGAAGTTCTTGATCACTGTCTGACTTGATGATTTGAGAGTGAAATCTGAGGGCAGGGTTATAGCTGAGTGGTAATGTTCTTTGACTTCAGTACCTGTGCTTTTCCTAAGTCCCCTGGGGCTTCTACTGAGGCCCTATCTGCAGTGCACCTGCTCCGTTCTGCCTCAGTCCGCATGCTGTTTTCTTTAGAGACCCTTTGATCTCTTCCTTCCCTGAAACTGTCTTTTCAGATGCCAAAGACTGGCCATGTGTGAAGGGCAAGGTGTAGCTTAGCTGGGAACAGCATGTCTCTTCTGCATCTCAAAGAGTCTCTGGCATGGTTCCATGAGACTGCTTACCTCTTTGTATGTGTGTGCAGATGCTAGTCTTGGGAGGCCAGAAGAGGACATTGGATCCACTGCAGCTGGAGTTACAGGGGATTGGGAGCTGATTGTTCAGTAAAATCCCAGAGATCTGTTTCTGCCCCAACTCCTGGGCTTCTAAGCACAGGAGCCATTCCACTGAGCATTTTGTGGGGAAATCTAACTCGGGTTCTTAAACTTTACCAACTGATCCATTGCCCCAGCCCCTGAATTGTGCCTTTCCCCACTTTGTTCTTCTTTTGTCTCCTCTCCTGAAGCTCTTTGGAAATTGTCATCTCAGCTCAACACAGGACAACCTGCTTAAGTCACTGGCTTGCAAGGTATCTTAAGAACATTTTTATTTCGCGCAGCTCAAAACTGTAAAGAAGAAACACATTTCCGTCTCTCCCCAAAGGACATTTAGCAGTATCAGAAGACAATTTTGGTTGTGACAATTGGAAACACTATTGACATATATACATATACAATAGTAACCAGGAATGCGATCAAACACTTTACAGTATATAGGATAACTCCACCAAGAAGTATCCAACCCCAGACATCTATACTATCAGATCTGACTTAAACTACATAGCCAAAGGGCAAGCTGTATGTATGTATGTATGTATGTATGTATGTATGTATGTATGTAATGCATGTGTATGGATGCATATGCAGAAATCAGAAGATAACTTGTAGATGTTATTTCTTTTCCTTCTACCATATGTGTCCTGGGGATTGAACTCAAATTGTCAGGCTTAGCGACAGTACAGTCTCACCTGCTCCCAGCAGGAGGACAAACTTGATGGGTGTGGTCAAAAATATGGAGTGCTTTACATGTTTGATCACTGTCCTTGTCTGGGGTCCACGTTCATCTTTTCTATATCATTTCCATTCAGCATGTTCAATGTTGAAACACATGAAAAGTAATTTTTTAAATGTTATTTGATTCCTCCTCTCATCAAACAATCTATTATGGCTTCTCTAGGAGAAGCTTGCATGAATCAGAATGCCTATTACAGGAGAATGCTCCCCTAAGGTTGATGATGGTTTGTCTGAAATAATAAAAATAAAGACAAAACAGGAGGTGCTTAGGATGTCTACAACAGAATACAGTGGACATATGCACAGTGTGCTCAAAGGAAACTAGCCTTCTCCATCCTTGCCTGCAGGGTAAACTCCCTGGGGGAGTTTTTAAATATCCGGACAGGTACATCAAATATTCAGAGAGCAAGCAAATCCTAGTCTTAGTGTTGTTAAAGGTCCTGGAGAAATTCAATATCAAATATTCCAAGCGGGAGAACCAGGACAGATGAAGTCAGGGTGTCCTAAATCCATCCTTTAGGCTACTACATCCAGGAATAGAGGATCAGATGGGACTTGAAAGGAGGAATTTCCTCCAGGAGAACACAGTCTGGCAGGGACTATGGTATGGTATGGTGGGGATTGGGGTGGATGTGAGCAGAGAGGGTCAGCAGGGAGCCAGAAGTTGACCAAACAGCAAAGAGAGACACATTATAGTGAAGATGCCTTATGAGAGCCAAGCCTGTGCCATTTTCAGAGCAGGACAAAAGGACAGAAACAAAGCTAGCCTGTGGTCTGCCAAGAGGTACCTTGATTTTTAAAGTAAGCCCTAAGGGGTACCCTTAAGACAGGAAGGACCCCTCCATATCATAGCTAGGTGGATGCAGTAAGCAGGTTCAGATTTGGGGGACTGGAAAGTGGTCACCAAGGGCTGTGATCTAGGGATCTGACCAATAATCTTCTTCATGGAGGAAGAAGACTTTGCCTCTGCAATGCACCATGAGCCAGTCCTGGACAACAGGTAATCAAGACTGTACAATCGGTGTTTTTCACTCTGAGATGTTGTTGCCTAGGGTCCCACAGTGTGTGAATGGAAGAAATACAGCTTGAACACCCTTAAAGCCAATATCAGAAATGCTCTAAGACATCAAATATTTTTAGTTGTTCTGGATGTGATAGGACAAACCCTTAATCCTAGCACTCCGGAAGCAGAGACAGGTGGATCTTTGTGTATTTGAGGCTGGCCTAGTCTACAGAGCGAGATCCATGACAGTCAGGGCTACAGAGAGAAAATGAAACAAAACAAACAAACAAACAAACAAAAACCCAAGGCCTGGAGAGGTAGCTCAGACATTAAAAGGTAGGTTCACAATCAAAAAAAATTTTTTTTGTTGTGATAGCATGGAAAAATCCATATTTCATGCATTAAATTATAACAAAATATTGTATAGAATTACATTTAGGACTGGGAAGATGGCTCAGAGGATAAAGCATGAAGACTGCAGTTCAGCTACTCAGCACCCATGTGAAAAAGTGGGTAAGTGTGCTCATCAGCTGTAATCCCAGGACACAGGAGGTGGAGACAGAGTAACCCGGGGGCAAACTGGCTAGATGAACTAGTAAAACCAGAAAGTTCCAGATTCAGGAAGGGACCCTGCCCCAGTAAACTGACATCCACCTCAGGCTTCCACAGGCACACACACACACACACACACACACACACACACACACACACACACACACACGCATGTGTACCTGCACACAGACATTCAGACAAGTCTACACAGATATCCAGTCTACACATACACATGCAAAATTGTGGCTGGTAAAATGGCTCAGCAGGCTGATGTGCTTGCTGCCAAACCTGATGACCAGAGTTCAGTCCCTGGAACCCACTCCCAATTCCCGAAACTTGTGCCCTGACTTCCACGTGCATATAACACCCATGCCCTCCACCTACTAAATAAAGCCATGTTAGAAAATGAAAACAAAAACTTACCTTCAGGATATTTTGAGTGGGGTATTTATGAAATAGAAAGGAATTTAGTGTTTAGAGTTTAATTGCTTTTCCAAGATATCTCATTAGTTATATGCAAAGATTTAAAAATACCCTATCCTATTTAGTCAAGTGAATTTCAGGTAAGGTGAGGTAATCAGAGAAGTGGGAAGAAATAGCAAGTCCTTTTTAGCTTCACCTGAGAGCACTCTCACCTGCTTCACCACAAAAGCTTGTTGGTGAATAAGAAAAGCCAAAACTTTTCCTTTCCTTTCCTTCTCTCTCTCTCTCTCTCTCTCTCTCTCTCTCTCTCTCTCTCTCTCTCTCTCTGTCTGTCTCTCTTTATTTCTTTATGTCTTCCTTCCTTGCCCCTCTCTTTCTTTTGAGACAGGGTTTCTCTGTGTAACAGTCCTGGCTTCCCTGGAACTTGCTTTGTATACTAGGCTGGCCTCAAACTCTCAGAGATTCACCTACTTCTGCTTCTCCAGTACTGGAATTAAAGGTGTATGGAATATCATATCTGGCTAAGCCTCAGCACATTTGCCATTTGGAGATCAAGCATTCTCTGTGATGGGCCTATCCTGCGTTTTATTTTATATCACTCTTTCCCTAGCCCTGTCTGACAACCTAAAAATGTCTCCAGACATTGCCTAATCTCTGTTCTGGGGCAGAATCACAACTGGCCAAAGGCCACTGGTGTAGACCAATGTTTTTCAGCCTAGGGAGAATTTGTCCTGAAAAAGAGCTGGTTGTGAAGCCAGCTGCGAGTGGTGACTAGCATTGAGAAAAATGAAAGTATGTCAACAAGAAAATGGCAGTGCACTCACAGACACAAGGGGAGGGTTATTTCATTAGCACAGTGCACATGGCAGCTGCATGTGTGTATGTGAGTGGGCCCCTCATTTCCACAGAAAATGAATGTCTCACTGTGGCAGGTGAGCCGTTCTCCCTGGAGAAGGAACTACCCCAGCGTTCAGCTATGTGAAATGAAACTAACTAGAGAAAAGCCTGAATTGTAGATCCAGAAAGAAGGGGCTCATCCCATCAATCACAAATGAGTTTGTGGTCAAACACATCACAGCAAGATGGAGATCTAGCCCAGAGCATCATGGGGACCTGCCAGAAGACCAAAAGTAGAAAACAATGGCAACCAAGTGCATACACCACATGGTGAGGGCTTAGACCTGGGTAAGAAAGCAGGCCAGATGGGTGATCTGAAAGAAATCAGTGTGCAGCAAACGTCTTCTGCAGCCTGCGCTTATTTTCGGGTGGTTAGCTTGAAGGTCTTTTGGCACCAATGGTCCTTTCTCACCTAGAGGCTAAAAAGGAAACATTAAGGTTGTTAGCAGGTAGTGATGCATTCATGTAATCCTAACTCTTGAGAAGTGGAGAGAGAATGGATGACCAGGAAGGAGTTCAAAGTCATCCTCAGCTACACAGAAAGTTTAGATTCAGCATGGGTTACATGAGATCCTCTCCTCTCCTCTCCTCTCCTCTCCTCTCCTCTCCTCTCCTCTCCTCTCTCCTCTCCTCTCCTCTCCTCTCCCTCCTCTCTCCTCCTCTCCTCTCCTCTCCCGTCCCCTCCCCTCCACTTCCTTTCTTTTCCCTTTCCTTTTCCTTTCTTTTCCCTTTCCCTTTCCTTTATTTTCCCTTTTCCTTTCCTCGCTCCCTCCCTCCCTTTCTCTTTAGGTTTTTTTTTTTTTGAGACAGGGTTTCTCTGTGTAACAGCTCTGGCTGCCCTGGAACTCACTCTGTAGACCAGGCTGGCCTTGAACTCACAGAGATCCACCTCTGCCTCTCTAATGTAGAGATTCTCTTTCAAACAAGACCGACCCATTAAAGTTGTTGAAACCACTGTGATGGCACATAATTGTAACCCCAGCAGTGAGGACGCTGAGGTAGAAAGACAGTAAGGTTCAAGGTACCTTGGGCTGTGTACTGAGAGCCTTTTTCAAAAAGAAAAGTGTTCCTGGGCCGTGGTGTCACACGACTTTAATCCCAGCACTCAGGATTCAGAGGCAGGCAGATATCTATGAGTTTGAGACCAGCCTGGTCTACAAGAGCTAGTTCCAGGACAGCCTCCAAAGCCACAGAGAAACCCTGCCTTGAAACCCACCCCCCCAAAAAAAAACACAAAACAAAAAGTGTTGTAATAGATTACATGCTATAAACTCACACACTGTGATAGTATAATCCATTGCTTTGTTTTTAGTAGTGTGTAGCTATACAATCCTGATCACAGTCTTATTTCTGAATGTTTCCATTGCCTCAAAAAAAAACTGAGGCTCTCTGATAGTCACTCATCACCTTTTTCCAGTGATGAAGACTATGGTGTTTCCTGGACATTCCCTACCGATGAAATATGTATCCTTTTGAGTCTTAGTATGTTGTTTTTAAGATTCAACTTCCTCATGGAATGTTTTAGTAATTCCTTTTATTGGCTGAATTATATTTCACTGTATGAACACACCACATTTTATGTATCTATTTGTTCACTGATACACTGTCAAATCTTTTTTAGTTTTGAGCTCATGTGATTAAGACTTCTACAAAGATTTGCTTTCTTTTCTCTTGGGTAAATGTGATTATGGTGGTTTGATTGAAAATGGCCCTCCATAGGCTCATATTTTTGAATATTTGGTCCCCAGTTGGTGGAACTGCTTAGGAGACAAGGCCTTGTTGGAGGTGTGACCTTATTGGTGGTGGTGTGTATTGCTGAATATTCCTTTATATTGTGTGAAGATCTGTCACTGTGATTGGTTTAATAAAAAGCTGAATGGCCAATAGCTAGGCAGGATTTGAAGCACAGAGGACACTGGGAAAAAGAAGGGTGGAGAAGCCAGCCAGACATAGAATGAGTAAGAAACACAAAGTGGGATAGAGGTAAAAGCCACGTGATAGAGCATAGATTAATACAAATATGGGTTAATTTAAGTTATAAGAGCTAGTTAGAACAAGCCTAAGCGATCAGCTGAGCTTTCATAATTAATGTCTCCTTGTGGTTATTTGGGAGCTGGCAGGCAAGACAGAAAATTCCACCTAGAGGTGTGTCATTGGTAGAAGGTTTGAGGTTTCAAAAGCCCCTATTGTTCCAGCTTAGCTCTCTCTGATTTGTCGTGTTTCAAGATGTAAGCTTTCAGCTCCTGCTTCAGCTCTATGCCTCCTTGCCTGAAGCCATCCCCCATGGTGTTCATGGACTCTAACCTTCTGAACTGTGAGTCCCAAATTAAATGCTTTCTTTTATAAATTGCCTTGTGTCATGGTATTTTGTCATGGCAATAGAAAAGTAATGGAAACAGTAATTCTTTTTTTTAAATATTCAGTGTTGAAGTAGAAATAACTTGGGAAAGCTTGGAAATAACAACACACTTGAGGCGACACAAGTTCAGTGACTCACCCATTACACACTTGCTGGACTCTTTGCCTAAAGGCAGGCCCTGAACTTTTGAGGCCTGTGAAATTCAACACTAACAGGAGGCAACTGGATGACTGGATGCCCAAGTCTTATATCACCATAGTGAAATCTGTGCTATTCACACATTGGCATTCTATTTACATAGAATCAGTGTTACTGACCATTCTGATTAAATGTGCATTTGTATATGAAGCACGGTATTTATCATAAAACACAACAGAAGGGAATTTTTCTGACCTCCCACTACAAACACTTAGGCTTTATGGGCCATTCATGGAGTGTGATTCTCAAAGGTGTGGCCAGAGAGCTTCTTTCAAAGTCTTCTTCCAAAGCCTGGGGATGTTGGGATGTTTAGAACTGTCTATTTCCTGACAACCTGGTCAGTCACCTTCAACTATTGGAAACTTGGTCAGTATTTCCTCCTTTAACTCTACCCATTTACAGCCAGGCATTCCAATCCTGGCTGATGACTGTGTTTAAAGTGCTTGCCAAGAGGACTTGAATTCAGGTCCCTGAAATCCACTAAAAGATGGACAGAGTATCCCACATCTATAATCCCAGTGCTCACAGAGTTAGAGAGAAAAACAACAACCAGAAAACCCAATTGTCTTTTGTCCTTCATATATATGTATGCCATGGCACAAGTGTACCCAGGTAGCATTTGTATACAGGATATACATAGAAGCTTAAAAACGAAACCAAACTAAACCAGAAATATCCATGCAGGCAAGGTAAACATGCCTATCCCTGACCTATATTTGTTTTGTCACATTGAGAACTATAGAGGAAAAGGCTACTTATATAATTACACAGTTACACACTCTCCCACTTCTGAGTGCCTGGCAAGTACACTACTACTGAGCTGTAACCCCCTGCCCAGGAATTGTAGTTTTTTTTTTTTATTTATTGTCTTGAGTCAAGGTTTCATATATCTCAGGCTGGAAACTTTTTTCTTTTTAATGGTAATTTTCTTATAAATCTGTCTGTTTATTTCTCCCCCTTTTATTAAAAACGGATTTTCTTGTACAGTGTATCCTGATTACAGTTTCCCCTCCCTTTACTCCTTCCAGGTCCTCTCCATATCCCCTTCCATTCCGATCCACTCCCTTTATGGCTCTCAATTGAAAAGAACAGGCTTCTAAGAGGTAACAACAAAGCATAACAAAATTAAAACTGTATAATCGAGGATGACCTTGAAGTTCCGCTCCTACTGCCCCCACCTCTCTAGCGCTGTGATTACAGGTGTGTGCTACCACGCTCAAATAGAATTCAGTGCTGCCGACCCCGGGTTTCAGGCATGCTAGTCAAGCATACAACCCACAGAGCTAGGTCCCTCGCCCATGTTTTAAAACTATGAAACAGTAATTCCCTGCAATTAGGAATGGTTAATACATTCTGGCACAGAAAATTCCACTGCCTTCAGTCAAAGTCTGACTTTGAAAAATATCTAGTGACCTAGAAAAATATTTTTACAGCTATGTAACCTAATCACAGTGCTCAACTGCTTGCACAGAGCAAGCTCAGTTTTATTACCCACCTCCCCTCCCCCTCAACTGCCATTTTTGGATGGGAAAATGTTTCTGCACAGGGAAAAGATCTTTAGATACAATTACACATTTGAGCATTCAGGAGCGGGGGCTAAGCAGACCCCCTATTCTCCAGTTTCCCTGTTTCACAGGGTCTCTGGGTTTCCCAGAAGGTCCCCATCCCCTGTGGAGGCGGTGAACCCAGCAGCCTTTGAGGAGCCCAACCATCACAGCCCAAGCCCTGCTGGGGGCGGGGCGCCGAGACTGCGCAGCTCTTTGAAGATCCTCGGTAGCTCCTTCCCAGCTAGCGCAGGCGCAGGCTCTGACCTCTTAACAAAGAACAGGTTCTGCAGCCGCCCCTCCCCCGCCGGGGAGGCGGAGGGACCACGTGACCTTTGGAAGCATGCGCTCGCCAGCCCTCTGGGAGCCTGGCTGGGAACCGGGCAGAAGAGCTGGCAAGGGAGGGGAGGGGGGAATTGAGCGGGGTGGGGAGGAAGGGGCGGGGCTGCAGCTGGAATGCACACAGTTCGAAGAGGAAGAGCAGGAAAAGGGGAGGAGGAGGAAAGAAAAAGGGGGGAAAGAGTGAAGGTGGGGGCTGGGCTGGGAGGGAGGGCCTGGGAAATGGAGGAGGAGGAGGAGGGGCAGGCTTGGAAAGTGAAAAGGGGGGATGGAAAATAGAGCCGGAAGGAGGGTAGATGGGAAGTGAAATGGAGGGGAATGGGAAGTGGAGGAAAGAAGGAAGAGGAGGGAAGTGAGGGGGGGCCCTGGCAGAGGAGGGCCGGGTCAGTAGGTGGGGGATGGGAGAAGGGGTGGGGCACTTCACTGCGGAGACTCATTAAGATGCAATTGACAATTTTTTTTTAAAAAAAACAGACTGTATAAATTTACAGTTTCCTTTTGAATCCAAGCAGACAATGTTCAAACACGTCAGAATTCTGTTTCGGAATGCAAATGAAAACACGCCCAGTTTCTGGAAGCGTTAATTAAGGACTTAAGAAAACAGATTTACAACACAGCTGTAGTAGAGCAGATTCCAGATTCCTACCAAAGAGGTCTTGAGTTTTCTTTTTTCTTTTCTTTTTTACTTAAAAAGAGAACATTGTTTGGCCTAGGTCTTCCTCGAATGTAATAGGAACTACTGCTTAAAAAAAACAAAAACAAAACAAAACAAAACCCTCAAAATGACAATCACCGTTTTGTGTGTGCTCAGGGTGGTGGACAAGAATGGGTGGATGAGATGATGATATCTCAGACTCTCTCAAGGTTACTCATGCTGTCCCTTCACCTTAAAGAAACAGTTCCAGCCCTCCTCAAACTCGTCCCAATTACAAGGCAAACCAGAAAAAAAACCCCTGAAAACCAAAACACAAAGCCCCAAACAATACAATGCCAGCTAAATAAAAAAAAAAAACCCTTCCCACGAAAAACTGAACCCCTCTCCTAACTGGGCACAGCCACTTGCTCACTCCATGCCAGCTTTGGAGGGTATTTTCTGCTGCTTGTTC
This sequence comes from Cricetulus griseus, assembly GCF_003668045.3. NCBI lineage: Eukaryota > Metazoa > Chordata > Mammalia > Rodentia > Cricetidae > Cricetulus > Cricetulus griseus. Next base: position 89,611,189 of record NC_048604.1, read on the forward strand.
CTTGTAAAGAGATATACAAGGCTTTTAAATGCCATTCTGTGCATACAACTTAAAAAATGGCTAGGTGCAAACTGGCAAGTGTAGTTCACCATCTGTTACCAGTGCACACAGCCAGGCTGGCCAGCATCTCCATGGGCACTGCGTTTGTTTCTCTGCTAATGACAGAGTGCCTCCGTGGTAAATCAGGATTCCTATGAGATTACAGGTGACCTTGCTCAATCTTATCTGTCAGTGCAGAAAGGCATGTCTGTAGAGACATTCTATCTCCCAAGGTAAAGTCTGCCTTGCCTTGGACGAACAATTTCAGGAAGGAGAGACTGCAGGCAGGAAAGGACAGTGGGCTAAGGCTGTAACAATTTCTTTTTCCCAAGTCCCTCACCCCAAGCCTATAAAACACAGTTTTCCCCCTGGCAGACCCCTCAATTTCCCACGGGAGAGAGGCTGCCCCTTGCTGTGTGTGCTAATAAATACAGGGCTGTCTGCTGAAGGTCAGACTCTGCTTTTTGCATTCTGTCTTAGAAATCTTAACAACTGAGGCTGCTGGATGCCAGGCCCACCAACTGGCCTAGTTAAGCAGCAGTCAATTTTTTTTTTTTTTATTTCTCAGTCATGGAGGATGGATCCGGGAAGGGTAAATCATGCCTGTAATTCTAGTGCTCAGGAGGCAGAGGCAGGATGATCTCTGCCAGTTTGAGGTCAGCTTGGGCTTCAGGTGTGAAACCCTGACTCAAAAAACCTGAAACATGACAGTTCTGGATGCTTCATTGAAGATGAATCACCAGGAATCCTTACGTGGATGGCCCCTCCTCCTCTTGTAGATAAAAGCTTCACCTCATTTTTCATGTTTTTAAACTCACAGTTTGAGAATAAAACCACTACCACAGTTTAAAGCCAAATTTGAAGCAAGCTTTAATTAAATACAGGCCTAGTGGATGGGCTCTGACCAGGTCCATCTCTAGGTTTCCTGAAGATGGCCCTGAGTCAAGTTTTGCAGGGGTTTAAGTATTTCCCATCAGGTCCAAGCAGGGGCAAGTGTACATCCTGATGTACCTTCAGCCTACATCCAATCAGGGGCATGGGTACATACATCCTGACTTATTTCCTGCTTGAGAACCTACTGCCCTCATGTGAGAGCTTTGGGGTTTTTGCTTGTTTTTGAGACAGGATTTCTCTAAGTAACAGTCCCGTCCCGACTTCTCCTGGAATTTACTTTGTAGATTAAGCTGGCCTAGAACTCAAAGAGATTGGACTGTTTCTGCTTCCCCCAGTGCTGGGACTAAAGGCATGTGCTACCATGCCCAGCTTTGAGATAGTCTTATGTAGCCCAGGCTGGACTTGAATTTACTATATGGTTCATGACCTTGAATTTCTGCCCCCTTCAGCTTCCACCTTCTAAGCCTAATAATCCACTCAAGAAAGATACAGGCAACCACACAGATTAAACCAATTCAAAGGATAGAAGTCTTTTATTGGCTGGAGATGAAGAGCAAGCTCATGCCTCAAAGTCTCTTCGTGCCCAAGCTCAGGGATATAGCATTTTTATATGTAAAACCCACAAAGTCCATAATTTACATCAAAGTCAGATGAGGGTCAGAGTGACCTTGAAACATTCATTTCTGCCAGAACATAGTGATTATTTTAGACATAATGGCAATTATTTTTGACATATAAAATTCCAGTTATTTTAGTTTATGTTAACTTTGTATAAACATTAATTATTCTGGTTAATACATCTGGGCCATGGTCAAGGTCATGGAAATCTGAAACATGTGGCCAAGCCAACGTGACTGTGAGAGGAAGGGAGCAGAGGGTTGAGAACTGTCTAAATAAACATAAAATGGAGTCAGGACAAGATGGAGTTACCTTAGTCACTCCACGGGTGCTGGGATTGCAGATGACCATCACCACACCCGATTTATGTGGTGCTGATGATTGAATCCAGGGCTTTTTGCATGCTAGGCAATCACTCTCTTTACTGAGCTATGTCCTCAGCCTTCGTCATCATTGTCATCACAGGATTCTCAATCTCTCTCTCTCTCTCTCTCTCTCTCTCTCTCTCTCTCTCTCTCTCTCTTTCCTTGTATTGTGGACTTCTGTTGTTGTTGCTGCTGTTTTGAGACAGTTCCAGGTAGCCTTAGCTGTCCTGGATCTTGGTATGTAGAGCCGGCTGACTTCAAACTTACAGAAAGCCACATACCTCCTAACCTCATTCCATAAGAACACTGTTTAGATACCACCTCATTTTACTTTAACCATGTCTTTTTATTGTTTGTATTTGAGACAGGGTCTTAACTACATAGCAAAGGCTGCCCTCAAATTTGTGATCCTTCTGTCTCAAATTTCTGAGTGCTAAAGCCAAGGTATGGTGATGCATAACTGTCATCCCAGTATGAAGGAGGTAGAAACAGGAGGATCAGAGTTAGACTAGGCTACATTGGGAGTTGGGGGCTTAGTTACTTTTCTGTTGTCGAGATAAGACACTGTGCCCAAGACCACTTATAAAAGGAAACATTTATTGGGCCTCACTGTTCCAGAAGGTGTGGAGCATGGCAACAGGCAGGCAGAGAGAGAGAGCTAATTTGGAATGTTTGGGTTTTTGAAGCCTCAAAGCCCAACCCGGAGACATCCCTCCTCCAACAAGGCCACACCTCCTAATCCCTACCAAACTACCATCAACTGGGGATCACACATTCAAATATATGAGCCTATGGGGGTCGTTAACCTGGGCTTTATGAAACTCTTGTAAAATAATGCACTAAAATTCCCAGTGCTGGAGTTATGAATGTGTACATGGAGCTGATCCTTAACCACATCTTTAAGGATTCTTCCTATATACAGCTACATTGCAAGGTAGCGTGTGGGGATTGAATTTTAGTGTAACACTTCCAAGGCTTGGTAAGTGAAGTAGAGAGGAAGCAGGTAGGAAGCCTCTTAGCTCCTGGAATAGACAGACCTCAAGGAAGTGGGAGGATGGAGACATTAGGTGACCTCCATTTAACAGAGCAGGGGCCATATGAACAGCTGGGCTTGAGGGGTTTGTAGGATAGGTGCAGTATTAATTCTCTTTTCTGGGTCATGCGATTGTGTTTTAAAGAGATTACCTGTCTGTTTCAGCTTCCCAGTAGCCTGAGGGACAGCTGACAAATTATTCCTGTGTAATGCCTTTCTGGCTGGAGAAGCATCTTGCTAATATCTGTGTCCCCCAAGCTGAGAATATTTGGGGCACTGAAGAGGGATTGCTTGGTAAATTGGTAGAATGAGGAAAACAAGTTCATTGTGTAGGCTTTGAGGACAGAAATCATCTTCTTTGACTGTATGTGGCAGAGACCTCAAAGGTTGTTTATCAAAAGCAGTATCTTTTGTGATATAATGACTGTTGATAATTTAAAAATTCTGTTTTTCTCCTCGGTTGCTTTCATGTCCAGAAGTATAGTAACAAGTGCCAAGACTAGGGATATTCAGATTTGGGGTTTTTTTCCAACAAGGTATGTGGGAGGCTAAAATCTATTGAGATCTCTGTGGCTTTTGCTTTGTTTGATTCCGATGGCAGTGGTGTAGGATTGTAGCTAATTCTAGAGTACCTTTGAACGTGTGCACATATCAGCCCTATCTGAATAGAAGTGTCAAGGGTAAGCTGAAGCATAGGTTATGGAAACATTTTTGGATTTGTTGCTTAGAATCACCTGGGGGCAGTAGTCTTGATCAGATGAAGGCAAAGTTGATCTTTTGGGTTCTGGAGCCTTCCATGGCATTGGTGAACTTTCCCCTCCATTCATTTTAAGAGCAACATCTCAGAGGCACTGTGAAGCATAAGGGCACATTATACATTCACTAAATTGTACCAACAGTAATCTATTGCTGGAAGCTGCTAGAAATGATAAAATCTGGGTCCAATTGATGTTTTTACCTAGCTATTAAGAGTGCTTGCTTGCCAGGCAGGGGTGGCACAAGCCTTTAATCCGAGTACTTGTGAGGCAGAGGCAGGCAGAGCTCTGTGAGTTCGAGACCAGCTTGGTCTACAAAGCAAGTCCCAGGGCAACTAGGGCTGTTACAGACAGAAACCCTTCTCATAAACAAACCAACAAAGTGCTTGCTGTTCTTGCAAAAAACCAAAGTTTGGTTCCCAGAATCCATATTGGGCAGATCACAACCTCATGTAACTTTAGCTCCAAGGGATCAGATACCTGAAGAGGGCATCAGCTTCCCTGAAAATGGAGTTAGATGGTTACGACTTCAGACTGGCCTTGAACTCATGACAGTTCTCTTGCCTCGGCCTCCCAAATGATGGAATCTACAGATGTCACTCCTCTTGACTGGAAGCTAGTTTTCTTTGGGGTTGTACTAGGCTATCATTTTCAAGCCCTGTGATATGGAGCTCTGGGATGGCTCAGACAAGGCCAGAGATCATAACACATGTCTCTGCTACAGCAAGTTGTGAAAGGAAGGATCCAGGGCCCTTCATTCTCCAGAGACAGTCGGATCTGGGCTTTCAGTTGAATTCTTGACTTAGAGTTTTGTTTTTGTTTTGGGGGTTGCTAAGTAGGTGCAGACAAATTCCTTCACAATAAAACCCATCTTCTGAATCACTTCTCTAAAGATCGCTCTAAGGCATGGAGACTCACTGTGCCTAGTGGTGAAAAGAGAAAGGAGCTCACTAACACTTTGATCTAGCACAGCCTGAAGGCTACTCAGGAGAGATTTGGCTATGTGAGCCAATGTGTTCCTTTTATTTTTCTCACATTTAATTTAGGTTTCTAATACTTGTCACTGAAAAACCAATACCATGTGGACTGAAGCTAAAATAACAATGTTTCCAGATACCAAAAATGTTTCTAGGTACTAAAATATAGATCATTGAGACGTCATGATAGAATTTCATTTTAAATGAAAATGTCCCAGATCTATGTGGCAATTATGAGTCTGTGTAAGTTTTATTGTCCATTCAATGTCTTTTTGGACTATGAGAAATTTTAAGAAAATAATCAGAGTAATAAAATATCAATTCTGAAAAGGTTGAGTCGGGCGAAGAATAGGAGATAACAAGAATGGAGATATCATAATAGAGGGAGACATTTTTGGTTTACAGAGAAATCAGGCACAAGGGAAATGTCTGGAGATCTACAAAGATGATACCAGCTAACAATCTAAGCAACAGAGGAGAGGTTACCTTAAATGCCCTCCCCTGATACTGAGATTGATGACTGACTTATATGCTACCCAATAGCCCTCATCCAGCAGCTGGTAGAAGTAGAAGCAGACACCCACAACTAATCACTGAACTGAACTGAAATCCAGATGCAGAGAAGGACGAGTGAAAAGCAAAGGGGCCCAGACCAGGCTGGTGAAACCCACAGAAACAGCTGACCTGAACATCAGGGAAATCTTGCTCCCCAGACTGACAGCTGTGATACCAGCATGGGACTGAACCAGAACCCAGGAACGTGGGTTTCAGTGAGGAAACCTCAGAAATCTACAGGACCTCCTGTAGTAGTTCAGTACTTATCCATAGCATAGGTGTGGACTCTGGGAGCCCATTCCACATAGAGGAATACTCCCTGAGCCAAGACACACGGGGGTGAGCCTAGGTCCTATCCCAAAGGATACAATAGACTCTGATGACACCCTATGGAAGGCCTCACTATCCAGGGGGAGCAGAAAGGATATGTGATAAATAGGGTTTTAGACGGGTAGGGGAGGACAGGAGGGAGAAGGGAACTGGGATTGTCATGTAAAACAATCTTGGTTCTAATTCAAATAAAAATGTGTAAAACATAAAATAAGCCAAAAAACCTTCTTAGTGAAATCTGTTTTGTTGGAATTTAAAATTGTATTTTAAGATTCTTCGAGCCATAGTGCATTCTCATCCTTCTCTCTCATTTGTTTCCTTATTGTGACAAATGACCTATGCAAATGAAAGATCATTCCGGAGAAATGTGCATCCTAATGACCTAGTCATATCCCCAAGTCAAGAAGCAGGGGGCTGCCAGCTGTTTACCAGAAAGCTGCTATGATTACCACCAAGATGCTGGGACATCCTGGAAGTTCACTAGATGGGTAGTGGTGGTAGGGAATCAGCTCCTGTTTGACCTGATTGCTTTTCTGCTACTGTGATAAAATAGCTGGACGAAAGCAATTGGAAGGACAAAGGGTTTATTCTGGCTCACAGTTTGAGGGTATAGTCACGGTGGCAGGTGCATTATGTCAGTAGTCAGGAAGTAGAGACAGATGAAAGCTGATGCTCAGCTCACTTTCTCCTTTTTATCCAGGTCAGGACTTGAGCCAATCTCGATAATCCCTCACGGGTGTGCCCAGAGGGACGTCTCCTAAGTGATCCTCAGTCTGTCAAGTTAACAACCCGTACTATTCAGTGTGCAGTGTCCCTCTCAGCTGAAGCCATGGTTTGCATTCAGTATGACTATGCTGCCACACATTTACCCAATAGAGAGTGTGTTCTGTGGCCAATGCTTACAGGGGAAAACGTATGGAAGCTGAGCAGACCAGCAGAGACCTCCCAGTGGAAACAAACTGAAACGTTAAGTATTGCTCTTCTCAGAGGCTCGAGCTTCACCAAGCTATGCCATCTGCCTTCCTTGGTTAGCATCCAAACCTGCCAAAGGCTGTTTTTTAAAAAAAAAAAGTATAACCTGGTGAACTGGTGTTATGACATGGCCGTGGGCTTCAACCCTAGCTGTGCCTCAAGAAAGTAAACAGGTGTATGTATTCCTTGGAACACACCATGTCACCCTGGGTGTCAACTGTGGGTGATACACAGTCCCTCCCAACCCTGCTGTACCCCTCTACAGGGAGGTCATTTGGCTGGTAGTACTTTTATTGCTTAGCTTAGTGACCTTGACTCTTATCTGCATCCAAGACTATTTTTTTTTTCCAAGATAGGGTTTCTCTGTGTAGCGCTGGCTGCCCTCGAACTCGCTCTGTAGACCAGGTCGGCCTGGAACTCACAGAGATCCAACTGCCTCTGCCTCCGAGTACTGGGATTAAAGGTGCATGCACCACCACCACCACCACCACCACCACTACCACTCAGCTCATTTTTGGGGGAATTATTTTTCTTTTTTTCCTCTGATTTTTTAATTTGAATTAGAAACATGATTGTTTTACATGACAATCCCTCCCTCCTGTCCTCCCCTACAACCCTCCAACTAAAACCCTACCTATCACATATCCTTTCTGCTCCCCCTGGATAGTGAGGCCTTCCATAGGGTGTCATCAGAGTCTATCATATCCTTTGGGATAGGGCCTAGGCCCACCCCCGTGTGTCTTGGCTCAGGGAGTATCCCTCTATGTGGAATGGGCTCCCAGAGTCCACACCTATTCTATGGATAAGTACTGAACTACTATAGGAGGTCCCGTAGATTTCTGAGGTTTCCTCACTGAAATCCATGTTCCTGGCGTCTGGTTCAGTCCCATGCTGGTATCACAGCTGTCAGTCTGGGGAGCAAGATTTCCCTGATGTTCAGGTCAGCTGTTTCTGTGGGTTTCACCAGCCTGGTCTGGGCCCCTTTGCTTTTCACTCGTCCTTCTCTGCATCTGGATTCCAGTTCAGTTCAGTGATTAGTTGTGGGTGTCTGCTTCTACTTCTACCAGCTGCTGGATGAGGGCTATTGGGTAGCATATAAGTCAGTCATCAATCTCAGTATCAGGGGAGGGCATTTAAGGTAACCTCTCCTCTGTTGCTTAGATTGTTAGCTGGTGTCATCTTTGTAGATCTCCAGACATTTCCCTAGTGCCTGATTTCTCTGTAAACCAAAAATGTCTCCCTGTATTATGATATCTCCATTCTTGTTATCTCCTATTCTTTGCCTGACTCAACCTTTCTGCTCCCTCATGTCCTCTGCATCCCTCCTCTTCTCCCCTTCTCATTCTCCTAGCTCCGTCTCCCCTCTTCCCATGCTCCCAATTTGCTCAGGGGATCTTGACCCTTTCCCCTTCTCCAGGGGACCATGTATGTCTCTCTTATGGTCCTCCTTGTTTACTGGCTTCTCTGGCAGTGTGGAGTGTAGGCTGATAATTCTTTACTCTGTGTCTAAAATCCGCCTATGAGTGAGTAGATACCATGTTTGTCTTTTTGTGACTGGATTACCTCGCTCAGAATGGTTTCTTCTAGTTCCACCCATTTTCCTGCAAATTTCCAGATTCCATTGTTTTTTTCCACTGAGTAGTACTCCATTGTGTAAATGTACCACATTTTCTCTATCCATTCTTCTGTTGAGGGGCATCTAAGCTGCTTCCAGTTTCTGGCTATTACAAATAGTTCAGCTCATTTTTTAAAGGCAATTTTTTACATTTTCATATATGCATGCAATGTATTCTGATCATACTCACATGCAAAGTCTCTTTCTTGTCTCCTTCCCACTCCTGCTGATCTCCTTCCCAGCTAATTGCTCTCCTACTTTCATGTCTTCTTTGTGCAAATCTTGTCCAGGTGGTTATAGCCACTGTGTGGCCTTGCCATTCAGAAGACATTATATCACAGCACCCTGCTCCTTCCCTGTCCTCCAGCTCCTACATTGTTTCTACTCCCTTTTCCATGATATTCCACGATGCACCCTGTGTCTTGGAACAGGCAATACAAATCTTCTATTTAGGGTAGAGCACTAACAGTCTTTTGTTCTCAGTACTCAGTTTGCTCAGTTATGGGTCTCTGCCTTCACTCTAACCTACTACAAAAACAAGTTCTTCTGGCCAAGGCAAATTGTGTGAGTCTAAGTATATAACAATAAATGTTTAGAAAGCAGTTTGGCTAAATATTCATTTAGCTTAATATCAAAAGTAAGTTCCCTCCTAAGGACTGTGACATCCCCAGCAATAAGTGTACAGTACTATGTATGTATTTATTTCTATGGGATGGGCCTCAGATCTGATTAGAAAGTGGTTGTCACCCCAAAACAACTGTGCCACTATTGCACCAGTGGGGATAGCTTGCTGACAGATTGATGTTATAGTATTAAGGATCCACCAATGGGTAAGGTAGTCAGTGACTTTTCTCCCCTAGGAGCTTGCACAGTATCTTACAGCACTATGAACCATAGCCAGTGGGGAAGGGTATCCAGCTTACTTCCAGCTTGATGTTTGTATGCCTTCAGGAGTAGGGTGTTAACCTAAAAGAGAAGTAACATGCACTTTGGAGATGGCTCAGTGGGTAAGAACACTTGCTGCCCAAGTATGCAGGCCTGAATTTGGGTCTCCAGCACCCATGCAGAAAGCCGTGTGTGTGTGTGTGTGTGTGTGTGTGTGTGTGTGTGTGTGTGTGTGTTCATGTCTACAACCCCAGCACTGTGGAGGGTGGAGACTACAGGAATTGCTGGGGCCTGCTGACCATCCGCCTAGCCCCCAGGTTTAGTGAGAAAACCTGTCTCAAAAAAGAAGTTCATACACCAGGACATCTGCCATCAGTCTGTGGCCCCTTTGGGTACACATGAACACATGAAGGCATGCATCACCACACATATGTGTATATACCAAACACATGTGCACACCCCCCCAATAATAAATCAAAGTAAGCAGTGCATTCTGGGAGCTCTGGAGGCCACGAGTCTGGAAGCCAAGTGTGTGCAGGCTTGCTTGTGTGGGAATGATTCTGCCCTATACCTCCCTTTTAGCTTCACCTGCTTTGTGAGACTTTAGACTCAGCTGTGTTTTCACAGGGCCTTTTTGTCATTCTGTCTCAAATGCTCATCTCTTTTCCTTGTGTGGGTAAGTACCATCTACTCAATGCAGGGTGCACCCAAAATATCACATCTCCATAGATTCTTACCTTAGTCACATCTGTAAGACCTAGCCCAGATCAGGCTGTGTTCTGAGGTCCTGAAAGGACTTGGATGTATGTTTGGGGGAGCTGTCATTCAATCTCTTACATACATCTGTATCACTTACTTTTCCTGATGCTGGGATAAAATGCTTTGGCACAGGCAACTTAAGAGAGAAAGGGCTTATTTGGCTTACAGTTCAAGGGTACAGTTCATCATGTTGGGGAACTCCTAGTGTAAGGACTCAGGCATTATGCTGGCCTGCCCCTGTCACCTGGCAGAATGCAGTCAGGCAGTACTCTGGTCAGCCCAGGGTTTCCTGACTACTAGTCTGCACACAGGTGCAAAGAACCCTTTTAAAAGACAGACCCCACCCACTTATGCTTTCTTTCCTGCTCCTCTCTTTCACGCTGTTCCCCTGGGGCAGACAGGACTTTTCCTGTCTCTCTATTCTGTTCTCTCTCTACCTCTGTTCTCTTTCCTTCTCCCTTCCCTCCCCTTTCTAATAAAACTTCTCATTTAAGCTCTGTCTGCCTTGGCATGTTTGTCCCCTGCCTTAGTCAACCTCGTCTGCCATGGAATCCGCCAAGGTCTCCCCCCACAAAATCCCCCCCCCCAATCACTTTATATTAACACCAAGTAGGCAGGATCTTGATTGGGTATAGTCAGGAGGCAGAGAGGGAAGAATGCTCAACACACATTCTACTTTTTAATTGTGTGGCAGGTAAGACTGGTCTTTCCACCTCATTTAGCCTAATCTAGGTAATCCGTTTAGGATGTGGCCAGAGGCCTGTCTCCTAGGTGATTCTAGGTCCTATCAACTTGGTAATCAGCATTAACCATCACTGACTCTTTGCTCAAAATCCTCAGTGGTATCCAGACTTCTCAGACTAAAATTTGGGCCCAGTCTTAACCTGACCTCCCAGCTTCTCAAAAGCCTCAGAGCTGCAATACAACTTGCACATGTCAGTATTCTTTGGGTGTTTTCAAAACACGCCTTGTCATAAGTTACCTTTAAGTAAGAAAACAAAATCCTCTCAGGCTGGAGATGTAGCTCAGTGCATAAAGGGTGCACCTAGCTTGCACGGGGCTCTTGATTCACTGCCCATCATCCTCCTATACCAGACACAGCTAAAAAGCAAACAAACAAGAGCACAATGCAGAAAGTAAATAGGTCAGGCATTATCTCTAGACAAATCAGCTGCCACAACAGAAATTCTGGGTTGCTAAAGGTGCCTGCCGTTGAAAAGGAAAAGAAAGCAAAGTCATCTTGAAAGCATTTAGTTGCTTTTGAAAATACCAGTCATTGTTTATCTTTTCATGGAAATCCCTGATAGTTGCCAGGCCAGATGGTGCACACCTGTAGTCCGACCTACTTGGGAGGCTGAGGAAAGAAAAGGAGTTGAACCCAGGAGTTCAAGGTCTGTGTGTTCATGGAGGCCTGAGGTTGAATTACAGTGTTTTTCTTTATTGCTCTCCACCTTGTATTTTGAGACAGGGTCTCTCTTGGGACCTGGCATTCACTGATTCAGCCAGACTGGCTGGCCAGAAACCCCAAGGAATCGTCCTGGCTCTGCCTCCCAGGTCTCTAATTCAGGTGTGCACTCCCAGTCCTGGCTTTTCATAGGGGTGTTGGGGAATCCAAACTCAGGTTTTCATGTTTATGCAGCAAACACTTTACCCACTGAGCCATCACCACCCCCCAACAGACAGACAGACAGACAGACAGACAGACAGACAGACAGACAGACAGACACACACACACACACACACACACACACACACACACACACACACAGTGCCTTTATGCTTCTTGTTTTGAAGTGAGCTTTCTGGTTTATTGGATAAAGGGATCCCAAAGTGGGTGTGCCCTGAGGAGAATGATGTTACGATAAATCTTTCTGCCAAAAGCCGCTGAGCCCCACCGCCACGTGTAAGCTTTTTGCCAGCCGCCCGCCTGAGTTAGGGCCCAAATGAATACACAGAAACTTGTATTAGGTACAATGGTGCTTGGCCAATGACTAGGATTCTCATCTGTTAGCTCAGTCTCAATTATCATACATCTATATATTTTATAAGACTTATCTTATCGGACGCCTTATTGGTGTCCCTCCTTGCTGGTGGCTCACATCCTGATGCTGGAGGAGGCGAACGGGAAAAAGGGGATCCTTCCTGTTTCTCCTTCGCTTAAATATGAGTCTCCTTGCTATGTCACTTCCTGCCTGGATCAGCACTTCTCTACTACATTTCCCAGAATCCTCTTTGACTCCTAGTCCTGCCTAACTTGCTGTTTCATTGGCCAAACAGTATTTTATTTAACAATCAATAAGATAAATATACACAGAAGTACTTCCCCCATCAGAATGACACTAAGAGAATACAGATTCAAAACTCAGGGACTGTGACAAGTGGCCAAAGGTCCCTGCAATTTTAGACTCTTTACAAGTTTTCCTGAGCCTGGTATGATGATGTATGTTTGTAATGCCTGCATTCAGGAGATTGAGGCAGGAAGATTGCCAGCATGAGGCCATATTGGGGTACACAGCCTAGGCTGAGCTATAGAGGAATTTCAGGCCAGCCAAAGAGCGAGATACTGTCTCAAACAAAGCAAAACATCCCCGAATAATGAATCCTATTGATATACTATGAACTGTAGGTATAGGTCAAAATGGTAGGAACATTAAAATGAGAACATTCTGGAAGCTCTAGGTAGCATGGAATTCTTTCAGCCTTTCCCTGGCTTTGTAATGTTCAGACTGTTAAAAAATCTTTCTTCAGATTAAAAGATAGCTCTCATTGTGTTCAGCACCGCCTTTTGAGCAATTATTAACTGTCTGGTTGATGTGGCTTGAAGCTTGAGCAAGAAAATAAGCTCCCAGAGAATGACCTAACAGTTCTCCCTTCTTTCTTTGACAAGGTTTCTCCCATATACGCTTTCAAAATGAGTAAAAAGAAAAACACACAATTGAGCTTCTGCTAGATCATTTTCTTCCATGAGATTTGAAGGGTTCTTACTTGTTCACATTGTGCAGAGGACCTTGACATTGATGGTGTCACTAGATGATTCACTAGCCTTCTCAGAGCCTCAAGACTTTAGAACTCAGCTGCTCTCCCTCCTGATAAGACATATCTGCTTCTTAGAGTCCAATTTTTACCCTGTGCTTTGAATTCTGTGACATTTGACTTAAGAGGAAAACACAGCCAGAAAGTTCTGTGTTGGAGAGCACTGAGCTGAGCCACCAAATTTTTGGATATAGGAAACAAGCCACAAAACTTCCTTCTTACAGTTTGAGTTTTTAAGTGGATTTTTGGGAGTTAAACTATTTTGTATTTTCTCCCCTGAGTGTTTCTAAAAGGATCTCACTTGTGTTTCACGGATGCACTAAGGAGGTGGCAGATATTTTTCTTTGTGCAGGAATAAGGAAGCTCTGATTGCAGATGTTCACTGAGGCCTTTAATCTTCTGTGGAAGGTATTCCTAGGATCTTGGTGAGACAAAACCTGTCATCTCAATTGTAGAATAGAAATACCATATACAACATGGAAAAAATGGGCTGTATCAGTCAGGGTTCTCTAGAAGAACAGAATTTATAGAGTTAGTTTACACACACACACACACACACACACCACACACACACACACACACACACGTATGGTACATGCATATATATATATATATATATATATATATAATATATATATATATGGGATGGAGTTATTGGAGTGGTTTACAGCTGTGGTCCAGGTAGACCAACAATGGTTGTCTACCAAAGGAAGACCCAGGAGTCCAGTAGTTGTTTAGTCCATGGGGTTGAATGTCTCAGTTGGTCTTTAACAAATACCAGAATCCCCCCAAATTAATCTCTAATGCCAATGAAGAAATGGACTTGCCAGGGAGATTGAGAGCAAGCAAGCAAAGAGAGCTAGTTTCCTTCTTCCACATCCTTTATATATAGACTGTCAGCAGAAGGTGTAGCCCAGACTAAAGGTGTCTCCTCCCACCTCAAAAGATCTAGATAAAAGCAGGTCTTCCCACTTGAAATGATTTAATTTAAAAAAAGCTCATTACAGATGTACCCAGCCGCTTGATTTTGGTTAATTCCAGGTTTAGGCAAGTTGACAACCAAGAATAGTCGTCACATAAGCTGAATGCCAATAAAACTCAATTGGCAAAAACAAAGTAATTCCTGATTTGGCTTGTGAGCATCATTTGAAGGGACTTTCAGGATTTTTTAAAAAAATTATAATTAAAAATTTTTAAATTAGGGCTGGAGAGATGGCTCAGAGGTTAAGAGCACTGGCTGCTCTTCCAGAGGTCCTGAGTTCAATTCCCAGCAACCACATGGTGGCTCACAACCATCCATTATGAGATCTGGTGCTCTCTACTGGTGTGCAGATATACATGGAAGCAGAATGTTGTATACATAATAAATAAATAAATTCTTAAAAAGAAATTTTTATTTAGCTGGGAGTTGGTGGCGCATGCCTTTAATCCCAGCACTCGGGAGGCAGAGGCAGGTAGATCTCTGTGAGTTTGAGGCCAGCCTGGTCTACAGAGTTAGTTCCAGGACAACCTCCAAAGCAATACAGAGAAACCCTGTCTCAAAAAAATCAAAAAAATTAAATTATATTTATGTTTGTGTATGTATAGGAGGTCAGAGGACAACTACCATGTGGCTTCTGGGGATCAAACTCAGGCTGTCAGACTTGGAGGCAAGCCCCCATACCCGCAGAGCTATCCTGCCAATCTCTTATTCATATTTTTAAAAGTAGCATCTTTGGTGCACCTTCACCTTACTGATTTGAAGAGAGCAATAATATATATTATATACTGAATTAAAATAAACAATTTTCTTTTGGGACAGAGCCTCATGTGATCATCTGCTGGTCTTGGCTCTATATGTAGCCCAGGATGACCTTTAGGTCCTGATCCTATTGCCTCCACCTCCTGAATGCTGGATCATAAGCATGTACTACACAGCCTGTTTACAAAGTGTTGGGGATTAAACTCAGGACTTTGTCCATGCCAGGCAAACACTCTACCAATGAGATCCATCCTCATCTCAAGACAATTTTCCTAAAGGGTCTATTTCCTCAAGTTGTTCAGCTAGTAGAAAAAAATGTTTGTAGCTGCTGCCCGTCTTGTTGTTATGGGTAAAGAAGAAGGGGATGTGGATACAGCTCTGTGGTAGAGAGCCTGCTTAGCATTAGCCAGGCCCTGGCTCCCATCCCCAACACCACAAAACAAACCAATAAACCCCAAAGAAATAAAGGAGAAAAGAAACACCACCTAACACAAGTGATAAGAGAGATAAAGGCGCCCTCGTAGGGGGCATGGGTCATTGATACAGTGAAAGGAGGGGATTTTCCTAAAGACTTGTTGAAGTGCTAAATCTCCTCTTTCCTTACCCAATTACAGTGTTTTTTTTTTAAATCTACTGAGAGCTGGCATCTTGTCATTTAGAAGAACTGTGATGGGAAAATGTCCTGAGATGTCACAGCTGTTCACAATCATGTTTAAACAAAACAAAACACTCCCCAACCCCCAACAACCCAACAAAAGACAGATATATTTCTTAGAGATAGAGTGGGGGAGTTTTGACATAGCAGAAAGTGAAATCCCAGGAAAATTTTAAATTGAAGTTTGATTTATCACTGGCTTCGTGCTTTCTCCGCAGTACACAGAAAAACAGGAAGCAATTTATGCCCTGTGAGTTTTGCAGCCTGTGAATCATGTAGCAGCATCACTGTCCAAGTTGCATTTAGTTTCATTTCAAAAGTAAAAGTTTCCAACCCATGACTTGTTCCTTCAAGGAAAATGTGGATTGGTGGCGCAGGGGGAGGGGGCGGGGGGCCCCCGGATTCTCTCTCATGTCTCCTTCTTCAGTGGTTTGTCAGAAGGATAGACAACCTACTGAAAGGAAAGGAAACTGATAAGTATTTCTCTTAGCATGTGACATATATATGTTTACCCTCAAAATTATCCTTTGAACATTGCTACCACATAGAATTCTTAGGAAAATATGATAATAAAAGTTTAAGCACAAATTTGGGTTCATTCTGTAATAAAAACATGCATCGTTGGAATGGCTTTTCAAAAAATTATCACTGAGGTAATTCCCCATAACTAGAATAATTTCTAAATTATTTGCTGTGTTTTAGAAATTGATAGATTACAAAATGTCACCATTGTCAAAATAATGCATTAACGTCTTCTAGGGACATCTCAGTTACAATTTCAGGGGCTCCGAGTACTTTTCCTCAAATCTGCCCCATTCTCTGACAGTGCAGACAGGGGCTTCTTGAAGGGAACAGCAGCTGACAACCTCTGGTGTAATTGCTTAGTAACTTTTCTATCTTTTCTTTTTGATGGGGTCTCTCTTTGGCCTGGAATGTGCCAATCAGCCTAGGCTGGCTGGCAAGTGAGCCCCAGGGATAAATCTCATCTCTGCCTTCCTAGCACTGGTCTTAGAAGTGTGCACCACCACACCCAGCTCCCCACTCTCCTCCCTTTCCTTTTCTTTCCCTTCCCTCCTTCATTTCCTTCCTTCGTTCTTTTATGTGTGCAAATGATGGATATGTATATGAGTTATTCCATGTGCATTCTTGTGTGTGAATGGGAGCCTGCATGAGGCATGGTGTGTGTGTGTGTGTGTGTGTGTGTGTGTGTAGAGTAGAGCCGGGCGTTGGTGGCACACGCCTTTAATCCCAGCACTTGGGAGGCAGAGGCAGGTGGATCTCTGTGAGTTCGAGGCCAGCCTGGTCTCTAGAGCGAGTGCCAGGATAGGCTCCAAAGCTACACAGAGAAACACTGTCTCGAACCCCCCCCCCAAAAAAAAGAGTTCCGAGTACAACTTCAGGTGTGGGTCCCCATCTTTCCCTTTGTCTAAGATAGGGTCTCTTTGCTGTTTGCCACTGCATATGCCAGGCTACCTGATGTGTGAGTTTCCACATAGCTGTTTTACATAATTTAGGGGATTCAGATCCTCATGCGGCAGGATAGGCACTTCACTGACTGAACCATCTTCCCAGGCCATAGCAATCTACAGTTGAAAAATCATTTCACCATTCCCTGTGTTTTCCTTTATAATCAAGGTCACTGGAGATGGCATCAATGTATATCAAAACACTTTAATGTTATTGAAGACAGTTTCTTTACACTCCTGTTGCAACCTGAAGACATCCCCAGCTCTGAGATGTTCACTCAAATAGCAGAGCATGGATTAAACAAATGTCTATAAGGCAAAAACCTTGACTCTAAATTCATGCTGAGATGTGGAGTGAAACAGATTGGGATAGGTTCCTAATCACTGCCTGGGTGTTTCCTTTGGCAGTGTCAATTATATCTGAGCCTGGGTTCCCAGGCTTGGACGAGGTCTCAGTAGAACTGTATGGTATAGTGCCCAGTAGGAGTTGCATTGTGCATGCTAAACATGAGACAATCCAAGTTCTTCCATCACTTGCTTGCTAATCAGGTTCAAAAGGCACTAGGTAAACCTTTTGCTAAGTTAGTAAAATATCAAGAAGAATCATTACAGATTGTAAAAATAGCAAGAGAAAAGACCAGTAGGAATAGTTCAAACTCGTTTGCAGCATGACACATGAAATCTCCCTTTTCTTTATTGAGGACCCTGTATAGTTCTGCCCCTCCCCCATTCTGTTTCTGATAGTGAGCTGGGGTTCAAGAACAAACATCCCCAGTTCCTTAAAACCAAGTTCACATCGTGTGTGTGTGTGTGTGTGTGTGTGTGTGTGTGTGTGTGTGTGTGTTGCTCATCTATGCATTCCTGGTGAAAGTCCCAGGCTGACGTTGATGTTGGGAGTCTTTGTCTGCCCTTTTTTTGAGACAAGGTCTCTCACTGAACCTAGAGCTCACTGCTTCAGTTTGGCCGGCCATCAAACCATCAGGGATCTGCTTGTCTCTGCTCCCCTGAGCCTGTGCTTCAGTTACTGATAAGAGCCCTACACCCAGTGTGGGACATAGGTGATCTGAACTCAGGTCCTCATGCTAGCAGAGGTAATGCTTCAATCACTGAATCATCTGCCCAGCCCCATAAGTTTACCTCTTGCTCAGGTTATGTGCTGCCACCTGTTGGTCCCAACTGACCCTGCTCATCATACTCATGTGGGCATTGAAGTCCATGGCGATGAGGGAGAAATGACAACCCTAATGGGTACCTAGGGCAGCCCCCTAGAACTTAGTGTCTCTTACTGTATTAATTACTTTTCTTGCCTGTTTTGACCAAACACCAGATAAGAGTCAGCCCATGTACCCAGGGAAATGGTTGAGAAGTGGAGACGGCCTGTGATGGAAATAGTCCTGTGAATCCACAGACCTTTCTTCTGGTGGTCAGGGACAAGCATGCCACAGAGGGCAAACGAGATTCCCTCGTTTTCAAAGAATAGTAATGGTGATAGAAGTATCTCTTACACTCTAAGAGACTGGAACTTCGGCTGGACCTCACAGAGAGAGTTAATAATACACCTTGAGGTCATTTAAGACTGCTATCCTACTGTGTACTCAGGCTGTTTGTTTAACCTGCAGTTAAGAGAACAATGTAGCAATCAACCTTACCTTCCTTGGCTTTCCCATGCGATCAACTTTTACAACCTAAGCTAATGTAGAGCTGTAATCTTCAACTATGCAATCTTCCATGACCCTGACCCAGAACAATGCATGCATATCATTTGCTGAAAGCAGCAAATACAGAGGTTGAAAGCCACCTAAAATGAATAGTCACCACAACGGTTAAACATAACATTTAGATATTGGCTGATAAATGAAAATGCTTGTAGTATTGTTTGTTATCTTGTCAGATGGAACCAGTGACTTAATCTCTTGTAAAACTCTGTGGAAGATTTCTGTAAATTATCCCTCATTCCTTCCCCCATGTGATGCTTTCTGTGCAGTTCAAGAGACAGATTGAAGGCCTTTGTTATGGATACACACATAGGGGCAGATGCTGACACAGAGATTCACAAGATAGTCTTGAGCAGGCACAGATTCGGGCTTATGTAACACACAGACAAAGGACAGAAGACACAGGCAGCATGATATGGAGAATTCAAATCTGGACTTGCTCTTGGTTAAATGACTACAAGGGGAAGTGCATTTATTTATGTCCTTAACACAACACTAATGTATTGTTACTTGGTATTAGTCACTTGTGGGGATGGTTGTAGTAGTTGGTGAAAGAGAGAAAGACAGAGCTTTGAGCAGCCCTTGCATTTCTTTAATCCAAACATGTATTGATGGACTAAGTGTTAAGAATAAGTGCGTGGGGGACTTTGGTGGATTCCATGGCAGGCGAGGGTGACTGCGTGTGTGGGGGGACAGGTTGGGGAGACAGGGGACACACAACAAACATGCCAGGCAGACGGCTCTTAAGTGAGAAGTTTATTAGAAAGGGGAGGGAAGGGAGAAGGAAAGAGAACAGAGAGGTAAAGAGACACAGAGACAGAGAGAGAACAGAAGAGAAGAGTGGACAGTAAAAGTTCTTTCTGCCCCAGGGGAACAGTGGGAAAGGAAGCAGGAAAGAAAGCATAAGTGGGTGAGGTCTGTTTTTTTTTTGTTTGTTTTTGTTTTTGTTTTTTTTTGTTTTTTGTTTTTTCCGAGACAGGGTTTCTCTGTGTAGCTTTGGAGCCTATCCTGGCACTGGCTCTGGAGACCAGGCTGACCTCGAACTCACAGAGATCCTCCTGCCTCTGCCTCCCGAGTGCTGGGATTAAAGGCGAGCGCCACCAACGCCAGCGAGGTCTGTCTTTTAAAGGGGTCCTTTGCACCTGCATGTAGACTAGTAGTCATGGAACCCTGGGCTGACCAGGGCACTCACTGCCTGCGTGCATTCTGCCAGGTGACAGGGGCAGGCCAGCATAATGCCTGAATCCTTACACTAAGGAATTATATACTAGTTATCAAATGAAAAATCTTTTGTCTGTCTAACATGTGGTGTTCCAAATCACTTTAGCAGTTTGGGGTGGACTGGTTCCTGGGTTTCATGGAGTCTTTATTCTATCTAT
Organism: Cricetulus griseus; assembly: GCF_003668045.3. NCBI lineage: Eukaryota > Metazoa > Chordata > Mammalia > Rodentia > Cricetidae > Cricetulus > Cricetulus griseus. Next base: position 89,630,975 of record NC_048604.1, read on the forward strand.
GGAGCATCTTTGGCTCTGTGAAGTTTGAGGAGTCTTGCTGTGTGTATATATATATGTATATGTGCACATGTGTGTGGAGGCCAGAAGCTGGGTGTCTTCATGAATCCCTCTACCTTGTTCTTTGAGACAGAGTCTCTCATTGAACCTGTAGCTCACCGACTGCCTAGGCTGGCTGACCAGAAATCCTTGTGTCCACTTTGCCAGTGCTGGCTGTGGGGCCTGGCTTTTATATGGGTGCTAGGGATCAAACGCAAGTCTTCTTGCTTGTGTGGCAAACACTTTATTGACTGAATATGCTCACCAGCCCTGAGCAAAGTCATTTCAAGGAAGACACTTGGTTAGTGTTCTGTTCTGTTTCTATTCTGAATGTTTATAACTATGTCAGACCATACCATGGCCAATAACAATTTCCCTAATCAATTCTAGTATCTCTCTATATTGATGGGGGGGTTGATTCTAGGATCAAGCATGAATGCTCAAGCCTCTGGCTAAAATGAGGCTTTCCTCCCTCCCTCCCTCCCTCCCTGCCTCCCTCCCTCCTTTCTTTTTGAGACAAGTTTTTTTTTCTTCTGTGTAGCCCTCGCTGTCCTGGAACTTGCTTTGTAGACCAGGCTGGCCTTGAACTCAGAGATCCACCTGCCTTTGCCTTCCAAGTGCTGGGCTTAAAAGGCATGTGCCACCATACCCAGCCAGCCTAAAATGATGTAATACTTGCATGTAGCCTACCCGAATCCCCCTCCCCCTTCTCCTCCTCCTCCTAGTCCTCCTCCTTCTCTTGTTTTGCAATGCTATGGATGAACTCACGGCTTCACATACATTAGAGAAGTGCTCTACTCTGAACTATATCTCCAGCCCCATGAGTTAGGTTCCTAGCATCTGTATCTTATATCATAACCACTTGCTATCCCAGCTCCAAGGGTCTGATAGTCTCTTTTGATGTTAATGGCACTGTATTCATGTGCATAGACACACACATATGCACACAGTTTTAAAAAAGTGCTTTCACGAGAATCCTTCACCAGTTAGTCTAAATCAAGTGTTTGTGCACACAATCCCCTTTCATGATGTACCTAGCTCTCAAGATTGACTATGACCAACCAATGAAATTTATGACTGCCACATGGGTTTCTGTTTCCACACCTCTTTACTCATAATTTATAAGTGAATGACGTTAATTTGGAAACTTGTTACCATTGATTTTACTGTGCCTTTTCAAATTCTTTAATTTTTACTTTAAAATCCTTTCCTAAACAAGATGCATTTATTTATTTATTTATTTATTTATTTATTTATTTATTTTGTGTGTGTGTGTGTGTGTGTGTGTGTGTGTGTGTGTGTGCATGCACACAAGTTTATGTATACCATGTACAGGTACTGGAGTTACAGGCAATTATGAGCTGCCTAATGTGGGTGCTGGGAATTGAACTCTGGTCCTCTGGAAGAGCAGTAAATGTACTTACTGCTGAGTCATCTCACTAAACTCCTGCAGATTCCTCCTCCTCCTTTCCCTTTCCTTCCTCCTCTCCCTTCCCCTCCTCCTCTTGTGATAGTGTCCGATGGCCTTGCCCTGGATAGTAGCTATACATGGTGAGATACTTTCTCTTGTGTGGGCATACTTACTTTGTGTGGGATTGTGGCAATGAATTTCAGGAAGCAAGGTTTCTACACCACAGATACTGTGTAGCAACAGCTGTGTGGATGGAAAATTCCAGAGCCTTTTTTGTTGTGGTGGTTTCCATTTTTATACGTGGGAGGAAATGTGTGAGTTACTGGACTCAGCTGTTTCAACATTTACAGAAAGGAGGAGCTAACGCTTGCTTGTTGGCTCAAGTAATAGCAAAAAAGATGTGCTTTGCTAAAAAGGACTTATGAAATATACGTATTTTGACCATGCTTTGTTAAACACTTGAGAGACCTCTAAAATATCTTTGGGTTTTAGACTGGAGATGTAGGTCAGTTGGTAGAGTGCCTGCCTAGCAAACAGGAAGCCCTGAGCTCCATTCCCAGTGCTACATAAATCTGATTTGATGGTGCATGCATGTAATCCCAGGATTTGGGAGGGGGAGGCAGGACGACCAGGAGTTCAAGGTCCACTGGAGCTACATAGTGAGTTTAAGGCAAGTCTGGGCTATTTGAAAGCTTGCTTCAAATCACAAACAAAACACTGGAACAAATCAACAATGGAGGACAGCATTTGAGAAAGGACACCTGAGGTTCACACACACACACACACACACACACACACACACCCTGTGATCAAAGCTGTGCATCCATTAGCAACATTTTGTGTTCCCTCCTCACCATCTTTTTTCCCTCATGGTTAACAGACACTTCCTGTATGCTGATCCTCTCACATATTATCTCCCCTTGCCCTGGGCTCTGAAATAAAAAATTGGGGCGTCTAGACATTTCTCACAAAGCGAAAAGACAGCATGTTAGGATTGTGTGTTGATATATTGCATACATGCAAACAACTAATCTGATGTTTTAAAAATGCTGTCTTTTCTCATGGGCTAGGCTCTTATTCTGTAGCAACAGTTAGGGTGAGGCAAGGTTGTTGCCAGGCCAGGCCACTCCTGTCTGAGGGCCTGCTGCCTGTAACCTCTGGTCAGCCAGAAACGGGAAGTAAAGGAATGCGTGGAGGATGGGACAAGACACTTTGGCTTAGGAAAACAGTCCTTAGTTCTGCATGCCCTGATCATTTTTACATGCTATGGAAAACCAGTCACATGTCTTGCTCTTCATAGTATTTTATTCTGGGGAGCTTAGATAAATGAAAACCACACGGTCACCAGCTTTCTTTCTGTCTTTTTCTGTCAAGACAAAAATGTATCTCTCATCTCAAAGGGAATAAAAGATTTTTTGAGTCAAATATGAGTGAAAACGGCCTAGGGAAATAGATTTGAGTTACCCCAAACACCATGTCCCAACATGGTAACATGAAGTTTTTTATAGTAACAGAACAAAGACAATTATAAATTGAGACACTTTTCAAATACATTGGTGGGACCATCAGGTAGTTAGGTAGTAGTGAAGAAGGGAAATAGGCCTCAGATGAATGCTATCTGATGACATTTTAAACCTTTGGTGGAACTGAGCGTCTGTTTGCATGTTCTAGAAGGATTTATCCAAAAGTCACAGTAGATGAATATTTGGTTAAACACAGATCCAGACAATTAGGACGGATTAAAAAGTGGCAGAAGAGATGGCTCAATTGGTAAAGTGCTTGCTATGCGAGCATGAAGACCTGAGTCCATTGCCAGAACCCATGGAAAAGCAGCCAGATAGGGTGGTATCTGCTTGTAAACCCAGTGCTGGGGAGATGGAGATGGTGAACTCTGTGGGTCACTGGTGTGTGTGTGTGTGTGTGTGTGTGTGTGTGTGTGTGTGTGTGTGTGTGTGTGTGTGTGATTTCACTCTAGATCTGCCACATGCTATCTCTCCACAACAGCCTTGTGCAGCTTTATCCCTCCTCCCTGCCCCGACCAGGAACTTGAGCTCACAGTTCTTACACATGAAATTTGTGCTTCTGTGTAGCACCATAAAGGGAGAACAAATTCTAGACTGCTAGTGTCATAGTTGTTTTGACCACAGTTCATGCATTCATCCAAAAGTATGAATTCAGTGGTTTTATTATTGACAAGCACTCAAATTGGTGGTGGGGATAGGGTCATGACCCAAACTGCTCTATCCTTTCCCCTGACTTCTATAACTGGGAAGATATTCCTGTTTCAAGAATGCAGGACCTACTACTATACATGGATACCAAAAAAGGTGACGTAATTGGCAAGGATTACACAGACAGGGAAAATGTCTGATGAGAAGGTCAAAATATTTAGAAGGTGAAGAAAAGGCAGTGCCGTGAAATGAAAGGGCACAGGCTATTCTGTGTGAAGTCCTCCGCTTTTAATTGCTGGGCTATTTCTTATCTGTGGCTGTTTAACACATCATTCCCTTGAAGCTTAAAACAACAAACACAGGCTCTTGCAGAGTTCCTGAGCCAAGGAATTTGGGAGCAGCTTGCTTGAGTGGTTCTGAGCCAGCATCTCCCTCAAGCTTGGAAGCGTGAGTGAAGCTGGAAATTGCTTGCAAGGTGACCCTCCCAGAGAGCTATCAATAACAGGGCAGCAATTCCTTTCTGACTGGGATGATGAGGAGTGCCCCAGCATGCCTGGCCTGTACTCGCTTCCTTTCCATTGTGTTTGTTCTGTTTTTAGTTCTGGGACTTGTGCATACCAGACAGAAAGGCTGCCATTGAGCTACATCTCTAGGTCCTGATTTAGGTTTTTCTTCTGCCCCCTCCTACTCCTTTATTGTTTTAAAGATTTATCTTTTTATCTACATGAATATTTGTCTCTGTGTGAGTGTATTGGGTACCCATGGAGTGGAGAAGATGATTGCAGAGCTGCCATTACAGGTGGTTGTGGGCTGTCATGTGTGTGCTGGGAACTGAACTTGGATCCTGTGCAAGAGTAGCCAGTGTTCTTAACCACTGAGCCATTTCTCCATCCCCTTTTGGTTTCTTTTGTGTTGCTGGGGATCGAATGTAGATGAGCACTCAGACCCAGGCGTTAGGCTTGTTTTTCTTTCCATCCTTCAGCTCACAGGCTGATCAATCATTCACAATCCTCTTGCCTCGGCTTTCTGAGTACATGTCCAACTTCCAAACCCCCTTGGGTTAAAATTTTTCACCTTCCTGAACTAGCTGTATGAATTGGACAGGGTATCTAATTTCCTTTTTGTGAAACCCACTTTCCTTATTGCAGATAGGAACGTTAACAACACCAATTCTGATGGTCACTGGCAAATTTAATGTGTAATGCTCGTTGAATGCTGTATACTTAAACCAACTGACTTGTTACAGGGAGTAAAGAAGAATTTTTTAAATAATCCTTAAAAAAATAATCCAGCATGAGTTATTTTTAATACCTGTATATGTATGGCCCACATACCTGCCACCTGCTCACAGAGGCCAGAAGAAAGTGTTGGATCCAGTGGAACTGAAATTACAGATGGGTGTGAGCCATCACGGGAATGCTAGGAACAGAACCCGGGTCCTTTGAAAAAGCAGCAAGTGATCTTAACTGCTGAGCCTTCTCTCCAGCCTGAATTATAATATAATCCATGAACACAAGAAACCCTCAATTCAGATTCAATTTCTTCGTAATATTTACAGAGTGCCTCCTTGTGAAATTAGTCATTGAACTCTGGATCAAGGTGGTGCTGTGGATGGACTAACATTTTGCTGAAGGGAGTCCTGCTAAATACAAGTTTTATATTTTGAATAATTATCTTGAATCCAGAATGCCATTTTCCATGCTGGAGAAAGCCCCTGTTACAATGTCCAAACTTTATAAGTTTTTGTTTTAAAGTTCGTTGTGCATGGCAGGCTGTGTTCTTTGGAGGCCTTCTGATTATTGGATTTGGTCCTAGAACTACCCGAGCTGAGTCATCCCATTTTTCTGTGAGTTCTTGTAGTTGATTGTGTGGTATACTTGTCTAAATGAGACATTGGCTAACAAGCCAAAAATCTCAACTTCATGTAGGTAGAACAAGATGATAAACACACCAAGGATGCCAATCTGGTTTGTACTATGTCAAGAAAAGCATTTGCTAAATTAATTACTTTGTGTGTGTGAGTGTGTTGGGTGTACACACACACACACACACACACACACACACACACACACACACGTGTGAGTATATATGCATGTGTATGTACTAGAGTCCATAGGAGGACATTAGGTGCCCTGCTCTATCACTCTCTACCATATTCCTCTGAGATAAGGTCTCTCCCTGAGCTTGAAGCTAGGCCAGCAGCCAGACAACTCCAGAGATCCTCCTGTCTCCTCCTCCCACTGTCCTGGGTTACAAGTGCATCCTTGGCTTTTTATGTGGGTGCTGGGGATATTTTCCTTATCCTTGTACAACAAACCATTTTCATAATGAACCATTTCCTCAGCCACCATAATATGCTTCTTAACAATACAAGGTTCACGGGGCTGGCAAGATGACTCAGCAGTTAAGAGCGCTGGCTGTTCTTCCATAGGACCTGGGTTCAATTCTCAGCCCCCATATGGCAGCTCACAACAGTCTGTAATTCCATTTCCTGGGGGATCTGACACCAACGCACATAAAATGAAGTTAAATAAATAAAAAAACAATATAAGTTTACTATACTCAGAATAGTCTTGTTTATAATGGAGCTGTTAAAATACAGCCCATTACATGCATGAAGAAAAAAAAACTTCAGTGTAATCTTTATCCAATGCAAATGTTTGATGGAACATTTAAAATTTTAATCTCAATAGCCTTCCCAACTCAATGAATCCACTATGCTTTGTTCTATAGAAAAATTGAACTCTGGCACTACACTTTCAGTTTTATTTCTAGCTTTGGAAAGTAATCTATTGTTGTTTATAATTCATAAAGTTGTTGGCTATTGTACATAGTTACAGAAAAATTTGGGGAGGTGAATGGGTTGTGACTATTCCCTTTCTCAGAATACAATGAGAAAAAGTGACTTTATGGAAGGTGGGATGTTGGCTCTGAGAAGAAATGTTGAATTAATGTTTGAAAGATCTATGTGCAATGTTTGCAAACTTTAAAGATGATCAGTCAAACCACATATTTAAAATTTTATTTTTCTTTATAGTGTGTGTGTGCATGCATGCCTGCATGCCTGCGTGCCTGTGTGCTTGCGTGTGTGCGTCTGTGCATGTGTGTGTGTGTGTGTGTGTGTGTGTGTGTGTGTGTGTGACTTCTCTCCTTCCACCATGCAAAGCTGGGGATCAAGCTCAGGTACTCAATCATCTTTCCAGTCCCTGAATCATTCTTAAGCTTTGAATTATATTTTATTTTTCCCATGCTTGGTTAGAAGTTATACACACTTAGGGGCCTTTATACAAAAAGTGTCAGTCCAAGTACACAATTCATTAGGTGTAGAACACATTGGTCTGTGCTGTCACTGAATCACGAATGCATTTACATGCAGAAAGAGCTGAGAAGTTCAGAATGTGCAAGCCAGTTAACACATTGGTATGTGTCAGATTCCATAAAGCCTCCCACTCAGGGCAGCCTCTGAAGGAGGAGTCTGTAAATGGGGGAGAAGAACACCATGCTGCCTCCTGGGTGTTGGCAGAGCCTCCTACCACATCCTCGTGGGAAGCCGCTTCAGAGTCTCAGGGCGGCTCTGTGACGTAAGGCATTGCCTCATGGCTCATTAAGTTTCCCCTTGGAACAAGAACTGTGTGTTCCTTGTATAGTAAGCAGAACACAGGCACAGGCTGCAGAAAGAGGCTCTCAGAAGACACTAATCCACAGAAAGCACCGCTAGGATTCCGGAAACCCCTAATCTCCGTAGCTGGGACCAGTTGTCAATTTTTGCTGTTCTTTTATTAATTTATTTCTTAGCTAGAATCTTAGAAAACAAAGGAATTGGTTCATTTTGTGAGTCTCATTCTCTGTCTCTGTCTCTCTCTGTAGTATATATACATACCCGTGTCAGCTTGTGCATATGTGTGTGTGTGTGTGTGTGTGTGTGTGTGTGTGTGTGTCTGGAGGCAAGTGGTTGACTGGGTTCTTTGATTGCTCTCCCACCTTATTTTGTGAGGCAGGCTATGTTACTGAATGGGGACCTCATGGATTCAGCTAGGATGGCTGGTCAGTGAGCTCTAGGGAACCTCAAATCCCCAAACCTCCCCCAAGCCCAGACTGGGGTCACACTGCTGCACCTGGCTTTTTCATGCGTGCTGAGGATCTGAACTCACATGGAGGGCACTTTACCCACTGAGCCATCTCTCCAGCTCCCCCAAATGAGCTTCATTATGACATTTTCATAAATGTTCATGTACATATATGTGAAGATGTACTTTGCTCATGTTTGACTCTCTTTCTCTCCCTTGTTTCCCTCCCCCTTCATGCTGATTCTTTTCCTCCTTCCAAGTTCATAGTTATTTTATAAAACCAAGTTTTAATAATTGTGGTAACCCTGGAGGTTTAAAACACTCAGGAGAGCTGTATTTTTGCAGATTTTCCATTTCTGTTTTTTTTTTTTTTTTTTTTTTTTTGGCTTGGTTTTTCCTCTTACACTGGTACTGCTGAACTGTCAAATTCTCAGATGGAATGATGGATATGTGGTCCACCTTGAGGGTGTTTTTGGAAGAACAAATAAAACAAACAAACAAAAAGGAAAACAATCTCCCAAATGTCTGCCCCAAACAAAGACTCCCTCCCCCAAGAAGACCATATTTCAATGACAAGCACAAAGAGAAAGTTGGGCTTGTTCTTTAACAGAATCTAATCATCATTTGTCTTTAATGTTTCCAAAATAAAATGTGCAAACGAGATGGGGCAGTTTCTATGCTATCTTCTCCCCCACCTTTGATGGATTCATGTACAGGCTCCATTTGCTTTGTGTTCCTTTTCTGAAACTGCTGGAGAGAATTATCTTCTCAGGACATCATATTCTTGGCTCGAGCTGCAACCAGACAGACTGCACCAGCTTTTTCAAAATTCTCTTTGTATCTTTTTCCTCTCGTTTCCTCATCTTTTATTTCTCAGAATACACATGCTTTTTATAGCTATGGGAGCAATTGTCAAATCTGGCTCTTGGAAAATAGTTAGAATTAGAACATATTAGGGGAAAATCACCAGTCATCTGCAGAAGCACATTGTGTTTTATAAGAAGCATTACTTGAGGCTGCAGACTGGAAAAATCAAAAGGAGGTGGAAAATTTTATTTCAGCTATTATTTGAGCTTTGTTTATAGGAATCATTCTTGATGTGATATGGACACATTAATTAAAAATACATTGAATCAGGCTGGCAGGATGGCTTGGCAGGTAAGGGTGTATGCCACCATGCCTTATAATCCTAGTTCAGTCCCCAGGACCCACATGGTAGAAGGAGATAACTGACTTTTACACACACACTGTTGCAACAAATACACTCCCCCAAAATTGGGGAAATAAATACATGTAAGAAAATATATAGGAAAAAAAGACAGCAGGTTTTTTCCTGATTATGTTTGAATTTCTCCTCAAATATGCTGTGAAGGATGAAGAAGTCCAGTAGGTCATTTCACAAGGGTGTCTTGCTCTGAGCTTCAGTGTGAATGGTTGAAGAACTCCAGCATCCTTAAAAAAGGGCATTGTCTCAGTTACTGCTCAATTGCTGAGATAAGACACCATGATCAAGGAAACTTATAGGAGAAAGAGTTTATTGGGGGCTTAAAATATCAGACGGTTAGTCCATGACCATCATGGCAAGGCAGGCAGGTGGACATGGGTATGGAGCAGTAGCTGAGAGCTCATATCCTTATCCACAAGTAGGAGGTAGAGATAGTTGAGAATGGTGTGCACTTTTGAAACCTCAAATCTCCCCCCCACCACTGTGATGCACCTCTTCCAAAAAGGGCACACCTCCAAATCCTTCCCAAACAGGTCCACCAACTGGGGACCGAGTATTCAAATGCATGAATTTAAGGGGCCATCTCGTTCAAATCACCGCATGTGTGCATGAATACCTGTGTTTGTGCAGTGTCCATGGAGACCAGGAAAGGGTATCAGCTTTCTTGGAGCTAGAGTTACAATGGTTGTAAGCTTCCTGACATGGGGGATGGGAACTAAACTTGGGTCTTCTGCAGACTGCCTGTGTTTTGCAGGAGAAAAGAAAGGCAAGAAGGAAATGCAGGATTTTTCCAATCCCCACACTTAAACTTGTAAGTAACATGCTCCAGTTGTCTCATTCTGTAGATGGAGAAACCAAGGCCCTAAAGAAGGAAGTGAGAAAAAAGTGTCTGGAACCCACAGCAGTGTTTATTCAAATGCATGAATTTAAGGGGCCATTCTCGTTCAAATCACCGCATGTGTGCATGAATACCTGTGTTTGTGCAGTGTCCATGGAGACCAGGAAAGGGTATCAGCTTTCTTGGAGCTAGAGTTACAATGGTTGTAAGCTTCCTGACATGGGGGATGGGAACTAAACTTGGATCTTCTGCAGACTGCCTGTGTTTTGCAGGAGAAAAGAAAGGCAAGAAGGAAATGCAGGATTTTTCCAATCCCCACACTTAAACTTGTAAGTAACATGCTCCAGTTGTCTCATTCTGTAGATGGAGAAACCAAGGCCCTAAAGAAGGAAGTGAGAAAAAATGTCTGGAACCCACAGCAGTGTTTATTTTTGCCTGCTATCTGTTATTTTCTTTATGAGTGTTTGTGTGAATGTGTATGTTTGTGTGTGCTATATACACACATGTGTATACTTGCTATTTAAAAATTTCCCCTATAACTATAACATAAAATGTTAAAAAGTCAGATTGAATTCATTTTAATAATGTACTGTCCTAGTTAGTTTTGTGGTCCTGACACAGCCTAGGGTCATTTATCTGAGAGGAAAGCTACAGAGGATTCAACACCTCTGGTCTCCAAGGGTGCCTGCACTTAACTATACATACCTCAACAGATAAATAATTAAAAGTGAAAAATAGATCTTTGAAAATAATAAAATCTAATTGACACAGAAGTAGAATTGTATTTAAAAAATTGAAAACCTCAACTCTGCTATCTCAAGTAATCAAATATTTCCCTAAGTACAGGTTTTTGGCAACTGTGGAAATTGCTAGAATGAGTATCAACTTTTTTGTTGTGTGTGTCCTGAGTTAACGTTTCTTTTCCTTTCCTTTCTCTTTTCTTCTCTGTTCTCTCTCTCTCTCTCTCTCTCTCTCTCTCTCTCTCTCTCTCTCTCTCTCTCTCTCTCTCTCTCTCTCTCTCTCTCTCTCTCTCCACGATCTCATAGCATAGCGGTGTCTGCCTCAAACTCACCACAATCTTCTTGCTTTTGCCTCTTGAAAGCTGGAATTATAGGTTTTGGATCAAATGTGAAATGTCCCCCATAGGCTCCTGTATATGAAAACTTAGTTCCCAGTGATGGTGATGTTGCTATGTGGGAAGGTTATAGAACCTTTAAGAGATGGAGCCTTGTGGGAGGCAGTGATTCATTCTGAACAGGCCTTGAGGTTTTCTAGCCAGGCCTCACTTCCTGTTCACTCTCTGCTTCCTGACTATGGACACAATGTGACCAACCAGCCTCCTGTTCTGCCACCCTCCCTTCCCTGCCAGTTACCATATTTTCCCTGCTGTGATGTACCTCTCTGTTACTGTACCTCTTTGGTGTTGTGAACTCACATAGATGTTTAATCCCTTGAGTTGTTTTTGCTGGGTTATTTTTTCATAGCAATGAGAAAGCAACTAACCTCTGGCTCTTTAGTGCTGTGTGTACTTTCAATAGGGGAGATTTCTGTCTTTCTTGCCAGGTAATGTATTTGTGTCCTTCTCAGGAGTCTATATGGAGACATACATGGGTTAAGAGAGAAACCATGTTTTCCTGCAGACACTCATAGATTCTTAAATAAATATACACAAGTAAGGTAGGTTGGTGACTCACACTTGCAGGGTATTGGGTCTGTGTCCAGTCTGGAGTAATGGGGCTCTGGGCACACACTGATGTCCTGGTAACCTGTTTTAACCTGTTTACTCCTTTAGCAGGTAGCCATAAAAGAAATGTCCTTTAGGTGTTAGATGACACATTATACTGGTGCTTTTTTGCCATTCTGATACACAGTATATTGCAGTGTATATCACAAAATGTTGGGGAATATTATTTTAAGGTGTGTTACCTTTGTTTATGTTGCATTTGTTTAACTCTGTGAAACTGTGTTGCTGTGCCTGTCTGAAACACCTGATGGTCTGATAAAGAGCTGAATTGCCAATAGTGAGGCAGGAGAGATGAATAGGCAGGGCTGGCAGGCAGAGGGGATAAATATGAAGAGAAACCTGGGAGAAAAGGACCTGAGGATCAGGGAATGAGAGAGGAAGGAGGAGACTTCAGTGATCAGCCACCCAGCCATGCAGCTCCACAGCCAGACATGGAGTAAGAAGGAGAGAAAAGTTTGTAAACAGGAATAGAGAACCATAGAAGCCTCAAGACCAAAGATAGATGGGATAATTTACATTAAGAAAAGCTGGCAAGAAACAAGCCAAGCTAAGGCCGGCATTCATAAATAAGAATAAGCCTCCGCGTGTGATTCATTTGGCAGCTGGGTGGTGGTCCCCCCCAAAGAAAGTCCAAGAAATGAGCCAAAATAGTGAAACATCACACTACACACACAGATGTACCTACGAGGAACAAATGGAACAACTCACATCACAAAGCTGACAAAAAACTTTCTAACTGGGTCTCATGAACCTCAAACCATGTTTAGCTTAATCCAATCATGCTAAGTAAGCTGGAACATTATGCTAATATGATTAAAACAACATAAACCCCAGACCATTTAATATAGCGATACTGTTCTAAATTTTCACTTTGGACAATTGTCACAAAGTATATCTATCTGCAGTGTAATTAACTGTCCATGGCTGAAATATTATGACATGAAGTTACTTTACAAACCACTACAGGGTTTATACAAGAGAGGGCCCAGTGGTTATGAGCACTTGCAGAGAATCTGAGCTGAGCTTGTCCAAGCACCTACATGGTGGTTCACAACTGTCTAATTTTGCTCTAATCTGACTTCTGAGGGTACTGCATGCATATGGTACATATAAACTCTTGTACATGCACATATACATAAATAAATCTCTTGTTTAAATTTTCTTCATTTTATATTTATTAGTGTATGTATATCTGAGCATCACATACATGCCTGGTACACAAGGAGACCATATGAGGGTATTAGATCCCCTGGGACTGGATTTATAGGTGTTTGTGAGCTGCTATGTGGGTGCTGACTTCTTGAAGAACAGCGACTGCTTTGACTTGCTGAATCTCTCCAACCCCAACAATTACATTTTGAAAACAAGTCACTCCTATGTTGAAGATTCTTCAGATCAACTGATTGAGTAAAGTTTCTGATGGTGAAAATTAGAATGTTGGACATCAAGAGCCAAAATTATCTTGGCCTATTTTCATTCTCTGTATCTGGCTTAACATCCTTCTGCGTCACCTGTGTTGGGATGTTCAGGTCTTGCTGTTGTAGCACTAGTGGTGCCGTATTGCTCTTTATTTTGTTGAGTGTGTTCTTACCTTGTTGTCTACACATCTCTTCCTCTAATTGGTATAGGTGGAGCTTGTGCTTCAGGGGTTCTCTCTTTCTCCAATTGGTATAATTTGGGGCTGTGGCTCCATTGACAGCTCCTTCAGGCAGAAGCAGAGCAGAGCTTCTGATGAATGCTCCTCCTGGTAGAAGTCAGCCCAATGCTCAGGGGGTCACTCCTTGAGGTGCAGATGGGGCTATAGCTCCAGTGGATGCTTCTCCTGTTGGAGGTGTAGATGGGGCTGAGTTGATGTAGTAGCAGGGTATCTCCAATCGAGAAATGGCATGGATGCTGGCTGACACAGATTGTCTTTCTCAGAGGAACTTTTTGCAATAGTTTCTGGAAGCTACTGCTGGGAAGTGCTGTTGTTGCTTCTCCCAGGCCTCGCTCCTGAGCCTGAGGCTGGGGCCTCCCTCTGATACTGCTCCAGGTTCTGAGTCTCATGACTCCCTTGACATTGCTCCTGGCCTGAAGCTTGGGCCTTCCTCTGATTCTGCTTCTGGGCTGGGATTTGGGTCTTTCAGTGATGCTGCTCAGGGCCTGAAGCTCTGGCCTCCCTTTGACGCTGCTTCCAGGCTCTGACACTGCTCCTGGGTCTGAGGCCTGTTTAACATCCTTCTGACTGTCAGGTAAAAACTTGTGGAATGCATTGTCTTAGACCAGTAGCTTCTACCAACCCCAAAGGTAGTATCTGAAACCTATAGCTGAGAGTTTTCCTAATTTCTATAACCTGCCTACCTGATGTCCCCACCAATGCATTTGCAAAGTGTTTTATTTAGGACTGTCCTTTGTTCTGGGTTTATGTATCTATTTCTACATGAGAGCATGCCATTTGGGCCATGATCATTCCTGTTTTGCTGTGAGCATTGCTAACATACAGATAATATTCCTTGTGTATATAGATATAGTATGTTAACATAACAATGATGGTAGCTTAAGACCAGACTATTTATGACCTTATGTAGGGCTTCATTCCTTCCTTAGACTTACCAAGAATTAAAAAAAAAGCCTGTTAAGTTTGTTTACAACAAAATTTTCTACTTTTGTGATCTGGATTTTGACCTTATCAGTTGTAATCTGTTTGGGGTCCCTTAGGAATCACCTTATGCCTTCATTTAGGTCCCTTAGCAAACATTTAAAGATAATAACTTCTAATTACCAAAATCCCATATGACTATTATAGAGGCAATGACATGATGTGCTGTAGAGGTGGCTTAGTTGGTAAAAGCACTTGCTATGGAAGCCAGAGGATCTGAGTTAGAATCAGGGAAGCCACAGTTCATAGCTGTAATTCTACTGCTCCTACAGAGAGATGTGAGGAGGAGATAGGAGAATCATGGATGTTACCAAATGAGAGACTCTGTTCCAAATCAGACCAACACCAAGGTTGTCTTTTGATCACTTCATGTGTATCATGGCATATACATGCCCATACTCACACACTCACACATGTATATATCAAATGCGTGCACTAGCCTTCCCACCCCTTTCTGCAGATTACACTTAATTTTTTTAATGGAGGCTGGAGGCATGGTTCAGCAGTTAAGAGCACTGCCTGCTCTTCTAAAGGTCCTGAGTTCAATTCCCAGTAACCACATCGTGGCTCACAACCATCTGTAATGAGATCTAGTACCTTTTTCTGGCCTGCAGGCATATATGCAGGCAGAACACTGTGTACATAATAAATCTTTAAAAATTATGTTCACTCAAATGAACTCTCTACAATTTATCTTAACAACTTTTATACTTTTTTCAATATGGATTTCTAGTTGGCTTTGAATTGACTATGTAAACCAGGCTGACCTCCAATTCACAGAGATCCTCCTGCCACTGTCTCCAGAGTGCCAGAATGAAAGGCATGAACCAGTACACCTGACATCTCATCAGCTTTTAAAGAGTAAGAACTGGGTGTTATAATTGACTGGAGAGCCTTCCTAGAGGACTGTTCACTTGGGTTAAAATCAAACCCATGTATAACAAAAACTTTTTCCATTTTCCACTCTTTTCTCTTTTTTGGACATGAATGCATATAGACCAGTTATCCCAAACTCACTATGTGGCCAAAGATGACATTGAATCTCTGGCCCTCCTGCATTCAGGTTTGGAGTAGTGAGAGATTTCAGGAGTGCATTCACACTCTCTGTTACAGAGTTCTGAAAATGGAAGCTTGGGCTCCTTGCACGCTAGACAAGTTCTTTACCAACAGAGCTATCTCCCATCTCTAAGGTAACTTTTGACTCTTCAATGTAGCACTCATTTGCAGGTGTTTTTTCCTGATTATGTAAAGTTGACTGATGAAGATCAGGAATGGAGACTTTGGAAGCCCTGCTCAGCTGCCCAGGGCGCCTGCCTGGCTGCTGATCTGTTTGGATGTAGCAAATCCAGGCTGCTTGCCTTTTAATAGGCTGTTAAAAACCTTTGCCAAGCACCCAGACAGCCAGAACCTCTGAAGATTCCTTCCCAGAGTCATTTTGTTTATTAATTAGAAAAATACATTTAAGTAAAAGAAAAAAACTCCATGGGAGAGAAGAAGCAAATTTGCTGGTGAGGGTTTGATCTCATACCCAGGGACTAAAACATGGCAGACCTTTGGGCTTGCCAACAGGAAGCAATGCATATATGGTGCTTTGTCCTCCACCTTTCCCAATGGCACTCACACCTCAGTCTGTACCCACCTTCTGGAGGACCTAGCTCATGGAAGACAGCAGTCAGGCAGAAGATAGAAATGGAGTGCTGTGTCTGGTCCCCAGTTGGTGATGCTCTTTGTGAAGGTTGTGGAACATTTAGGAGGTGGAACATGGCAAAGGAAGTCACCCAGTGTGGGCTGGTCTTGAGGTTTATAACTGTAGATGGAGTTTCTTTCCTGCCTGGTCCCACAACTGTTTAGCCCCAAATAAACACACACAGACTTACATTAATTATAAACTGTTTGGCCAATGGCTTAGGCTTCTTACTGACTAGATCTCTCTTAATTATTAACACACTTCTATTAATCTGTGTATTTCTACATGGTCTTATCTTACCAGAGAATGCTCCAGCATGTTACGCCTTCAGCGGCTACATGGTGTCTCTCTCACAACTTCTCTCTGCATCCTCTCCCCAGAATTCTCCTTGTCTCATAGCCCCACCTATACTTCCTGCCTGGCTACTGGCCAATCAGTGTTTTATTCATCAACCAATAAAAGAAACATACACACAGAAGGTCATCCCCCATCATATAACCTTGCCCAACTTCCTGTTTCCTCTCTGTTTCCTTACTATGGATAAAATGTGAACACCAGCCCCATTCTCCTGGCAACATGCCTTCCTGAACATGAAGAGTGGTATCCCCTGAAACTGCAAGCACAGATAAACCCTCTTTCCCTTAAGTTCTTTGTCAGGTACTTGGTCACAGTAATAAGAAAAGTAACTAGTGCAGGGGTCATGGTTAAAATCCCTCTAAGCTGGCCTCAGTTTATTTTTTATCTTATTGGTTTTCCACAGTCAGCTTGATTCTGGGAGAACAAGATCATCAAAGAAGTAATTCAAGACATTTGGGTTTTTGATAGTAACTTGTTCCAGAAGAATGTGGGAAGGGCAGTGTCTCTCTTTAAGATGGACATAGCATATCTAAGCTACCTATTGTTTTGGGGTTGTGTGTGGATTTGTGGTACATGGTGTATATACATATTCATGTGGTTATATGCATTTATGAAAGAAAGTATGTGGAAGCCAGAGGTCACTCCTTATTGTGAAAATTGTTTTGTTTCATTTATTTGTTTGTATTTGTTTACATGTGTGCCACTGCATGCGTGTGGAGTTCAGAAGACTAGTTGTGAAAGCTGGTTTTCTTCTCCTACCATGTGGGTCCTAGACATCAAACTCAGATCCTTAGGTTTGGCAGCAAATGCTATCTCATCAGCCCAAAGTTACCTTAATTTTTGAGACAGGATCTTGAAAACTAGAGGTCATCTATTTGAATGGGCGAAGTGGCCATCAAACTCCAGAGATGTGTCAGGCTGTGCTCTACCTAGGGCTGTGGTTTTAGCCTCACTACTTGTTTTAGTTTTTTTCTTTTGTTTTTTGAGACAAGTCTTCTCTGTGTAGCCCCAACTGTCCTGGAACTCCCTCTGTAGACCAGGCTGGCCTTGTGCTCACAGAGATCCTCCTGCCTCTGCCTCCTTAGTGTGGGGTTAAAGTCATGTGCCACCTCCACCTGACTCTCAGTTACTTTTCCATTGCCATGACAAAACACCATTACCAAGGTGATGTATAAGAGAAAGAATTTAATTTGGGAGCTCATGGTTCCAGGGGGTTAGAGTCTATGACCATCATGGTAGGGAGCAAGGCAGCAGACAGGCAGGAATGGCACTGGAGCAGTAGCTGAGAGCTCACATCCAATCCACAAGCCCAAGGGAGAAAGAGAGGGGGAGGGAGAGAGGGAGAGAGAGAAGGGGGATAGAGAGAGTGAGAGAGTGAGCAAGAGAGGACTAACTGGGAATGGCTTCGACTTTTGAAACCTCAAAGCCCATCCTCAGTGACGCACCTCTACAATAAGGCACACCTCTGAATCCTTCCCAGACTGTTCCTCCAACTGGGGACCAATCATTTAAATATATGAGCCTATGAGGGCCATTCTCCTTCAAACCACCACAGTTCTCCATGCCCTGCTTTTATTGAATGGCAGGGATCTGAACTGATGCCTCCCTGCTTCCTTGGCAGGCATTTTACTTACTGAATTAGCTGGTTAGTTTTTGTCAGCTTTACACAATCTAGGGTCACATATATAGAAACAGTGGCACTGAAGAATTGCCTCCATTAGATTGGCCTGTGAGTATGTCTGCATGCCATTTTCTTCTTTAATAATTAATATAGGAGGGCCCATCTCACTGAGGGCAGTGACATCTCTGGGAAGGTGGTATTGAGTTGCATAAGAAAGCAAGCTGAGGCACTGGAGAGATGTCTCAGTGGTTAAGAGCACTTGCTCTCTTGCAGAAGACCCAGCTTTGATTCCCAGCACCCACGTGGTGGTTCGAAGCCATCTGTAACTACAGTTCTGGGGATCTGATGCCCTCTTTCTTTCTATTTGGGCACCAGGAATGCAAGTGGGCCAAAGACACATATGCAAGCAAAACACATACACGTAAAATAAAAATTAAAAAAAATTAAAAAGAAAGGCAGCTGAGCAAGCCAGTAAACAGTGTTCTCCCATGGTTTCTCCTTCAGTTCTGGCCTCTAGATTCATGCCTGGAATGCCTGCCCTGACTTCTCTCAGTGATGGACTGTAAGCTGGAAGATACAATAAACTCTTTTCTCCCCAAGTTGTGATTGGTCTGGTGTTTATCATGGCATTAAAAACTAAACTAATACGTGGACCCACCTCCCCAATCCTCCCTGCCTTTAAATGGAAACACTTCCTTTGCTTGCTAGGTTTTAGAATTGAAGGAGGGGTTGCAGGGAAACCTCATCTTTGTGAGAAGAAAATACAGTGAGGTCTAAGCAGGGCCCCAGGGCTTAGTCACACAGCACACTGTGACGAGATGAAAATCAAAGGCTATGGAATATTTGCCAATTCAAAATTCAGGTCTTGGTATTTAGGATAGTGCTGTGTCAACATGCAAGTCTGGAAAAAGGCCTAATGGCTCTAGTTTATCCTTCAACTGTGACCGCATTATTATTCATGTGCACACACATACTTTCTCTCTCTCTCTCTCTCTCTCTCTCTCTCTCTCTCTCTCTCTCTCTCTCTCTCTCCCCCCCCCCCCTCTCTCTCTCTCTCTCTCTCCCCACACACACTCACATTATCTTTGGGTGATTATATATACACTTGTGTTTCCATGGTGGACATATATAAGTTGGGGGAGAGGTTTTGTGTGCACATCGTTTCAGCAGCTATCGTCTTTCTATTTAGTAGCTTTCTAAATCCTGTGAGGGATTGCTCCCACTCTGCTTTGTGATAGTTTTCCCTACCCTGATGGTTCTGTCTGATGTTTGTATGCAATCAGAAATTATTTTGAGGCCTCAAACACTAAACTGCAACCTGTGCTAAATTAATAGGTCAGGAGGACCCTAATGACTACAAAATAGAGAGGTTATTTACAATCAGGGATGGATGGAGGAAATTTGGCAATGGATTGTAGGCAGAAAGAGAGCTGCAGCCTTGGGAGTGAAGCCTTCTCCCATAGATGGGGGAGGAGGAAAGTCTGTTGCCTGGAGACAGTTAAACCTCAGGTAACAAAATGTGTCTTGGAGCAGCCTAAAAGAATAGCAGTAGCAGCTTTCTGGCTTAGGCAGCTACCAAACCCTGTACGTACCCTTAGGACTTGGTGTTTCAGATGTCTGTTTAGACTGGTGAGCAATGTCTTCCGACTGCATGGACTGATTAAAGCTACACGCCCTCAAACCACTACAGACAGCCATATGCAACTAAGGACCCACACTAAGTGTCGATGCTTTGTCTTTTCCTTTGTTTTGGTTCCTTTAATTTCTTTCCCTTTGGGCTTCTCTCTCACACTCCTGTCTGACTTCCCTTTGGCAGCCCGCATAAAAACAGATGAAAATCTAGCATAATAGTCACCATAAAAATCACCCTGTTCACTGATTAAGCTTTTCGTACATGTGGGTTCATAGCTTCCCCCTATTGTTTTTTTCACTGTTTAAATTTCTTTCATTTTTTTTAGTGTTTCTTTGTGTGTACGTGTATGTTTGGGTGTACATGTCTATGACAAGGTCAGAGGACAGCACTGGGAATTGATTTTTTTTTCTTCCCACCATGTGAGTCCCAGTATCAAGCTCAGATTGTCAGGCTCAGTGACAAGTGCCTTCACCAGCTGAGCATTCTCAATTGTTTCATGCTTTTTTGTAATTATTTTTGAGATGTGTGTCATGTAGTTCAGTGTGGCCTCTCTTGCTATGTAGCAGGAAATGGCTTTGAAATTCTGATACTTCCCCCCGCATCTTACAAGTGCTGGGAGCATAGTTGTGTAGCACCTCACATGCCCTCGCAGTGCTGAGTATTGAACCCAGAATCCTGGGCAAGCTAGGCAAACTCTGGACCCACAGAGTCACATCCACAGCCTGTTTATTTAATCTTCTTTAAATAAAAGCCTAAGGCACTTGCTATTTCCATTAAGTACCATCTATGCCAAGGAGATGCTCATTTCTCTGTCTCCGATGGAGCCCTTGACACACATATTAGTGGCCCTACCTGGTTATACTGTAAGGGGTTATCACCACTGTCACCAGTTTATGAAAGCTATTCATGTTCTGTCATTCATATCACAAGCTCCAGTTCATGAAGAGGTATGTCTCTGGATAAATTATCAGTTAGCAGCCACAGGTTCCTGTGGCATATTTCATTCTGCTCCAGGCAGGTGGTGTTGGAAAGGTGAGGCGGAGTCAGGTAGCAGTCAGTGTCAGTTCTCATTTGGGAGCTCCTGATTGTTGCTGATTCCTGCTCCCTGGAAACCTGCAGCATCAGGAAATCTTTGGGTTGGGGTCCTTCCTGGTTCTGGCTGAAGCATTCCAGGGGAAGCTGATTTACCTGGAGCTAAATTGGGGTCTGTTGCTCTGGGGGAGAACTCTATAGTTACCTGCAGACTCTGAGGCCTCTCTCTTCTCTTACACTATGATCCTAACTCACAAGGGAAACAGGATACATTATGGAGTGTTCACAGAATGGGGCACAGGTGACTGCATGAAAGTAACCAGAAGGCAGAGCTGCTGAATTCAGTGTCACTTAGACTCTGAGCACTTGCTTTCCTTCCAGGATTTGGTGATGGGTGGTGGGGGCCTGAATCAACTGAGAAATGTTTCAAACTCTGAGGTGGATGCTATTATTTTTCTTTGCTTTCTCACAGTGCAGCAGGCTTTATTATAAGGACATTATTGCATTTTGAAAAGTTCATCAAGATCCCACTGTATTGGGATAACATTGTCTCCGTTGCCCTGGGCTGCCTCCCAGCTGAGACTTGAGAAAACAAAAGAAACAATTTCATATAATAATATTGGCAAATACATCTGTAAGCCCTATGTTCAGGTCTTGAGTTGCATTATCTATTCTCTGGGTTGCTAACTTACTTGCAGAAGAAAATTTGCTGTGCAAAGCAGGAAAAATTAGTTCATACTTGCCTTGACGAAGAATCTGTTGACGTGGTTAAGTTGGGTCATATATTCAAGTGCCATCACCTCTGCTAAGAGACAGAAAGAAAAAACACTATCATATTGTTAGTATGAATCAGAAGCCTTGAGCACTGTTTTGAGTATTTTCAGATGAATTTAGAAGAGTGGTCTAAATTTATAATGATCAAAGCTGTTGAGAGTATTTTAGCAGAATTTTAAAGTTGTATCTGCCATATTCAATTACTTGTATATGACCTCTGATGTCTAGATTGGGTACAACCAAATCAAGTCACCTTGGAAGGTGCTCGTGTGCTGTGAACATACTGTTGTGGGTTAACTATTCTTGATTCTAACCTGTCTGAGTTTGTCAGAGCTGAATACCTTTGTTGGCTAGTTCTGGCTTATGTGCAGGTATGTATGGGGTGCACACATATGGTCAGATTTTTACATTGGGACTAGTAGCTCCCCAATAATAACATGGAGACTTATTAATTATGAAAGCTTGGCCAATAGCTTAGGCTTGTTTCTAACTAGCTTTTATAACATACATTAACCCACATCTTTTAATCTACATTCTTTTATGTGACTTGGTTACCTTTACTTTGTAATGCCCATGCTCCTTGCTCTGCATCCTCTAGTGTCTCCACCTTCTTCTTCCCAGCATCCTCTTTGCCCCCCAAATCCTGCCTACCTATTGGCCGTTCAGCTCTTTATTAAAAAAGCAATCTGAGTGGCATATCTTCAAAGTGTACAGAAAGATTATTCCACAACACACACATGTACATGTGCCAGGAACAATCTACCTTATTTTATTAGACAGTGTTTGTCATTAGGACATAGGGCTTGTTGATAGGTCAGCTAGCCCCACTGATGCTGTCCTTACCTCCCAAATGCTGGGTGACATGTTCATCAGCTCTTTCAACATGAGTTCTGGGGATCACACTCAGGTCCATGTGCTTGCTCAGCAAGTTCTTTACCAGATGAGTCATCTCCTCACCTTCAAAAGCTCTACCTCATGCAGGTTACATCACTTCTCATTAGTGCCACAGGGTGGTCACGAAGCCTAGAACACAAGAGCCTTTGAATAGCAGTGCTGCGAACAGACTAACCACATTGACAGGTATGTAAAAACAGCTTGTACACTTATTTACAGCACAGCACATAGTGAATGACTACTGCCAGGTTACATATTTACTGTCGTACTGCAAACAATATGTGATGTCATGCCAGCAGCAGTCTCAAGCTCCAGTGTTCCCTCACTGCAGCTAGAGGCCATGCAGAGTGACCTAGGTCACTACAGAGATTTAGGACAATTGCACAAGCCTGGAATTCCTAGCAACACATTTCCAGAGTGTACTGTCAAGCAATGCATACTGTATGTATTATTTGCTGTGTAAATTATACTTCTATTTTATATAATCTGTAATTAATTATGTAATTATGCAATATGTATCATAGTATGCATATTAATGTGTTATGACCAGGAATATATTTTACTAGCATATAAAGTAAGCCTTAAAGTTTACCAGCCCATAAAATGTTTTCCACTCTCAAATTAGTGCTAGGCTCATCCCAGCCTGCCTATCCTCTAGTGGCTTAAGGCCAGGATGGGGTTGTTCCCATTGGATACAAACTACTAGTCATCCTTTATTCCCCACCAGCTCCAGCATTTTCCTCAGCTTATTATGCCAGGAAGGGCCTGGGAGATGGCTCAGTCATTAAAATGCTTCCCTTGCATGAGAACCATATAAAATGCTGGGCACAGTGGTATGTGCTTGTAATCCCAGTGCTGGGGGAGGTAGAGCTAAGAGGATGCCTGGGACTTGGCGGTCAGCCTCTCTAACTTAGTAGGTGAGCTTCAGGCTAATGATAGACCCTGTCTTAAGGAAGCATTTCTGAAGAAAATACATAAGGTTATATTCTAGCTTCCACATGTAAACATATACATGCACATGAATCACACACACACAAACACACCACACCACACACACCATACACACCCCCACACACAGAGAGAGACAGACAGAGTGGGGGAAGTGCTAGGAAAAACACTGTGAATGACTTTAAGAAAGAACCCAACCAGGGATGAGAGGGTCAATTGGCAGATAAATACTTGGTGTGCCAAGCTATGAACATCTAGGAAAAGCTAAGCACGGTGTCACATGCCTGGATTGAAGCACTTGGGATGTAGAGGAGTTCAGGTTCATTCTCAGCTATAAAGTGAACTTGAGATCAGTCTGGGCTACATGAGAACCCATGTCAAAAAAACAGGAGGAAGAAGTGAAGGAGGAAGAGGAAATAAACACACAGAAGACGACAAAGCAGGACAAAACAGAGGTCTGGAATGAAGTGAGTGATTTGGGATGTCCACATCTCTATGGGCCAAGTATGAGAAGCTAAGAACTGCTTCTCTACATTCTGTGAAGGACATCCTATCTTCACAAACCGAGCATGTATCAGTCAGATTAGGATAACAGCTATAACTAGTAGCTCTGTGGGCTTACCAATAAGATGTTAGTTATTAATCAAGGAACATGACCATGGCCATCTTACCAGACCCATACTTAAAAATTAATTTTAATGGAAATACAAATATAAAAGAATCACATATATTTATGAGGTACCATGTGATATTAGAAATGCATATATAGTGTGTAGTATTTAGATGAAGGAACACCTATATCTCCTTCCTTCCTTTCTTCATTCCTTTTTCCCTTCCTTCCTTCCTTCCTTCCTTCCTTCCTTCCTTCCTTCCTTCCTTCCTTCGTTTTTCGAGTTACACAGGGTTTCTCTGTGTAACAGCCCTGGCTGTCCTGGAACTCACTCTGTAAACCAGGCTGGCCTTGAACTCACAGATATCCACCTGCATCTGCCTCTCAAGTGCTGGGATTAAAGGTGTGTGCCACCACACCCGGCCCTGTTTCTATTTACACATGCTTGTTTATTTGTGGTAAAAAAAATAAAAGCATCCAAGATCAGATGGCACAGATGTGTGAGCCATGAGCAAAATGTCCCATGAGACTGACAAAGCCTTCTCTTGGTTGATGCTCAGAGGGATAGCAGTGGGTGCAGAAAATATCCACTGTAGTGCCCCCCTTCTTTGTTTAAGGCCTGAAGTCTACTCCTTTACTGAGATTTGTTAAACCTGCCTCCTGATTTATCTGTATGTAATGCACCTCCTCCTTCTTGTTCAACTGTATATAATAAACACCTTGAGTTTCCGGGGTGGTGCAGCTTTTCCATCAGAGAGCCCAGACCACCCAAACCCAGCTTTTCTATGTGTGCCTGTCCTTTCTTGATTCCCTTGTCACAACAGTTAGTTCCATTCCAGGAGCCATACAGAGTGGGGCAACTGACTACTATCCTTCTTTTCCCCTTTAAGTTGATATGAGCACTGCTTTTAATGTCTATCACCTGTAATTGGAAGTAGATTTAAAACAAAGTTTTGTTGTTTGTTTTTAAACAATCTCTTTTGTATCGCAGGCTGGCCTGGATTTGACTATGTAGCTGAGAATAATCTTGAACTTCTAATTTTCCTGCCTCTGTCTCCTGAGTTCTGGGACTATGGGCAGTCAGTCTGTGGGGTGCTGTGGGTAGAACCCAGAGCTTTGTGGCGTGCTAGGCAGCAAGCACACTACCACCTGAACTACATCTCTAGCAATTGGAGGCACATTTTTATGTGAGTGATAAAAATCAAAAAAAAGAGAAGTGCTGTGTGTGTGTGTGTGTGTGTGTGTGTGTGTGTGTGTGTGTGTGTGTGTGTGCTGTAAAAAGTAGTTTGTCTGAGGCAGAAGCAGTTGTTTGATTAGCTTTTGAGGGACAACCCCATGAAAGGACAGGTGTGCACTGAAGGAAGGATGATGGTAAACAAAGAGCTAAAAATGTTTATGTGGATGTCCACATTTCTAGCTCCATTGGATGGAGCCCTGGCCACTGTTAGGATCTGGTGCTTCTCCAGCTATCATGGGGATTCCCTGGAGAGTATGGCAATGTATAGATTGCTATTGAAGAATGGGGGTTGGCTCTGACTCTGTGTTTCTAAGAAATGTCTGATGATGCTGAGCATGGTGGTCCATAGAGCACACTCTGATTAGCGTAAGGCTATGTTGACATTGTGTGTGTGTGTGTGTGTGTGTGTGTGTGTGTGTGTTTGTGGTATATATGTGTGTGTGTGTGAGGCCAGAGGTTGATGCCAGATGTCTCCCTCTATCCCTGTCCACCTTATTTTTTTTTGGGGGGGGGGAAGGAGCTCTCATTGAATCTAGATATTAATGATTGACTAGATTTGCTGGCCAGTGAGCTTCAGGGATCTACCTGTCTCTTTCCCTGAGTGTCTCTTCCCATGACTGCTGGTCCCAGATTTTATGGTGGTTCTATTGGTGGGGATCCAAACTCAGATCCTCGTGCTTGTGTGACAAGCATTATAACTGTGCCATTTATACAGCCTGTCCATTTTTTTTATATCTTCAAAACACTTCTACCCTTTCTGCTTTTACCCAGCTCTCTGGCCCAGCTAGCCTGGTGCCCCACCACTGGAGCTACCCCCCCAGACTGGGATAAGATTTTGTAAGTATTTCAAACACAAACTGATTTTTTTCTTAAAAAGGGGACAAGATCACAAAACACAGCCATATTGAAATCAACGACTTTACTTGACAATGAATTTCATATTTTAAATCATGCACTAAAATAAGATGCGAAATGTAAGATTTTCCATTTTTAGGTGAATGATTGAGTAGCATTTAGTATGTTTACAGGTTGTGCAGATGCAGCCTTCCTGTGGTTAGTAAACATCTTTATTTCCAGATAAAACACATATACACCAAGTATCAGTTCTCCCTCAAATCCCTGGCAACCTCCAGTTAGCTTTTGGTCTTATGGATTCACCTGTGCTCAATATAAATAAAGCAAGACTACTTTGTGTGTGTGTGTGTGTGTGTGTGTGTGTGTGTGTGTGTGTGTGTGTGTAGTTTCTCTCCTTTAGCATATATAGCAAGTAGTACTACTTCATACATATTTATGGCTAAATAATATTTCATCATATGTACACATATATGCATATCAACTATGTTTTGTGTATCCATTCATGATGGATGCATGGGTTCTTCCCTAGTTTAAAAAATCTACTATGAATAATACTTCTATGAATACTTGTGGAAAACATGTGTTTCTATTATTTTAGGAAATGATGCTTTCAGGAAAACACAAGTCAGTTGGAAATTAGTGGTTCTAGGAGATCCAGCAGGGGTCTGATGCTTCAATAATCCAAGTGAAACATGACAAATACATTTGGTAAAGCAGACTTAAAAACATGTGTCAAATGTTGCAAATGACAAATGGCCACTTCTCAAATAAACTCAGTAGTCCTGGGGTTTCCTGACTCAAAAGGTACTGTGTGTAGGCTCACAAGGATTCAATAGGTATTTATTTGTAGAAGTCTTTGAAAAAAATCCATTGGGCTTTGGTGACACTCTTTATATCCCACAGTGGAGCTGTCTACATGAGTGATTGCTGAGGGTACAATCTGAATCATGCCTCCCCCTCTATTAAGGCTATCATTAATCCCAAGCTATCTTCTAAATTGCTATGTAGCCAAGGATAGCTTTGAACTTCTGATCTTCCTGCCTCCTACCGTTGAATGCTGAGATTACACCTAGTTTATGTGGTGCTGTGCGTTAAACCTATATCTTCAGATAGGTCAAGCAAACACTCTATCAACAGAACTACACCCCTAACCCTGAGGCTACAGTTTGAAAACTTCCCCTATTAGCCCAAACGTGTTAGAACTCAGCATCAGGCCAAAGACTAGTCATAATGCAATGGGAGATAAATACAGCTCTAACATCTCTGAGATGCAGGCATGCTCCCACAATTTTCTGAGAGTTAGGTGAAAGAAGAAACTGTGTGCATATGTGTGTGTGCAGCCATGCTTATATATATACATATGTGTGTGCACTTATGTTTGTGTATTCATATTCGTGTGTGCACTCCCAGCCTTATGTACATCCATATGTATATACATCCATTATTGTGTGCAGACATATGTCTGCATATGCATCCATGCTTGTGTGTGTTTGCACCCATGCTGTGTGAATACATACATGTGTGTGTACACATTCTTACGTGTATTTGTGTGTGTGTGCATCTATGTGTATGTGTGCATCAATGCTTGTGTGTATTCATTTGTGTGTGGGCACGTGTCTCTCCATACCGTGTGTCTCTTTGTGTGTTGCCTCACACAGCATGAGTGCGAGCATACACAAGCACGGACTGCAGTCTCTCCACAGGAGTAGAGACTGCATGTGGCAAAGGGGGTTTGGGTGTTTTATAGAGTGTAAAAGGGAACTTTTGGGGTGGAAGATTCCATCTGCAAATCGAATCCCATGCAGTCTCAAAGTGGTAAATACCAACTAAGGTTGGCATGTTGATCTTTATAACCATTTTTAGTACATTATAGTGGAGGAGACTGCCGGAGGTTTCCCTGTTCTTCTAAACAATTTGCTGAAAATATTACAGTTAACAAAGCCTCAATCCACGCAGCCCAGTTTATGTTGTAATAATTACATGTCAGAAATAGAAAGGAGATTTGCAAGGGACTTTCTAATTGGGAAGCTTTTCTTTGCTTTAGTGGTAAGCTGCAGCCTGGATGTTTAATGATGTTTATCCTGATTTTTTCCCCCTCAGCCCTATCGACCTTGACGAGCTAGGTCTGCTGTGAAAGGGGAAATGGCTCCACTCTCTCAGATTCACGGTTTAATTTACTCAGCAGTTCTGGGCACACGTGGGGGTGGGGAAGGACGCTGAGTCTGCTTTGCAGTTTCAGAGGAGGTTAGAAACATTTCAGAGAAATGAGAGCTGCAAAGATAGATAGCTGCAAAGATGCCAAAGACATAAAGACAGATAGTAGTTCTTGGAAGAGCTTATGGTGGACTAGGGAGGCAGGCAAGCACAGGGAAGACTGTAGCAGCTTGTGACTTGGTTTGGGTTATACACACACCCATCTTGGAATGATGTGCCTGGTAGCCCCTTACCTGCTTTAAGCCATGGAAATAACTTGCCTTCTCTAGCAACCCCTTGATTCAAACACATATTGGAACACAACCTGGAGCTAGGGCAATGAAACAATCTTGCCTTAAACTGCTTTTGGGTGCATGGGCAATAAAGGCAGATTGTGTGGAGATGGACAGATGGCTCAGTGGTTAACACCATTTGTTGTTTCTGCAGACGACCTGTGTTCAGCTCCCGGTGCACATATCATATGCCTTACAAGTCTTGTAACTCCAATTCCAGGGTATCGATGCCCACTTTTTAGCTTCTTTGGGTACATCCACACAAGCATCACACACACTTGTGTTCAAGTACACACACATACATATAACATAAAATAAAGAAAAAGAATAGACAAACTGTGTTCTCAAATAGAAATTTAGGGGAGCCCATGCATAATGGCACATGCATATTCTTAAATTCAGATGCATTGTGGTAAGGGATGTATTCAGTAGAGAAATGGTTATATAATGCAATCTGTCAGTCAAAATAGAGAACAACCCAAATTCCACTTCAAGAAAATGTCTCAAGCCTAGTGGTACATGCCTAATGTCAGCTACTCCTTGGGAGACTGAGACAGAAGAGCTGCAAATACAAGGTCAGCCTCCTCCCCTAAGCCTCCACTCTCTGAATTTTATTTGTTTGAGAGAAGACGTTCAGGCTGGCATACAACTTGATATATAGTAGAGGAGAATTCTTGATTCTCCTGCTGCCAGCCTCACAAGTGCTGGAATCAAAGGCATGCAGCACCACACCTGACTATAGATAGTGCTGGAAGTTCCAGTGCAGCATCTCTTGCATGTTAGGTAAGCATTCTACCAATTGAGTTACATCTAGAGGTACTTTTCTGACACAGACTCTTACGAAGTAGCTGTGGCTGGCTTTGAACTCACTATTTAGCCTGCTGAGAACTCAGACCCTCAAGCGTTACTATATCTGACTTTTTATGTGTGTTTCTGGGATCTGAACTTATTTCTTCATGCATCTACCTATTGATTCATTTCCCTGATGTTGTAGCCACTTACCGGCCTTTCTGAGCTTTCCCTGCGTCTGAGCTTTGTTTTCCCTGATACAGGTAATTAGTTCTGTGCTTTTATATGGGAATAGGTTGCACTATCTGCATCTACCTTGTTATAACTTGGCTTGGCGGGCTCTTGACAAAACTTCATCCAAATGAGATTTGCTCTCAGGGATCTGGTGTTTGGGAAGAGGCTGCCAATAAAACAGTGGAGGTTTAAGATGGATGCTGGAATAATGTCCAGCAAGGTTGGATGATGCTATCTAGGAGATGCCTGCATGAAACTCATCTTGATATAATAACCAGTTAAGTGAAGGAGTAAGCATTTCTATTCTGAATGCTCATTTTGGAGGTGGGGTGAGACATATCAATTTTCATACCAATGATGTGTTTATTTTAAGATTTCATTTCCTGACCCCCCTTTTTCTCCAGCTCTCCAAAAGACAAGCAATTTGGCTTATTACTGGCTTATTTGAACTTATGCAATTCAAATATGAGCATTTTTTCAAAACACAATTTGTCACGCAGCTAGAGTCTCATTTGGCAAGCATCTTAGGTATATAGACTCTGTACTGAGATTCTAAGCAGTAAGGTCTGAAAAAGAGAAACTGCCTCCAAGCTGCCAAAGTTTTATCTTTTGTGTTTCAAGAACCCGTGGCCAGCATTCTAGGAAGCTTGTTTGTGCAATAGCATACTTTTTTCTTTTTATCTTTTCTATTGTGAGACAGGTTCTCCAGCCCGGATTACTCCCCAGCTCCCTATGTAGGCCAAGGATGACAATGAAGTCTTGATCCTCCTGCCTCTAGCCTTCTGATTTCTGGGGTTTCAGGAATATACCACCTTGCTTGGCTTATGTGGCAATGGGGATCCAACCCAGGACCCTGTGCATGCTAAGCAAACTCTCTACTAGCTGAGCCACACCCTCTGTCCATGTCTGCAGACTTTTCTGTAGGTAGTGATGGAGAGCAGAGAGTCCATGTTTCCTCCATGCTTACTTGTTCCACTCTCCAAACTCTGCCAATGCATCAAACAGTCATCAGTGCAGGTACATTCAGTGTGGGCATCAAACACTCCTGGAGCAGCAGCAGCTCCCACCCAAACCTCCTCACTTGGCATCTCCTGAGAGAAAACTTCTCCTTGTACTGGAAATGCTGTATTAGGAGAACTTTGTGTACACGATGTGCAATTTTAACACAAAAATATGATAGTGTTGCATTGCAGAACTGGCTGCTAAGACTAGCGGTTCATGCCAAGGGCACTCTCTCTGCTTGTAAGTTCCACAAGGACAGAGACCATGCTGCTTTGGCAGGGCTGTCTATAGGGAGAAGTAGTGATTGATGCTGGGGCATGTGATTTGAAAGAGCCCAGACATCTATGGATGAAACTCATCATGACCTAGATCCATTATGCCATTATTTTTGGCTAATGAAATTAAGCATTAACAAGTTAATGGCCTTGGCTGTGTATTGGTAAAACAAAATTTTCAAAAATGTACAGTTAGCCAGCATGTTCGTACATACTTGGAATCCCAGCAATTGGGGTGAGAAGATTGAAAGTTCCAGGCCAGCCTTCGGCTACTTGAGATCCTGTCCTTAAAATAAAAAAGAGGGCCAGATAGCTCAGTGGGTAAACATGTGTGCTGCTAAGCTTGATATGATGACCTAAGTTTGATCCCTAAACCCAAATAATGGAAGGAAAGAAATGAATTCCTCAAATTATCCTGTGACTTATATATGTCTGTTATGCATGCACACTGCCCACATCAAAATAAATAAATGTGTAAAAAAGAGAAAAAAAATAAAATAAAAGTAACAACAACAACAAAAGTACAGGCCAGATTTGATAGACATCCCTTTACTGGCTGTCTCATGGTTTAATGGGTTTGTAGCCATTACTAAGCAACTGGCTAAAATGAAATTCCTGGCTCAGACACTAAATCCCCAAATTAAAAGAACAGTGGTTGGGAAGATGGCTCCATGGGTAAAATGTTTGTTATACAACCATTAAGGCCTGCAATCCCCAACACCCATGCAATATCTAGGCTTGGTGGTGGTATGCGTCTGTGACCCTGCTGGGGAGCAGAGACAAGTACATTTCTGGAGCTGGATGGCCAGGCCATCTAGCCAAATTGGTGAGAGCTCCAAGTTCACTGAAAGACTCTTCCAAAAATTAAGGAGAACAATAGAGGAAGACCCTGTCGGTTGACCTCTAGTCTCCATAGACGCACAAACACCCTCCTTAATTGTATACATACACATGAATACATATACATGCAAATAACACACACACACACACACACACACAAAGAGAGAGGGGGGGAGAACTGAAAGGAGGAATCTCATGTAGAAGTTGAATCTCTGGCTGATGGCTGATGCTCCTTTTGGAAGAACACTAACACACTAAGCCCCAGGGACTTAGACATTCCTGAAGCAGCTTCTTTTTCTTCTTAGCACTCCCAGAACTCATTTACATTTGAAGTCATTCAGGAAGTATGCTAGAAATGAAAAGGCGGCTTCAAACATTATTTTGCTTGTTTGTTTATTTTTTCAGTATGACCTTTGGTCTATGGCTTGGCCTTCTAGACCCTGGATTGATTACAAATGAATGTTGAATTGTGTCACAACAGGGCTTTTTTGGGGGGGTAGGGTGGAAGGCAGATATGAGTCAGGACTCCCCTCCTAGGAGAGAGATGAGTTTCTGGTAGGTAGCTCAAAGCCTACTTTTTAATAATGTCAACTGACCCAAATACCAGAGCCTGAATGTAAAGAAGTAATTGAGCAGAAAGGAACCTACTGAGAAGGGAAGGGAGTAGGGGCTGAAGGATGGAGGAAAATGGCGAGAGGAGAATCAACAACAACAACAACAACAAAACAAATTTTGTTTGAAAATGCTAGAATGAAACTTAATATTTGTATATGTTAAAATTATATGCTAATTTAAAATAAATAAAAAGCCCAGTATGGTGACACACACCTTTAATCCCCATATTCAGGTTGCAGAGGCAGGTAGATCTCTGTGAGTTCTAGGCTAGTCTGGTCTACATATCGAGTTCCAGGTTGGCCAGAGCTATATAGTAAGACTTTGTCTCAAAAACAAATTAATAAATAATTGTTCTCAGTGTTAAGAAATGCTTCAATCCACTCTTTCATGTAAGGTAAAATTAAGGATTAGCCAGGCCTGGAATTGTATTCTTGTCATCTCAGTATTTGGGAAGTAGAAGCAAGAGGATGATGCATTTGTGGCTAGCCTGAAATACTAAAGTGAAACTTCCCCTTTCTGGGATACATGATGCTGGTCAGCTGGAGCTAAGAAATTAGCAGTGATTAGGAGGAGACTAGCATCACTGAGGTGAAATCTTCTGGGAAGTGTTTCTAGAGAGCACAGAGAAGCTATGTTCCGGAGGCAGCCAAGGTTGTACCTCATGTTGGCAGCCAGACTTGGTAATGTGTAAGACTCACATAAGTGGTACTGGTTTTGAAGGCATGAAGGGGTCATGGAGAGAAGCTGAGACTTCTGAGAGGCCATTGGTGAAGGTGCAGCCTCAGTGGCAGTTGAAGGCCCAGGAGTGAAGGGGTCATGCAAAGGATTTGAGACTTGGCACCACAAAGAGCACCTATGAGAGGATATTGGTGAAAGTGCAGCCTGGTCACAGCAGAAGACCCCAGCATTTTGGAGATGCCAGGACCATGAGAAGACCACCAAGAACAGCAGCAGCAGTGAAGCTGGATCATAGAATACAAGCTGTGTGTGTGTTGTAGATGACAGAGCCAGAGAAGTGACCTTTGGAGGAGTCCAGAAGATTGTGATTGGAGCCTAGCCATGGGAGAGTTGGGATTTGGTTTTGCTTGGATTTGATTGTGACTGTGCCCTGATTTTTCCCTCTTGAAGTAAGAAAGTATGTTACTGGAACACACAGTTGAGAGAATTTGAATTTTAAAAGATTTTGGATTTTAAAAGAGATTGGCTCTTTTAAAGGGAGTGAAATTTTAATATGTTTGAATTTGTAAAGACTGGAGACTCCTAAAGTTATTTATGTTTTTAATGTGAGATCATGGGGATGAATAAGAAAGGAAGGGTTTGGCTTCATAGTGATGCGTTTGTGTGTCCAGTTGAGAAGGGGTCAGTTGTATGGCTGGTTTTGTGTGTCAACTTGAAACAAGCCGGAGTCAACTGACATAAAGGCATCTCAGTTGAGGAAATGCCTCCATGAGATCCAGCTGTAAAGCATTTTCTCAATTAGTGATCAATGAGGGAGAGCCCAGCCCATTGTGTTTGGTGCCATCCCTGGGCTGGTGGTTCTGGGCTCTATAAGAAAGCAAGCTGAGAAAGCCAGGGGAAGCAAGCCAGTAAGCAGGACCCCTCCAGTGGCCTCTGCTTCAGCTCCTGCTTCCAGGATCCTGCTCTGATTGAGTTCCTGTCCTGACTTCCTTCAGTGATGAACAGTACTGTGGAAGTGTAAGCCAAATAAACTCTTTCCTCCCCAATCTGCTTTATGTCACGGTGTTTGGTCACAGCAATAGAAACCCTAACTAAGACAGTAGGTATTTGTTCATGCCTATCCAGGGAAGGTATTTTCACAGCATGTACCGAAGATATGGCCATGGACATACATGTGTTTGCACGTGGAGGACAGAGCTTAGTCTTAGGAGTTGTTCCACAGGCACCAACCAGTCTTTAAGAAATGATTCATTTAGGGGGTTAGAGATGTAGATTAGCAGTTATGAATATTTGCTGCTCTTTCAGAAGACCCAGGTTTGATTCTACAACTTACATGGCAGCTCACAACCATCTGAAACTTCAGTTCCATGGGATCCAGTGCCTTCTGATTGCTG
Organism: Cricetulus griseus; assembly: GCF_003668045.3. Lineage (NCBI taxonomy): Eukaryota > Metazoa > Chordata > Mammalia > Rodentia > Cricetidae > Cricetulus > Cricetulus griseus. Next base: position 89,665,066 of record NC_048604.1, read on the forward strand.
TGGGCACCAGGCACAAACATGGTATATGGATATACATATGGTCAAAACACCCATACACATAAAATAGAAAATCAGAAAATGTAAAAAGATTTATTTAATTTTATTTAATTTTCAAGTGTGTATGTGTGTGTGTGTGTGTGTGTGTGTGTGTGTGTAGTACCCACAGATACCAGAAGAGGGTATTATTGGATTACCTGGAGCTGAAGTTACAGGTAGTTGTGAGTCAATGGATGAGGATACTTGGTATTGAATTCCAGTCCAGCACTCTTAACCACTGAGCCATCTCTCTCCAACCTTTTTTTTTTTTTTTTTAGAAATGGTCCCTCACAGGCAAGAAGCTTACCAAGTAGGCTAGGCTGGTGGGCCAGCAAATGCCAGGGATTCTCGTCTCTCTCTATCCTCGGTGCTGAAGTCACAGTGCTTGGCTTTTTAGATGGATTCTGGGGAATCAAACTCATGATCTTATACTTGTGTGGCAAGCACTTTATGGACTCAAGTGCTAAAGCCATCACCCTAATCCCTACTATTGAACCCATTAAAGCTTAAATTTCCTTGTTCAAATTCTATTTTTTTCTTCTCTGTAATACCACATGACTGGATGCTGTTTTAGGGAACAAAGAACACCGTTGTCATCTTAGTACTTGCTCTTTGAGCATTGTTGTGGGGGGAGGGGAGGGGAAGGGAGAGGGCGACAGAGAGAGAGATGGAGGGAGGGAGAGAGAGAGAAGGAGAGAGATAGAGGGAGAGACACAGAGAGTGATTGATTCTGCTAATTTATCAAGGTGTACATGATGACTTGGGATGAAGAAAACATTACCCCCACCACACAAGAACATCGATTTCTAGAATGTAAGGCGGACTGTGTTGAACTATAAAACTTTCATCTGGCATATAGCACGTTAATGGGATTCTTTTCCCCAGCTGGAATGGGACATTGTAATGCCCCCAGCCATCAGACACTTTGTGCTTTTGGAGCTTGAGTTACAACTCTTTTTTTTTTTCCTCTTGGAGATAATGATTTCATTAGGATGACGGCTTTCTGCATATAATAGGATTCTTTGCTCCTTTCCAGTGTTTGAGCACTGGGTAATTGGCCCTTTAGTTAATTAGCAGCAGCTGATAGAATATATGCTACAGTCAGATGCAATTTCTCCCCTTCTCAATTTATTGTGTGCTCTTAGCTGGAAAGATATTTTTAGGACCATGTTCATCGTTCAAGTCTACTGACAGAAAAGAAAATCAATCATTAGGTTCACAGCGCTTAGTTTAAAGGTATAAAACATAATCTTCTGGAGAAAGAAAAGCGAACATTGAGGCTGGAGAACTAACTCAGCGGGTAAGAACACTTACCATATTAGTATGAGTACCTGAGTTTGAATCTTTGGCACTTGCATAAAAAGGCTATGAATGGGGATTCAGAAGGGTTGCTGGGGCTTGATTGCTGTCAGCTTAGCTCCAGGCTCAGTGAGAGACCCTACCTCAAGGGCATACGATGGAAGCAGATGGAGCAGGACACTGCATGTCCTCCTCTGGCTTTCATGATTGTACACAAGTGTGCACACTTGCACATACTAACATGTGCATATACGACCCTTCATGAAGAAAGACATAGTCCATTGCAGGCTTTCTTGGACGGCCAGCCCCCAATCTTGACGTGGAGACTTATTATTAGTTATGAATGCTTGGCCTTATCTTATGCTTGTCCCACTAGCTCTTATAACTTAATTTAACCTGTGTCTCTTCATCTATGTTTTGCCTTGGGTTTTTTTTTTTAACCTTTTCTTCATTTGGTATGTCCTACTTTTCTGCTTCCTCTGTGTCTGGCTGTCTGGTTCCTGCCTGGCTGGCTGGCCCCAGGCATTTCCCTCTATTTCTCCAGCTTAGATTCCTCTTCCTATTTATTCTCTGTGCCTATCCCTTTACTGTCTAGCTATTGGCTGCTCAGCTTTTTATGAGACCAGTCAGGTGCCTTAGGCAGGCAAAGCAAAATATCTTTATATTGTTAAACAAATGTAGCATAAACAAATGTAATACCTCTTTACATAGTTAAAGTAATATTCTACAACAATATTCTATTCTTCCCCATATATAACTTTCTCTTCTGCTGGCTTCTGTTTTGCTATTGTCTTCTGGGCATTTCTCATCTTCTATCAACTTTCCCAGAGTACATGGGATCTCATTGCCTAGCAGTAGTGAAACCTGCAGCCTTACATGACTGTATAGTAAATGTGTGTGGTGGTGGTGTTGACACAGAACCCAGTAGAACTGACATTTAGTTCATTGTCCTTCACCTTCAAATCACCATGTAGATAGCCAATGGCATTGTCATATCTTTGCATTTTTTTTCTCAAGCTAGAAAGCTGTCTCTTTGGACTTTCTACCTACTCATTGTAGGCACTGAACTAGCCCGCTCTGCAGATAGAAAAACAGATTGTCTCAGGAGAGTAGAGAGTGCAGTTCAGTGGGAGCTAGTTAGCAGGAAGGAGGTTTCTGAAATAACGCAGGCTGTTCAGGTTAATCAGGAACTAGATACAGTTTGCTGTTGGGGTCAAGGAAGGGATACAGTGGCTTTTCTGACAAACAGAAACACTGGGGGTGGCCTAGGGGGGAGATGAAGAAGGGTGAAGAGGAGGCAAGGGGGTGGGAGAAGTGTGGGAAGGAAACCGATGGTTGCAATGTAAAATGAGAAAATAAAAGACCCGGGAGCAGCACAGAGCTTTAGGCCAGGAGCAGCATCAAGGGAGACTGGAGCCTCTGACAGAGGAGCAGCGCCAGAGGGAGGTTTTAGCTTCAGGCCCCGAGCAGCAGCGTCAGAGTGAGGTTTGAGCTTCAGGCCTCAAGCAGTGTCAAGGGCGCCTCAGGCCCCAGACCTGGGAGTACTGTCAGAGGGACCGTGATCACTGGGTGAAGCAACAGCAGCAGTTCCCAGCAGTAGCTACCAGAAACTATCCCAAAAAGTTCCTCTGGGAAAGAGCTCCTGTGTCCTAGCCAGCATCCACTGCCATTTTGTGGTTGGAGATACCCTGCTACTACATCCACCACTGGACCCTCAGCCCTACCTACATCCCCAATAGGAAGAGTGTCCACCAGAGCTGTAGCCCCACCTGCACCTCAAGGAGCGACCATCTGAGTATTGGGCCCACTTCCACCAGGAGGAGCATTCACTTGGAAGCTGCTCTACTTCTGCTTGAAGGAGCAGTCAATGGAGCCACAGCTCTAAACTACACCAATTGGAGAAAGAGAGAACCCCTGAAGCACAAACTCCACCTATACTGATTAGAGGAAGAGATGTGTAGACAACAAGGTAAGAACACACTCAACAATATAAAGAGCAATAGGGCACCACACAACAGACAACCTGAACATCCCAACACAGATGAAATAGAAGAAAACGACCTAAAAATAACTTTATGAGGATGACTGAGGCCCTTAAAGACAAACAAAAAATAGGAAGACATCAACAAATCCCTTAAAGAAAACCAAGAAAAAGCAATTAAACAAGTGGAGGAAATGATTCAAGACATGAAATCTGAAATAGAGGCAATAAAGAAAACACAAACTGAGGGAATTCTGGAAATGGAAAATCTGGATAAATGATCAGGATCCAAAAATGCAAGCATAAATAATAGGATACAAGATATGAAAGAGAGAATTTCAGGCATTGAAGATAATTTGGAGAAAATAGATTCATCAGTCAAAGAAAAATTTAAATCCAACAAATCCTTAACACAAAACATACAGGAAATCTGGGGCATGGTGAAAAGACTGAACCTAAGAATAATAGGGATAGAAGAAGGAGAAGAAATCCAACTCAAAAGGCACAGAAAATATGTTCAACAAAATCATAGAAGACAACTTTCCCAACCTAAAGAAGGACTTGCCTAGGAAAATACAAGAGGCTTATAGAACACCAAATAGACTGGGCCAAAAAATTCCCCTGGACACATAATAATCAAAACAATAAACATATAGAATAAAGAAAGAATATTAAGAGCTGTAAAGGAGAAAGACCAGGTAACATATTACGAGATGAGCAGACCTATCAGAAGTACACCTGACTTCTCAATGGAAACAATGAAAGACAGAAGGTCCTGGTCAGATGTTATGCAGACACTAAGGGACCAGGGATGTCAGCCCAGACTACTTTACCCAGCAAAGCTTTCAATAACCATAGATGGAGAAAACAAGATATCCCATGATAAAACCAAATTTAAACAATACTGACCCACAAATCCAGCCCTACATAAAGTACTAGAAGGAAAACGCCAACCCAAGGAGATCACCTATGTCCACAAGAACACAGGAAATAGATGAGCTTACAGCATCAAATCCCAAAGAATGGAACTTAATACACAATGCCATCACGAACAAAAAAAAATAAACAAAAATAACAGGAGCTAGCAATCACTGGTCATTAATATCCATTAATATAAATGGTCTCAATTCACCTATAAAAAAATACATGTTAACAGATTGGATATGAAGACAGAATCCATCCTTCTGCTGCAGACAAGAAACACACCTCAAACTCACAGACATTACCTCAGAGTAAAGGGTTGGGAAAAATGTTTCCAATCAAATGGACCTAAGAAACAAGCTGGTGTAGCTATCCTAAAATCTAACAAATTAGACTTCAAACCAAAATCAATAAAGATAAAGAAGGGCATTTTATATTCATCATAGGAGAAATCCATCAAGAGGAAATCTCAATTCTGAACGTCTATAAAGGCACCCACATTCGTAAAAGAAACATTACTAAAACTCAAATCACACATAAAACCACACACAGTTATAGTGGAAGACTTCAACACCCCACTCTCACCACTGGACAGAATCACCAGACAGAAGCTTAACAGAGAAATAAGAGAACTAACAGATGTTATGACTCAAATGGAGTAAACAGACGTCTATAGAACATTCCATCCAAACACAACAGAATATACTTTCTTTTCAGCACCTCATGGAACCTTCTCAAAAATAGACCACATACTTAGTAACAAAGCAACACTAATGCACAAACTGACTTAGTGGAGTCCATTCTATATGGAGAGATACCTTGCTCAGCCTAGACACAGGGGTGTGTGGGGGTGGAGAGGTGCCTTTATCCTGCCTCAATGAGATGATGGGACAGACTTAGTAGACTTCTAGGAGAGGCCTTACCCTTTCCAAGGAGCAGATGGCAGATGAGGGGATGTGGGGGGGAGTAGGAGGAGAGGAGGGAGGGGGAACTGGAATTGGAATATAAAAATAAATTAATAAAAAGAAAAAACGATACTTCAAAAAATAAAGATGAAGCTGGGCGGTAGTGGTGCACGCCTTTAATCCCAGCACTCAGGAGGCAGAAGCAGGCCAATCTCTGTGAGTTCGAGACCAGCCTGGTCCACAAGAGCTAGTTCCAAGATAGCCTCCAAAGCTACAGAGAAACTCTGTCTTGAAAAACCAAAAGCAAAAGAACAAAACAAAACAAAAACAAATGAAAATTAAAAAAAAAAAAGATATCTGAGGAAGCCCAAGTTTAGGTTTCTGTTTACTTGGTAAGAACCCGGCCTGTCTGTATGTACTCTCCACAAGCCTCAGCATCCAGCCAGTAATGGTATTTGTAGTACAACATATTCATGGTCTATCTCAGGAGTTCAGCAGCAAGAGCACAATTAGCTGGTGTCTTTGAACTCAAGAAGAAATGGTTGTCAGTTTTCTTTTTGATGTGCAATACTGCCTTTCAGAGAGCAAGAGCCACTTTTCAGTCCCTTCCAAAAGGGCTGGAGCAAGTCTTGACATTCAGTCTTTCATCTGCTTGATCTGTGGGAAAAGACAAGTAATCCTCTGAGCATCTCACATTCAATGCAAACTCTCTTTTGTATTTGCTGTTGGGGGCTTTCGAAAGGGAATATCTAAAAACATAATTCTAGTTAATGAAAAGTGAAATCATTGTAGATGTAGGACTTCTATTCAGGGGCCAGGCACACCTGCAGAAGGTTCCTTGGATCAGGATTTCTAGGTTCTTGCAGTTTCTCAGCAACCTTGAACAAATATTTCTCATTAGGAGTTGTCCTTCCTTTCTCACAGGCAAACTGAAGGGCTCGACTTTAAACCATTCCTAAAATCTTCCACCTCAGCTTTTACTTACAATGACCCACTAATCTTTCTGCACTCATGTTGATTTTGAAGAGCATCATGCTGGCAACGATGCTGTGTACTGAGCAACGACTAGGGCAATTGATTTGGGGCACTCCATCTATCCTTGGCTGTAAAGGGAGACTGTAATATCCTCAGCAGAGCAACCCGTACGAGGAGACAGACGGGTATCTGTGCCAAGTATTTGTGGTGTCCATGAAGGCCATCATTAACTTGTAAACATTTGAAAACCGAAGGAAGTATAAAAGTATCAGAGAAATCATGACCCATCTGAGGAGGTAAGATGTAAGTAGATGAGAATTAACACAGAGTAGGCCCAGTAAGGCCTGGTAATGAGATACTCCATGAAGTGTCACACCATCAGCTCTATAAAATGAAAAAAATTATAGTGCAAAATAAACTTACGAAAATTCAAGCACCCCCCCCCCCAAATAAATAACCCAGCCTGTGTTGGGCCCTGCTGTCATCTCAGGACATTGTTGGCAACTCTGCCATTTTCAGGCCTGCTTTGTGAGCTAACAACCATAAGCCCTGTCATTTTTTCTCTGTAGTATTTATTGTGTATTACGTGTATTGTGTGTGTGTGTGTGTGTGTGTGTGTGTGTGTGTGTGTGTGTGTAGTGCACATGTGGAGGTCAGAGAACAACTTTCGTGAGTCAACTATCCTCTGCTACCATGTGAATCCCAGGGATCAAACTCAGGTCATCTGGCTTGGTAGCAAACACCTCTACTGGCTTAGCCATCTCTCTAACCCATTTTGTATTATATTTTGACTCCTGCAAAAGGAGTACGAAGTATATGCTGGTTAAAATCAACCTATATTGTGTTAGAACAATTAAGACATATTTTAAAAAGTGGGTATTTTTTGTTGTTGCCTGACTCCTCTTTCTTCTTATTTTGTTTTGTTTTGTTTTCTAGTATATTGTATCGTAGAGGATTGAACCCATGGCCTCATACATATTAGATGTTCTAGAAAGTTTAAAAAACATTTATTTATTTATTGTGTATGCAGTGTTCTATTTGCATACATGCTTTCATTCCAGAAGGCATCAGATCTAATTATAGATGGTTGTGAGTCACCACGTGGTTACTGGAAATTGAACTCAGGACCTCGGGAAGAGCAGGCAGCACTCTTAACCTCTGAGCCATCTCTTTAGCCCCTCTAGATAGTTTTATGTGAACTTGACACAAGCTAGAGTAATTTTGGAAGAAGAACCCTCAGTTGAGAAAAAGTCCCCACAACGTTGGCCTATGAACAAGCCTGTGGTGCATTTTCTTGAATGATGATTTATGTGAGAGGGACCAGCTCACAGGGGGCAGTGTCATTCCCAGGCTGGTGGTCGTGGGTGCTATAAGAAAGCAGGCATGAGGAGCAAGCCAGTAAGCAGCATTTCTCTTTGGCTTCTGCTTCATTCAGTTCCTACCTCTAGGTTCTTTTCCTGCTTGAGTTCTTGCCCAGACTTTTTTCAGTGATGAACTGTGATGTAGAGCTCTAAGCTGAAATAAATTCCATCATTTCCAGGTTACTTTTGGTCATGGTGTTTTATCACTAGAAATAGAAACCCCAATTAAGACAGTAGGCAAGTACTGTATCATGGACATCAGCCTTCTTATCCATTCTTTATTTTAAGGATCTTGCTTATCATTTGAATCCCATGTTCTGCCATTTATATCCTTAGTGTATTGAATAAATTATAATTTTTTGAAGGACTTGCCTTGGCTTGACCACTTATTAGGACAAATAATCCTAAATATCAGGGGCCAACTGACTTTTTCCATGTGTTTTTATTATTTTTACTGTGTCTTTTATTATTTTTACTGTTTTTAATTTCTTATTTATGGGTATATGTGTTTGTGAGGGCATGTTCATATGTGAGTGCAGGGGCCTGTGGAGTCCAGAAGAGGGTGTTGGCAGATCTGGAGCTGGAGTTGCTGGTGGTTGTGAGCCACTCTACAAGAAGGGCATGCATTTTAAACTATTGAGCCATCTCTCCCTAACCTGGCTATATTCTGTCTGTTGCAAACAACTCATATTTGAAGTTGCAGATTAATGTAGCGATGGACCAGATGGGCCATATCTCTGTTGCAATAAAGCTTTGATATAAAAACAGATCCTGGGAGATGTGGCTCATGGGCATGTTTTCCAAGCCTTGTGGTGATGAGAAGCAATATAAAATGTCAGCTGAAGGTCAGAGCTCTGGGGTCAGTCAGTTGGTTTTCTCTTCCCATGGCCCCACTCCCTCACTGGGTGATGTCAGTCAGGGCAGTCATCTCTGTCTGTTTGCTCATCTTTTAAGACAGGGATAATCACACTGACTTTACTGGTTGTTTGTACAGGTTAAGAGTTGTGATATCTCCTATAACATGGGACAGTTTTCTGGTGTTGCATCACTAATGACTTATAATTAAATGAATAAAATAAATTTCTGTTTATAATTAAAAAAAACAGTTGTGTTATATGGGTGTACAGAGATGACTCAGTGAGTAAAGTGCTTGCTTTGCAAGTATGGGGATTTGAATTTGAATTCCCAGCACCCATGTGAAAAAGCCAAGTGCTGAGGCTGTGTGTCTAACCTCCAAGGCTGGCTGGCAGGTGCATGTAAGAATGGAATGTCAGAATTAGCTACTCACTTATCAGGCCACAGTAGCTGCTAGAACCCTTCCCTTCTCATAGATACAGATAGGCAGGCGCCCCACTAACACATTGTCTGTTCATCTCTAGCTATAAGCCTTCTGCATGCCAGGCTATCTCACCCCCTTAGGGAAGTGAGTTTACATAAAAGTGGGTATTACTAGATACACATCCTTCCCCTTTCTCCCTTTCCTGCCTCCTGCCTGGGAATCAGAGTGCTTGGCTGTAGGCTCCTGCCCTGAAACCATTCCTGTCTTAGAAGAAGAAGAAGAAGAAGAAGAAGAAGAAGAAGAAGAAGAAGAAGAAGAAGAAGAAGAAGAAGAAGACCCTTCCACTTCTGCCCTGTGGGTCCTGATTTCTCTGGACTGAACTCTTTTTGGAGCCTCAGCCATGCTGTTGTCTGTCTATTGGTCCATGGCCCCAGGAACTCTTTTTAATAAACTTTGTATCCCTCAAATCCATCTCAGTGGCCCTCTTGAACCCACATCCCAGACCTTTCAGCAGAGAAGACACAGATGGATCCCTGGAGCTTGCTGGCTGCCAGTCTACTTGAGATGTTGAGTTTCACATTCAGCAAAGAGACCCTGTCTCAAACAATAAGGTGGAGAGCAGTTGAGTAAGACAACTGACACCCACCTCTGGATTCCACATGCATGTACACACACTGACAACCCCTGTAAATAGTCATAATATATAAAAATATTTATCCTGGTTTCTAGTACCACAGAAGCATTTTAAATGCTGTGAAATGATCATGTTCAATTATTTAAATCCAATTTCCTTGGCCTCCAAATGCACTTGCACAAACATTGACAACCCTCCCCAAATAGTCATAATATATAAGAAAATATTTATCCTGGTCTGGTACCATACAAGCATTTTAATTGCTGTGAAATGATCACATTCAATTATTTAAACCTTTAATTTCCAGCCATAGTCATTTTGGAACTTTTCTTAGGTTTCTCAGGGAGGTAGACAGACAGACATACCAATAAATACTGCATGCTACTCCACTCATCCTAGTGAGTGATGCATTTCTATATGACACAAGGAGAGAGTCCTACATGTTGAAAGTCAGTTGCTCAGGCACAAACGAAGCTTCTTTACATAACTCTGAATAGAGCAACACTTAAAAGTCCTTGTTTACCAGAGACAGATTCTGCAATGTTTTTCCAAATCTTTTGCACATCTTATGGTTTATTGTTGGCTCAATATAGCAGAAGGTGCCATTGGATCTGTGATTTGATGCAAGACAGGAACACAGCAAGGGTGTGAAATATGAAACATAATCCAGGAGCTATGGTATTTCTTCCATTCTCAAGGTTCAGAAATAATTGGGCTGAGGAGGTGGCCCAGCTGGTAACGTATTTGCTATACAAGCATGAAGCACTGAGTTAGATCCCTACCGCCTATGTGAAAAATGGGGCATGGTGGCACACCTCTGTAATTACAGTTCTGGTGATTAGGGAATAGGAAGTTTCTTGGGGCTTGCTGGTCAGTCAGCCTGGCTGAGTTTGTGAACTTGCTTTATTGACAGACCCTGTCTTTAAGACACAAGACAAGCAGGGTGTTGGTGGCACACGCCTTTAATCCCAGCACTAGGGAGGCAGAGGCAGGTGGATCTCTGTGAGTTCGAGGCCAGCCTGGTCTCCAGAGCGAGTGCCAGGATAGGCTCCAAAGTTACACAGACAAACACTGTCTCGAAACTCCCCCCCCCCAAAAAAAGACACAAGACAGAGAGTGATCAAGGAACACACACTACTTTGATTGATTGCCTTCACATGCATGTGCACACCATAGCACACTCATGGACATGTGCATACACCCACATGGACATGGACATTCACACGTACACACTGGTAGTTGTGGGAGCTCAAAAGAAACTGTAAGGTTTGAACTGTGATTGAAGCAAATCTGTGCCACAAGCATGAGATGATTGCTTCTGGGCTAGAGGTGTAGTTCATTGATAAAACCCTGGCTCAGCACATGTAAGGCCCCTGTTTGGATCCTTGTACTACAAAACAAAACAAAACAAAACAACCCAAAACACTACCACCACTGTACACTCTCATACATGAACAACAAATAATACACTTTGCTTCCAAAAGTATCATAGGAAAAAAAACCCACAAAATTTTATCAGGCTTATATTACAAATATGATTTTTTGGTATGATTTAGAAATAAAAACATTTTGAACCAGCTGTTGTACAAAAGCAGCACTTTCATTAGCAGAAAAGATACACGTATAATTTGCAAACCATTCTGGAAACTGGGGTTGTTTTTCCTTGGTACACATCTGGAATCTTTTATCATGGCGCCATTATCTATGGGAGTACGTTGTCTAATATTCTAGTGCTAGGAATGCATGTGCTTTAAAGTGATTTTAAAAATCAGGGGGGCCAGTGGGTCTGAGGTAGACAGCCAGATTGACCTTGCTGAGAAGGGCAGATGCATAGCAAAACTCATTTAAGTGGCTTCAGCTTGGAGCAGGGGATCCAGATAGCGGCTTGCTGCTATCTAGCCTGAGGGTTGTTGAAAAGTAACTTTCTCCAGTTTTCCTTGACTGGGGCCCAGTGGTCATGAGTTTGAGATGTAGGCAGGTGGTGGGTTTGCTCATTGTGATTTACTTACTGTATTAGTTACTTTTTTTTATTCCTCTGACAAAACACCATGACCAAGGCAACTTAGAGAAGAAAAACTTTATCCAGACTTACAGTTCCAGAGGCTTAGAATCCAATGGTGGCAGAGTGGAGGAAGCACTGTGGCAGGCATGATGGCTGGAGCAGGAGCTGAGGCCTCACATTTTGAACTGTAAAAACACAAGGCAGATAGAGCAAATGAGAAATGGCACAATCTTCAAGCTCTCAAAGCCTGCCTCTGGCAATACATTTCTCCAACAAGGCCACATCTCCTAAGCCCCCCCCCCCAAACAGAACTACCAACTGTGGATGGAGCATTCAAATGTCCAAGACTATGGCAGCTATCTCATTCAAGCTACCACACTGACTAACGCATTCCCTTTAGTGTCACCTGTCTGGTGGTGTCCTCTCTAACTTATGTGTGTGGTAAGAGGTGACCGCCTCTTGTCTCATCAGCATTGTGCAAGGAACTCTTTTATTTACTCCTGGGTCATGGCTGCCCTCAACAAGCATATAAAACTGTTGAAAGTTGAAGGGGAAGCTCAATTCTCCTTCGTACAACTGAGCACACAGGTCTCTGTCTCTTGAAAGCCTTTGGAATCTCTCCCCTGGACCCTCCTACTACAAGCTCCATTGGCTTCTTGTATCAGGCTATCACGGTATGGAAAATTTATGAGTTCCTTTTAGTCAAGCTCTCTTTTCTTATGTCTGGAATAAAGTGGTAATATGGTGCCTTTCTCAAGACAAAGCTGCTCAATAGTTGAGAATGTTAAGCACTATTAAATCACTCGGGAATGGTGGGGAAATGGCTGCCAGTAAAGTGCTTGTTATGCAAGCATGAGAACTTAGTTCAATAGCCAGAAACCATGTAAAATATCCAGGTGTGGCAGAGTACATTTGTCATCTCAGGGCTGGGGAGGTGGAGACAGGAGGCTCCCTGGGGCTCACTGGCCAGCTAACCTAGTTACTTGGTGAGTCCAGTTTCTTTTCTCTTCGTTTCTTTCTTTCTTTTTCTTTTTATTTATTTTTGTTTCTTTTTTTGAGACAGGGTTTCTCTGTATTGTGCTGGAGCCTATCCTGGAACTCACTCTGTAGACCAGGCTGGCCTCGAACTCACAGAGATCTGCCTGCCTCTGCCTCCTGAGTGCTGGGATTAAAGACATGCGCCACCAACCCCCAGCCGAGACCATTTTCTTGTATCAAGAAACAAAATGTTGGCACCTGAAGAATGACATCTTATTTTGGCCTCAGACCTTCATATATGTGTTCACTTAGGCAGATATATGCACTCCCACATGAACATGGACATATAACTATGCCTACACAAATAATCACTGAAGGCTATTTTAAGCGAGCCGATACATTTACAGGAATTACCAACGTCAGATTTCCATAAGCCTTTGGTGAGGTTTTGCGTTAGTTGGTATCTTAGTTAGGGTTTCTATTGCTGTGACACTATGCCCATAAAGTGAGTTGGGGAGGAAAGGGTTTACTCAGCTTACACTTCCACATTGCTGATCACCACTGAAGGTAGTCAGGACAGGATCCTGGAGGCAGGGGCTGATGCAGAAGCCATGGAGAGGTGCTGGCTTGCTTCCCCTGGCTCGCTCAGTCTGCTTTCTTATAGAGTCCAGGACCAGCAGCCCAGAGATGGCACCGCCCACCATGGGCTGGGCCCTCCACCATTGGTCACTAACTGATCATTAATTGAAAATTCTGTATAGCTGGATATTATGGAGGCATTTCCTCAACTGTGGGTCCTTCCTCTCTGATGACTCTAGCTTGTGTCAAGTTGACATACAAAACCAGCCTATATCGTTGGGATAACTCTGCCAAACGCAATAGAACCCCAAGGACTAAAATTGGAACTAAGAAGAATGTTCTTGCCTTACTCAAGAAGAAGAGGTCATGAGGAGCAAGGTGAGACAGTTGCCCCATGGCTGTGTCAGAGATGTCGGCGTTTCCTCATTGGCTCCACCACTGATGTAATTGATGCTTTTGTCCTCCTGGTTGCACAGCTGCAGGGCAGCTGTCTTATCTCCTGGCTCAGATCTTAATAAAGACAGGAAGAAGGGAAACAGACCAGCATCCAAGATCATAGCTATTTATACCTATTTCTCATTGACCAGGACTGAGTTAGCCACTGGACAGGGATTGTGCATGTGGCAGAATTGACTAACTCACATAGTCACCTAGAGGGGCTTTTTGCTTTCTCTGCTCTGTCCATGTCTCAAAGGGCAGTTTGTGTTGATCCAGTTGGTAGACTATGGGATCAGTACAAGCTAACCTGAACTTTGAATATCCTGTTTAGCCAAGGATGCTCTTGAACTCCTGATCTTCTTGAATCTACTTCCTGAGTGCTGAGACCACAGGCATGTGCCACCAAGCCTGATTTTACATGGTGCTGGGGATTGAATCTTAGCTTTGTGTGTGTACTCGGAGCTACATCCCCAAACCTCTCCTCTCCTGTTTTTGTCTTCTGTCCAGGATCTTTATCCAGGTAACTCATTCACCAATAGAGTCAAAACATTCCAAGAATACAATGAAATACTGAGTTGGTTGATATTTGTGGCTCACTTGTTAAGGGGGTGTGTGTGTGTGTGTGTGTGTGTGTGTGTGTGTGTGTGTGTGTGTGTGTGTGTGTGTTTGTGTGTATATTACATACATTGCATGTCTGTGTATGGGTATGCTTGTCTGTGTGTGCCCAGAGATAGGCTTCTGATAACATCCTGTATCACTGTCTATCTGTCTGTCTGTCTGTCTGTCTGTCTGTCTGTCTGTCTATCTATCGACAAGTTTTCTCACTTAACATGGAGCTTTTCATTTCAGCTGTGCTACCTGGCCATCGAGTTTCTGGATCCACTATCTTAAACCCTCCTACAATGGAGTTATAGTTGCATGATGTCTCACCTTGCTGTTTTTCTTGAGTGCTGGGGATCTGAACTCAGGTGCTCATGCTTGGGTGTCATGCACTTTACCTGCTAAGTCACCATACCAGCCCAATTGGGGTTGTCTTTAAAAAAACATTACCTGAATTGAGTGGCTCTTTGATTTGATGAGGGTTTCTCTGTGCATGGCTCTTGATGGGGAGGGGTAAAATGGGGGAATTTCTACTTCTTTGTCAGCATCCAGTAAGCAAGTTTGATCATTATATTTTTTCATATAGATAATTGATTATGTATGGGAGCAGGCTGAAGGAGCAATGTGTTTCAATGCATGGGTGCTATGCTAATGACACACTAAATATGTATTATACAAATGCACATACCTCCAAAGATTTTTCTTGCAAGAAAACATGCCCATTTTTTTTTTAAAAAAACAACAACTTCAGTTAAAGCAACAGACTTGAAAAATAGCATTCACCACTAAGAAACCATTTATGGAATTAAATGCAGACAAGCTATTTTTAGAATGAACACCTTTCTGTTTCAATAGGAAAAAATATGACTTCACAGATTTGAGATGCCAGATAAAATTAATGGGAGGAGGAAAGGAACAGCACAGAGTGTGAGTAGGAAATTATTTTTCTTTTGGATTCCAGGCATCCCAGCCACCAAACCAAAAATTGGCCCTCTTTCAAGAGAAAACAAGTTTTCCTGCCAGCTATGTTTTGATTATTAATCTGAATGCTGTTCAGTTTGGCTTGGAGACAGCAGTCTTGTGGAATACAGATTCATAAATGGTTCTTCATATTTGACGTCAATGTAAAGTCTGTCAATTTTTGAGCTTGCATATTTTGCAAAAAATATCAGACCTCAGCATCTTCTTTCTAGTTTGGAATGGATTCAGGAAAATGTCCTTGGCTTCCAAATAGCTTTAAATAAGGCTTGGATGCTCTGGGAGGCCAGGCCTGAGGCCTTTGTTACTTCTAGGTAATGACAGAGATCTTAAGTCGTCGATGCCCTAAAAGGCTTGGGCCTATAAATAAGCAGAAAATGTGACATTCTCCATGCTCACTAACCCCAATATTTTCACATAAACATGAGTGCCTGGCCTGAGAGTAACCTAAGACAGTCAAATGTGAGGAACAACAAAAACAGAGAGGAAATCCATCATCAGTGTCATTGCTTGAAAGCACACATTCTACTGAAGCCTTTTCTGTCTCTGAAGGTTTCTAACCCCCTGCAACCCCTGCTTCTATGCTTCCTGGCAAAGGAGAGATAAAAGTGGAGGCTGACTTCCCATAGGTCTTTGTAAATTCCTGTGTAATCTGGTCCAAGGATTTTATCTGATACTTGCCATGATGCTATCTATCTGTGTGTACATCCTACGATGATATAAACAGCATTCTATGGCTTACAAGACCCCAAATGAGGTGGCTGCTGACTGCTGCTTGGGTGCTTTCTAACTCCTTCACTATCAGCAAGTAGCCTTCCTTAAATCTTTTTTTGCAATACTCAGTGTAATCTCTCAGCCTGCACATGGATATATTCCTAAGTATGGATATAATGCATTTACTATTTGGGTATCATTGTAACAAAGTATTTTATCTAAATCTTCCAATGATGATGTGCATGTGAACATCAATGATGGTCAGTTAACATTTGTATATGTATACTATTTATTTATAATTATATATATATATATATACATATATGTGTGTGTGTGTGTGTGTGTGTGTGTGTGTGCGTGTGTATGTGTGTATACTATCTCTGTATAACATAAATTATTTACTTGTCTATATCATTTCTTCCTTCCTTCCTTCCTTCCTTCCTTCCTTCCTTCCTTCCTTCCTTCCTTTTTTTCTTCTTGCCTTCCTTTCTACCTACCTACTTATCATCTACCTAACCTTTTTTACATGTATCTGTGCTTCTTTTATTCTCTAGTTTTTAAAATTTAAATTAGAAACAACCTTATTTTGCATACCAATCCCAGTTCCCTCTCCCTCCCATCCTCCCATGCCCCCACCAACCCCCATCCCATCCCCCTTCTGCTCTTCAGGGAGGGTGAGGCTTTCCATGGGGGATCATCAAAATCTGTCATAGCATTTGGGGCAGGGCCTAGGACCTCCCTGTGTTTCTAGGCTAAGAAAGTATCCCTCTATGGGGAATGGGCTCCCAAAGTCCATTCATACTGTTCCACTACCAGAGGCCCCATAGACTGCCCAGTCCTCTTGACACCCAAGTTCAGGTGCCCTAATTCAGTCAGTCCTAAGGTAGTTTCAGGTTGTGTCAGTCTTGGGATCATGAGCTCCCCCTTGTTCAGGTCAGCTGTTTCTGTGGGTTTCCTCAGCATGGTCTTGACCCCTTTGCCATAAGACCAATCACCTACCCCTGTATTCAGGCTGGCAAGGCAATCCAGCATGAGGACTTGGCTCCCAAGGCCCAGCATAAGCACTGGGGACAGTCCCTGCTCCCATTGCCGGGAGTCCCACACATAGACCAAGCTACACAACTGTCACATATATGCAGAAGACCTAGGTTGGTCTTATGCAGGCTCCCTGAATGTTGGTTCAAACTGTGAGTTCCCAGGAGACAGGCTAGTGTTTCTATGGGTTTTCCTGTGATGTTCCTGGATCTCTTGCTTCCTACAATCCCTCCTCCCTCTCCTTAGCAGGATTCCAGAACTCATCCCAATGTTTGGCTATGGGTTCTGAATATCCCTCCATCAGTCAGTCAATGGATGAAGGCTTTCCATTGACAACGGGGGAAGTATCCAATCCGATCACAAGGGATGGCCAATTCAGGCTATGCACCAACTGCTACCAGGTATCTTAGTTGGGCCCATCCTTGTATATTTGTGGAAATTTTCCTTGCATCAGGCTTCCACCCAACTCCTTAAAGCCCCCCTTTCAAGTCATCTCTCTCAGCAATGTCCCCCACCACCTACCCTCCCAAACCCTATCCTTCAAGTTCATATGCCCACCCATTCTGAGTCCAACCAGGAGATCTCCTCTATTTCCCCTTCCTAGGGGGTTCCAATGTCCCCCTTTGGGTCCTCCTTGTTACCTAGCCTCTCTGGGACTGTGGATTGTAGCACAGTTATCCTTTACTTTAGAGTTAATATCCAATTATGATTGAGTACATATCACAATTGCCTATATGGGTCTGGGTTGTCTCACTCAGGATGTTTTTTTTTTCTAATTTCATCTATTTGCCTTCAAATTTCCTGATGCCGTTGTTTTTAACAGTGGAGCGATACTCCACTGTGTAAATATACCATGTTTTCTTTATCCTTTCTTCAGTTGAGGGACATTTAGGTTGTTCCCAGTTTCTGGCTATCACAAATAAAGATGCTATGAACATAGCTGAGCAAGTGTCCTTGCGATATGATTGAGTATGCTTTGGGTATATACCCAGGAGAGGTATAGTTGGATTTTGAGGTAGATCTATTCCCAGTTTTCTGAGAAACTGCCATATTAATTTCCAAAGTGGCTGTACAAGTTTGCACTCCCACCAGCAGTGGAGAAGTGTTCCCTTTGCTACACATTCTCTCCAGCATGAGCTGTCACTTCTGTTTTTGATCTTAGCCATTCTGACAGGTGTAAGATGGAACCTCAGAGTCCTTTTGATTTGCATTTCCCTGATGGCTAAGGATGATAAACATTTCTTCAAGTGCTTCTCTGCCATTTGAGAGTCTTCTGTTGAGAATTCTCTGTTTAGGTAAGTTCCCCATTTTTAATTGGATTGTTTTGGTTTTTGATTTCTAGTTTCTTGAATTCTTTATATATTTTTGTAGATAAGCTCTCTGTTTCTCCTTCTACCCTGTGTTCTGGGGATGAATCCCAGGTCTTTTGGTGGCAAGTTCTTGTATCCTCTGTACCATCTGACTGGCTCTACAACTTCTTTCTAGTGAACAATGTAATCAAGACAAAGGAATAAAATGACATATACTTTCTTTTCTTTTGAAGGAATGTAAAATGGTTAGCATAGCAATCAAAGTAGAAAACAATAGGAACTAAGAGATACTGTCATTTTCTCAGATCAACCTTGTGTACCTCAGCACCCTACAGAGAAAGATAGGTTTTCTGTGTGTGCTTGTACAAGAGAAACAGACTTCTCCCTGTGAAATTCTCTAAGCTACCAGCTCTACCAGCAATGACTAAGAACTTTTTGCCATTCAGACTTCCTTTTGAAGGAATGCATGTTCTGCATAGTAAAGCAATTTGGCTTTTTAAACCATTCACTTTATTTTGTATTCATTTAGCTACGAGCAAAGCACAAAAACTCTTCAAACTACACAGAACGTGCAGTCACAAGTCTTAAATGGCTGCTTCTTTCCATTCAACCAGGCAGGTGTTTCAAGATGATGTTGAGATTGAAAACTTTTAAAAAATAAAATGGCAAATGATGCCAGCAGGAAAATCTTCAAACAATGAGAGAAAGGAATAATTTTCTAATGGTAATTATAAAACACACTCCCACTCTCCAGGATATTAGTTCTTCTGTGAATTTTTGAGTTTCTGGTAGAATTCTGCACTGAAATCATCTGGCCCTGGGCTTTGTTTGTCTGGGAGACTTTTGATGACTGCTTCTATTTCATTAGTGTTTATAGGTCTATTTAAAGTGCTTATCTGTTCTTGATTTAATTTTGGTAAGTATTATATATCCAGAAAAATTTCCATTTCCTTTAAATTTTCAAATTTGTGGCATACATGTTTTCAAAGTAAGACCTGGTGATTATCTGGATTTCCCCAGTGTCCGTTGTTATGTCCCCTTTTTCATTTCTGATTTTGTTAATTTGTATGTTCTCTCTCTGCCTTTTGATTAGTTTGGATAAAGGTTTGTCTATCTTGTTGATTTTCTCATAGAACCAACTCTTCATTATATTGATTCTTTGTATTGTTTTGCTTGTTTCTACGTTATTTATTTCAGCCCTTAATTTTATTATTTCTTGGAGTCTACTCCTCTTGGGTGAGTTTCCTTTTTGTTCTAGAGCTTTCAGTTGTGCTGATAATTCTTTAGTGTGACTATCCTCCCGTTTCTTCATGTGGACACTTAGTGCTATCAACTTTCCTCTTAGCACAGCTTTCAGAGTGTCCCATAAGTTTGAGTATGTTGCATCTTCATTTTCATTAAATTTTAAGAAGTTTTTAATTTTGTTTTTTTTCTTCCTTGATCCAGGAATGGTGCAATTGCGCATTGTTCAATTTCCATGAGTTTGTAGGGTTTCTGCAATTTGTGTTGTTGTTGAATTCTATCTTTAAACCATGATGATGTGACAAGATATAGGGGGTTATTCCAATTTTTTTGTATCTGTTGAGATTTGCTATGTTGCCGAGTATGTGTCGATTTTAGAGAAGGTTCCATGTGGCTCTGAGAAGAAGGTATTCTCTTTTGTGTTTGGATGGAATGTTCTATAGATGTCTGTTAAACCCAATTGGGTCATAACTTGTTAGTTCCTTTGTTTCTTTGCTAAGTTTCTGTCTTGTGTTTCTGATTAGTGGTGAGAGTGGAGTGTTGAAGTCTCCTACTGTAAGTGTGTGAGGTTTTATGTGTGATTTGGATTTTAGGAATGTTTCTTTTACAAACATGGATGCCTTTGTATTTGGTGGATAGATGTTCAGAATTGAGACTTCATCTTATGGATTTTTCCTGTGATGAATATGAAATTACTTTCTTCATCTCTTTGGATTAATTTTAGTTTGAAGTCTGATTTGTTAGATATTAGAATAGTTACACAGGCTTGCTTCTTAGGGCCATTTGATTGGAAAAACTTCCCAACCCTTAAGTCTGAGGTAACATATGTCTTTAAAGGTAGGGTGTGTTTCTTGTATGCAACATGATGGATTCTGTCTTTGTATCCATTCTGTTAACCTGTGTCTTTTTATAGGTGAGTTAAGACCATTGATATTGAGGGATATTAATGACCATTGATTGTTAATTCTAGTTTGTTTTGGATTTGTTGTTGGTGGTGTTATTGTGTGGCTTTCCCCCCTTTTTCTTTTTGCTTTTGGTATAGTGGGATTGTTTATTGCCTGCTTTTGTGAGTGTAGTTAATTTTCTTGGGTTGGAGTTTTCCTTCCAGTACTTTCTGTATGGCTGAATTAGTGGATATGTATTATTTAAATCCAGTTTTGTCGTGGAATATCTTGGTTTCTTCATCTATAGTGATTTAAAGCTTTGCTGGGTATAGTAGTCTGGGCTGGCATCCATGGTCTCTTAGTGTAGGTAGAATATCTATCCAGGACCTCTGGCTTCAGAGTTTCCATGGAGAAGTCAGGTGTAATTCTGATAGGTTTGCCTTTATATGTTACTTGACCTTTTTCCTTTGCAGTTCTTCTTTCTTTATTCTGAATGCTTGGTGTTTTAATTATTATGTGTTGAGGAGATTTTTTAAAATAAATTTTATTTAAATTAGAAACAATCCTATTTTACATATCAATCCCAGTTCCCTCTCCCTCCCATCCTCCCATGCCCCCCACCGACCCCCATCCCATCCCCCATCCACTCCCCAGGGAGAGTGAGGCCTTCCATGAGGGATCATCCAAATGTGGCAATTCATTTGTGGCAGAGCCTAGGCCCTTGAGGGTACTTTTTGTGGTTTATTCTATTTGGTGTTCTGTAAGCTTCTTGTACTTTCATTGGCATGTCTTTCTTTAGCTTAGGAAAGTTTTCTTCCATGATTTTGGTGAATATGTTTTCTGCACCTTTGAGTTGGGTTTTTCAACTTCCTCTATACCTATTATTCTTAGGTTTGGCCTTTTCACTGAATCCCATATTTCCTGCATATTTTGTGTTAGGGATTGTTGGACTTGAGATTTTCTTTGGTCGATGAATCTATTTCTCCTAGTGTATCTTCAATGCCTGAGATTCTCTCTTCCATCTCCTGTATTCTGTTGGTTATGCTTGCATCTGTACTTCCTGATCATTTACCCAGCTTTTCTATTTCCAGAATTCCCTCGGACTTGTTTTTTTATTGTTTCTATTTCAGCTTTCAAGCCTTGAACTGTTTTATTCATGTATTTGTTTGGTTTTTTTTTTCTTGTCTTTCCTTGCTTTCTTTAAGAGATTTGTTTATTTCTTGCATGTTTTGGTTTTTTTCTTCCTCCATTTCTTGATTTTTTTGTTTGCTTTTTTCTTCTGTTTCTTTAAGGGATTTCCTCATTTCCTCTTTGAGGGTCTCTATCATCTTCATGAAGTTGTTTTTTAAGATTGCTCTATTCTGCTTCATCTGTGTTGGGATGCTCAAGTCATGCTGGTATAGAGTCCCTAGACTCTGGTGGCATCATATTGGTTTTTCTGTTGTTGACTGTATTCTTATACCGTTGTCTTCCTATCCCTTCTTTCAGTGGGAGCAGGTGGGGTCTTTCCCTCTCCTGGTCGGTATGGGTCCAAGGTTCTCTTTCAGTGGGTGCAAGCATGTTCAATACTCCAAAGGCTCTCCTGGTGGGTGGAGGCAGGACTAGCACTCCAATGTCAGCAGACTCTGGATTGGTTGGCCTGCCAGGGTAGGTTCAACTGTGTGGTCCCCAGTCCAGGAGACCCCAGGGAGGGTAAGCAGACAGCAGGCTGGAGACAGGTCCATACTCTCCTCTTCCCGTGGGTGCAGGTGGAACTAGCACTGTGAGGTCGGCAGACTCTGGATGGCTTGGTCTGCTTGGGCAGGTCCAACAGTCCGCAGTCCCCAGGCTAGGAGACCCCAAGTTGGGCAAATGGAAGGTGGCCAGAGACAGGCCCAAGTTCACCTCTTCCCATGGGTGGAGGCTGGACTTGTATCTTTGTTTCTATTATCTATGTATGTATCTATCCACACAGTTATTTACCATCCATCCACCCATCTATATCTTTATCTATAATTACATTTGTCCTAGTTAGGGTTACTATTGCTGTAATGAAACAACATGGCCAAAAGCAACTTGGGAAGGAAAGGGTTCACTGTACTCACAGTTCCATATAATAGTTCATCATCCAAAGCAGCAAGGGCAAGAATTTAAGCAGGGTAGAAACCTGGGGTTAGGAGCTGATACAAAGGCCAATGAAAAGTTCTGCTTATTGGCTTAATCCTCATGGCTTCCGCATCCTGCCTTCTTATAGAATCCAAGGCCACCAGCCCAGGGATTTATAGTACCATCTGTAATTGGCTGGGCCCTCCCATATCAACTGGTTAAGAAAATGTCCTATAGTCCTGACTATTGCCTCATCTTTGGTGACATTTTCTCAATTGAACGTCCCTCCTCTCAGATGACTCTAGCTTGTAATAAGTTAACATAAAACTAGCCAGCACAGCATTTATGCAATGTCTATCTATCTGTCTATCATCTATCTATCTATCTATCTATCTATCTATCTATCTATCTATCTATCATCTACACATGTCTCCTTGCATCCATCTATTTATTTGGCATCCATCTGTCTATATATTTTCTTTTTTTGTTTTTTAAATATTTTCTTTTCAACAAATTCTCTTTTTATTTTTTGAGATTATCATGTAATTACAACATTTATTCCTACCCCTTTCTCCTTCAAAATCCTCCCATAAGGGGTTGGAGAGATGGCTCAGTAGTTAAGTACACTAGCTGGTTTTCCGGAGGTTCTGAGTTCAATTTCCAGCAACCAAATGATGACTTACAGTCATCTGTAATGAGATGTGGTTCCCTCTTTTGGCCTTCAGGGATACATGGAGATAGAACATTGTGTATATAATAAATAAATCTTAAAAAAACACTCCCATATATGACTCTTTACTTCCCTTTAAATTTATGGCCTCTTTTTTCAATATATATATATATGTATATATATATATATATGTATATATATACTATTGAGTCTGTTTAATTGTCTTAGTTAGGGTTTCTATTGCTGTGAAGAGACACCATGACAATAGCAACCCTTATAAAGGAAAACATTTAATTGATGTTGCTTGCTTACAGTTTCAGAAGTTCAGTCCATTATAATCATGGTGGGGAGCATGGCAGCATGCAGGTAAATATGGTGCTGGAGAAGTAGCTAAGAGTCCTACATCTTGCAGGCAACATGAAATGATCTCAGACCCTGAGCAAAGATTAAGCATAGGAAACCTAAAAGCCCTCCCCCACAATGACATACTTCCTCCAACAAGACCATACCTACTCCAACAAAGCCACACCTCTTAATAGTGCCACTCCTTCTGAGCTTATGGGGGCCAATTACACTCAAACTATCACAATAATGGTACATGTTTGAATGTTTTCAGGGCAGACCTTTTGACATACCAGTTGCTGTGCTCTTCTCTGGGAAAGACCACTTCTGCTCCCAGCTTTCCTCAGTTGTCTATAGTTTTTTTTTTTTTTGTGTGTAGGGTTGACACCTCATGGACTTTTCCCTGTCCATTTCAGCATATTTGTTGGTATCATCTTTGTTCAGTTCATGTATGGGTAATTATGTTGGTGAGACTTTATAGCTGTAGCTTCTGATATTACTAGGAGACACAGTACAACAGTAAGCTTCTTGATCTCCTGGCTGTTAGCAATCTTTTTACCCCCTCTTGCTCAATGTTCCCTGAGCCTTAAAGTGCAGGAGTTATTTTGTGGCTGTATCCATAGAGACTGGGCTCCGCAACTCTGCATTTTGATTGGTTGTGGTTTTCTGTAGTGGTCTCCACCTGTTGTAAAGAGAAGTTTTCTGGATGAGGGGTGAGGAAAGAGTACACTTATATATGGGTATAAGGACAATGTTTATAGATTGTTGTTAGGGATTATGTTTAATAAATTAGAAGTCATAGATTCTCCTCCACTAATCATGACTTTACTAGCACTGAGTGGTTATGTTTCTAGTACATCCATGTTTTCCTTCTTGTTGAGTGGGCCTCAAGTCAAATTAAAAACCTGTCAGTTACCACTAAGGTGTGCATGCCACTACTGCACCCTTAGGGTTATTGTGCCATGGTGGTCATTGATATGGTTCATGGGCATCATATCTGGGCAGAATTGTTGTTTGCCTCATTCCTTTGGAAGTTTTCATGGTGTCTTCTGGGGGGATTCAGGTAAGTTACAACTCTGGGACTTCTTTAAAGGATGTGTTTTTATGTATGTGTCTGTGTGAGCATTAGACATGTGTGTGCAGGTACCAATCAAGTCCAGAAGAGTGTATCAGATCACCTGGAGCTGGAGTTACAGGTAGTTGTGAGCTGCTCGACATGGGTTCTGAGAATAGAACTTGGGTCCTCTGGAAAAGCAGCAAGTATTCTTGACTGCAGAGTCATCTTCTAGCCTCAATCCTTTCACGTCGTCATCTATGATCTGTTTTTAAAGCATCTATACATCTATGCATTTTTCTGTGTTTCTTGTACCTATGGATGTGTCTATGCATCTGTCTCCTATTTATGCATCTATTCATGCATCTCTCTGCCTATGCACCTATCTATTAATCAATAACTTCGAGGATATGGGAAATTGACATAGTTCTCAAAATTAACACCATACAAAAAAGCATTCACCAAGTATTTCTGCATCTGTGCTTCATGGAGGAGGCAAGCTGAAACCCAAGTTTCTCCTTTTTCTATTTTAAGCTCCTCTCACTGGTAACTGGAATTACCTGCTGAAGGAAATTCCACGGCTCAGTGGTGAGAATCTCCTACAGGCAATTTCAACTAATTAGAGGGAAAAATGTCCTAATTTACAAGGGAAAAGACAGTTGTCTCAAGAATAATTAATTTCTAGTATGAAATATGCATATATTAGTATGGTTACCTTCAAAAATTAATTACCCTGTCTTTGACTATTTATCTTTCCTGGAATGCTGCTTACTTCAAAATGTAATTAAAATATTTAGCACATAACAAGTGGAAAATCATTGCTCTGCTGCTATGTAGCCAGCATGTGAGGAAGGAAATACTGGGTTATAAACACGTTGCAATTTCTCATTTTAATTCCTTTGGGCAAAGGATATTGGGCATTTCTTTTGAGATAATCATATATGAATTTATTCTGGGCTTTCTAGAGATTTGAGATTAGCCTCTGCTTAGTAATGTTATGGTGGATGAGAGAACAATTTTTTTTTAAATCTCCTCTGGCTGTTTGCATCTTAAGATCTGTAGTGGCTGATGGTACATCTGTTTTGGCGACTTCACAGCTGTGCCCAATAATACTTCTGTTGGAAATAGAATAGTAAGTGTTTTGTATAACTACCTCATCAGTTACTATAGCCAGTTTGTCAGTTATTGCCAACTTTCCTATTCCACATATACCTTCTAGAAGTTTCTATTGTTACATCAGAAGGTAGAGCCTATTTCTTTTTTTTCTAAAAATCTGGGTGGTATTTTGTCCTTTTCCCCACTCTTCATCTTAACAAGTAGAATTTGTCATCCATCTTTGAATATTTACTCTGTGAATTTTGCCTCTATGTTGCAAGGAAGACCACACCACATGTATCAGCTGTTCAACCAATAGGCTGAGATAATCAATGTCAACATCAACTTCCAAACATATTACTGAGTGTTTTTTTCCCTTTTTTGAGATGAAATTGTGAATTCTCATGTAAACCTCTCTAGTCTTGAATTCCCTATGTAGCCAAAGATAACTTTAAACTCCTGATCCTCCTGCCTCCACCTCTTGAATACTGGGGTTATAGATCTGTGCCGCCACCACGTACAGTTTATACACTTCTGGGAATCCAACACAGGGTTTTATTCATGTACCAGGCAAGGACTCTACCAACTGAGCTAAATTATTATTTCAAGAATGAATCTTCTGTGGATTTTATCCCTTTTGAGTGGCCCTTTTAAGACTAATGTAAATGACTCTTGAAAAGACAGCAAAGTATTTCTCTGTTTCTGTCTCTGTATCTGTCTCTCTTTCAAGACAGGGTTTCTCTGTGTACTTTTGGCTGGTCTTGAACTCAGAGATCTGTTTTCCTCTGCCTCCTGAGTGCTGGGACTAAAGGCATGCGCCACCACCTCCTGGTCCATACCAACACTCTAAGGTCTAACTTTTAAAAATTCTCTTAACCCTTGTGCTTAAAATCTTTATTAAAATATCTTTTTAAAACCCCATCTTTGCTTCATCCTGGCTTGTCCTGAAATTCTTTATTACATCAAAGCTAAGGATTTGTTCCATGAAAGATTAGATTAAGGGAACTCCTGAGGCTGTTGCCTGTGACAGCGTGGAGCTGTGTTTCCATCCCTGCTGTCACCAACAGAGCAGAATAGTGAATGTTTGCTTGCAAGGTGCTGTGTGATGCAGAGAGGCAAGGCTGCCTAGAAAGTATTGCTAACAGGATTAGATCTCACAGAAATGCCATCAGAATTTACCACCAAAATTGCTGTAGCCATTGTAGCAGCAATGTGGGAAAGTTCTCCTGATGATAAAGCTTGCTCCTCTCCTCCAGCACTAGCAATTGCCTTCAGAATTGGGTTGAAGCAATCAGCTGCACAGACTTCCCTCCACATGGTCTCTATGGATGGCACTAATGGAAACTCATTTTTACCATTGTCAATGACTCTTCTCTCTGACAAGAACATATGCTACCCCGGGGATCACCCTGTCGCTTTTAACAGGATGTATGTTCTGCCAGCTTGAATACAAACCCTTCCATCTCTTTGTCAGATGCTGCCAAGGCATTTTACAGCAACTACGATGATCTGCTTTCTCCAAGTGCTGATTGTGTTTTGGAGTTGACAACACAAGGAGCCCATATAGATGGATTGTAGGGATTCCATAGCTATGAGGGCCGGCAGCCACCTTCCGTCTATATAAGCCCAAATTTAGAGAATTGAAATGGAAGCCTGAAAGTATATGAAAAATGCATGTCAGCCATGAAGTAGAATTTTAGAACCCTTGCTATCAATTAGGAGTCTCTGGATGGGTTTGGATAGTTATTTCAGTCAATAAAGTTCTTGCCAAATGTCTTAGCTAAGATTTCTATTGTTGTGATAAAACACCTTGGCCAAAAGTAATTTGGGTAGGAAAGGGCTTATTATACCTTATAGTTTATAAATACATCATCCAGGGAAGTGAGGACAGGAACTCAAAGAAGGAACCAGGAGGCAAGAGCTGATGCAGAGGCCATGGATGAGTGCTACTTACTTGCTTGCTTCCTCACAGTTTTCTCAGTCTGCTTTCCTATAAAACACATGACCACCAGCCCCGGGATGGCCCCACCCACAATGGCCTGGACCCTCTCACATCAGACACTAATTAAGAAAATGCCTTACTGGCTTACCTACAGCCCAATCTTATTTTTTAAGTTTTATTTAAGTTAAAACAATTTTATTTTGAATACCAAACCTGGTTCCCTCTCCCTCCCCTCCTTCTATTTCCTCCACCATCCCCTCATGCCCCCCATCCACTCCTCAGTGAGGTAGAGGCCTCTCATGGGGGATCATCAACGTCTGTCACATCATTTGGGGCGGGAACTAGCCACCTGTGTATCTAGGCTGAGAGAGTATCCCTCCATAGGGAATGGGCTCCGAAAGCCATTCATGCACTAGGGATAAATATTGGTTCCACTGCCAGAAGCCCCATATACTGCCCAAGACCCCCAGCTGACACCCACATTCAGAGGGCCTGGCTCATTCTTATGCTGGTTCCCCAGCTGTTATTCTGGAGTCCATGAGCTCCCACTTGCTCAGGTCAGCTGTTTCTGTAGGTTTCCCCAGCATGGTCTTGACCCCTTTGCTCATCACTTCTCCCTCTCTACAACTGGATTCCAGGAATTTTGGCTCAGTGCTTAGCTGTGAATCTCTGCTTCTGCTTCTATCAGTTACTGGATGAAGGCTCTAGGATGGCATTTAAGGTAGTCATCAATCTCATTATAGGGGAAGGGCATTTAAGGTAACCTCTCCACTATTGCTTAGATTCTTAGTTGAGGTCATCCTTGTGGATCCCTGGAGATTTCCCCAGTGCCAGGTTTCTCATTAAGCCCATAACTGCTCCCTCTATTAAGGTCTCTTTCCTTGCTCTCCTTTTCTGTTCTTTCCCCAACTGGACTTTCCTGATCCCTCATGTTCTCCTCCCCCTCCCCTTTCTGTTACTGGAGGCATTTTCTCAATTGAGAGTTCCTCTTTCCAAATAACTCTCACTTGTGTCTAGTTGACATAAAATTAGGCAGCATACTGAAAAGGCATGAGGATCTAAACTAAATTCCCTGCATTCACAAAGAATCTAGGAGTGGTAGCAGGTATCTGTAATTCTAGAGATGGAGGCATGGTGATAGGAAGATCCTTGGAGCCTAACAGAATTGCTGAACTCTAGATCAGTGAGAGATCCAGTTCCCCCAATAACATGGAGAATGATTGAAGAAGACACAAGGTAGTGGCCACTGGCCTCTTCATATATGCACACACATGCATGTATACCCGCATACACACACACACACACACACACACACACACACACACACACACACACACACACACATATATATATATATATATATATATATATATATATATATATATATATATGGTAGATGTCTCCTGAGAAATGATACCCAAAGTTGTCATCTGGGCTCCACACATATGTACACTCACCTATATACATGTATACATGAATACAAACATGCACACATTTCCTCTTTATAAAGGCTTTTTTCTTTCAGCAAATTGCACTAAAGCCTTCCTGGGTGGGTATCAATAGGACCACGCACTTCAGTGCATAAATCCACATGTTTTTTTCCTTTGGGTCTCATACCTGTGCTCATGGGATAGTTCACAGAAAGCTGGGAGACAAAGGTGAGAACACATGTACTTTGGCTGAGAGTCAGATCCCTTCTTGATGGTAATGGGCCCAGGGTCCCAGGTTGCCTCGCTTGTTTCTGTTAGAGACTTCTTTTGTTTTTGAGACAGTATCTATTTATATAGCTCTGGAACTCTCTTTGTAGACCAGGCTGCCCTTGAACTCACAGAGATGTGCCTGCCTCTGTGCCCTAAGTGCTGGAATTAAAGGCGTACGCTACCACATTGTTACAGAGACCTTTTGAAAGTCGAAAGTGTGTCTTGAGGAAAATGGGGCCTCGAAGATGTCTGATTTTTGGGAAAGCATTGGGATTTTTGTGGGTTGTAAAATCATCATCCGTTCTAGGCCTGGCAGAATTCTTTGTAAGTCCATCTTTTGATAAGTTGAGAGTGGAAGGGAGCCTTGTGCCTTTACTTCAGAGGTCAGTTCCAAGTCCCAACATCTGCATTTCCTTTAAACATAGAAATGGTGCAAGTGAAAAACAAATTGGGTGGGTAGGGAGGATGGGAGGATCTTGGAGGAGCTGGGGGAGTAGAAAGAATATGATCAAAATAGTTGGTATGGGAATTTTTTAAAATTAATTTTAAATTAAAAAATATTTAAATTAAAAATATTATTTTACATACCAATCCCAGTTCCCTCTACTTCCTGTCCTACTGTTTGCTACACCACCTCCCCACCCCCCCCATCCACTCCTCGGAGAGGGTGAGGCCTCCCATGGGGGATCATCAAAGTCTGTCACATCATTTGGGGCCTAGGCCCTCCCCCCGTGTATCTAGGCTGAGAGAGTATCCTTCCATGGGAAATGACCTCCCAAAGCCTATTTGTGCACTAGGGATAAATAGTGGTTCCACTTTTTAAAATAAAAATAAAATTAAAAAATAGTGATAGAGTCCTGCCTCCATCCACGGGACTAGGTAGGCTTGGGCCTGTTTCTGGCTGCCTTCCTCTGCCCTGCTTGGGGGATACCTGAGGCCTGGGGACTGCTCACAGCTGCAGATCCCATTCGGTGGGATCCAACACATCCAGAGACTGCCAAAGCCTGGTCTAAGTCCTGCCTCTATCCATGGGACTAGGAAGAGGGGGGGCATCTGAATATTGGATCTGTTTGCACCTACTGGAAAAGAACCTTGGTCCCGTACCCACCAGGAGAGGAAGAGACTCCTTCTACATCCACCACAAGAAGAAATGGGAAGAAGACAATATAAAAACACATTCAGTCGGCATTGGTGACGCACGCCTTTAATCCCAGCACTCGGGAGGCTGAGGCAGGCGGATCTCCAGAGTGAGTGCCAGGATAGGCTCCAAAGCTACACAGAGAAACCCTGTCTTGAAAACAAACAAATAAACAAACAAAAACCCAAAAAAACCCACACATTCAACAACAGAAAAACCAATATGATACCACTGGAGTCTAGGGACCCTACACCAGCAAGACCTGAACATCACAACTCAGATAAAGCAGAAGAGAATGACCTTAAAAACATCTTCATGAAATGATAGAGGGCCTCAAAGAGTATATGAGAAAATCCCATAAAGAAATGGAAGAAAGAAACCAAAAAATACTAGAAATCTACAAATCTCTTAAGGAAAGCCAAGAAAATACAATCAAGCAGCTGAAGGAAAAAATTCAGACAGTTCAAGACCTGAAAACTGAAATAGAAACAATAAAGAAAACATAAACTGAGGGAATGCTGGAAATAGAAAAGCTGAGTAAATGATCAGGAACTACAGATGTAAGCATGACCAACAGAATACAAGAGATGGAATGCAGAATCTCAGGAGTGGAAGAGACACTAGGAGAAATAGACTCATCGACCAAAGAAAATCTTAAATCCAACAAATCCATAACACAAAATATCCAGGAAATGTGGGACACTGTGAAAAGGCCAAACCCAAGAATAATAGGTATAGAAGAAAGTGAAGAAACCCAACTCAAAGGCACAGAAAACATATTCAACAAAACCATAGAAGAAAACTTTCCCAACCTAAAGAAAGACATGCCAGTGAAGGTAAAGAAGCCTACAGAACACCAAATAGAGTGGACCACAAAAGGTCTCCTCACCACATAATAATCAAAATCCCAAACATACAGAATAAAGGAAGAATATTAAGAGCAGCAAATAAAAAGGTCAAGTAACATATAAAGGCAAACCTATCAGAATTACACCTGACTTTTCCATAGAAACTCTGAAAGCCGGAAGGTCCTGGATAGATATTCTACCTACACTAAGAGACCATGGATGCCAGCCCAGACTACTATACCCACCAAAGCTTTCAATCAATATAGATGGAGAAAACCAGATATTCCATGGCAAAACCAGATTTAACCAATACATATCCACCAATCCAGCCCTACAGAAAGTGTTGGAAGGAAAATTCCAACCCAAGGAAGTTAACTACAACCAGAAAAACATAGACAATAGATAATCCCACTTTACCAACAGCCAAAAGAAAAACAGGAGGGAAATCCACACACAATTCTACCACCACCACCAAATCCAAAACAAACAAGAATGAACAATCAATGGCCGTTAATCTCCCTCAATATTAATGGTCTTCACTCGCCTATAAAAAGATACAGGCTAGCGGAATGGATAAGAAGACAGAATCCATACTTCTGCTGCATACAAGAAACAGATCTCAACTTCAAAGACAGACGGTGCCTCAGAATAAAGGGTTGGGAAAAGATTTTCCAATCAAATGGACCCCCAAAAAACAATCGGGGGTAGCAATCTTAATATCTAACAAAATAGACTTTAAACTGAAATCAATCAAGAGACATGAAGGAGGTCACTTCCTACTCATCACAGGAGAAATCCATCAAGATGAAGTCTCAGTTCTGAACATCTATGCCCCCACATACAAAGGCATCCACCTTTGTAAAAGAAAGACTACTAAAGCTCAAATCACACATAAAACCTCACACACTTACAGTGGGAGACTTCAACACCCCACTCTCACCACTAGACAGAAACACCAGACAGAAACTTAACAAAGAAACAAAGGAACTAATAGAAGTTATGGCCCAATTGGGTTTAACAGACATCTATAGAACATTCCATTCAAACACAAAAGAATATATCTTCTTCACAGCACCACACGGAACCTACTCTAAAATTGACCACATACTTGGCAATATAGCAAACCTCAACAGGTACAAAAACATTGAAATAACCCCCTTTATCTTATCAGACCACCATGCTTTAAAGTTAGAATTCAACAACAACACAAACTGTAGAAAACCTACAAACTCATGGAAATTGAATAATGCCCAATTGCACCATTCCTGGGTCAAGGAGGAAATAAAAAGAGATTAAAGATTTCCTAGAATTCGATGAAAATGCAGACACAACATACCCAAACTTATGGGACACTTTGAAAGCAGTGCTAAGAGGAAAGTTCATAGCACTAAGTGCCCACATGAAGAAACTGGAGAATAGTCACACCAGAGAATTGACAAAACAAATGAAAGCTCTAGAACACAAAGAAGCCAATGCACCCCAGAGGAACAGACACCAGGAAATAATCAAATTGAGGGCTGAAATCAATAATGTAGAATCTAGGAAAACAATACAAAGAATTAATATAACGAAGAGTTGATTTTTCAAGAAAATCAACAAGACAGACAAACCTTTTTCCAAACTTACCAAAAGGCAGAGAGTGAACATGTAAATTAATAAAATCAGAAATGAAAAGGGGACGTAACAACGGACACTGAGGAAATCCAGAGAATCATCAGATCATACTTTGAAAACCGGTATTCCTCAAAGTTCGAAAATCTAAAGGAAACAGACAATATTCTGGGTAGATTTCACTTACCAAAATTAAATCAAGAACAGATAAGCGATTTAAATAGACCTATAACCCCCAATGAAATAGAAGCTGTCATCAGAAGTCTCCCAACCAAAAAAAAAAAAAAAAAAAAAAACCCATGGGCAGATGGCTTCAGTGCAGAATTCTACCAGAAATTCAAGGAGCACCTAATACCAATTCTCCTCAAATTGTTCCACACAATAGAAGCAGAAGGGTCATTGCCAAACTCTTTTTACCAGGCTTCAATAACCTTGGTATTCAAGCCACACAAAGACACAACTAAGAAAGAGAACTACAGACCAATATCCCTCATGAACATTGATGCAAAAATACTTAATAAAATACCGGCAAATCAAATCCAAAAACACATCAGAGAAATCATCCAACATGATCAAGTAGGCTTCATCCCAGGGGTGCAAGGATGGTTCAACATATGAAAATCCATCAATGTAATCCACCATATAAACAGACTGAGAAAGAAAAATCACATGATCATCTCACTAGATGCTGAAAAAGCCTTTGACAAAATCCAACACCCATTCATGATAAAGGTCTTGGAGAGATCAGTGGTAACAGGAACATACTTAAACATATTAAAGACAATATACAGTAAACCAACAGCCAACATCAAAATAAATGACAAGAAACTCAACGTGATTCCCCTAAAATCAGGAACAAGACAAGGCTGTCCACTGTCTCCATACCTCTTCAATATTGTCCTTGAAGTTCTATCTAGAGCAATAAGACAACAAAAGGAGTTCAAGGGGGTACAAATCGGAAAGGAAGAAGTCAGACTTTCACTATTTGCAGATGATATGATAGTCTACATAAGTGACCCGAAAAACTCTACCAGAGAACTCCTACAGCTGATAAACACCTTCAGTAAAGTGGCAGGATACAAGATTAAGTAAAAAAAATCAGTAGCCCTGCTATATACCGATGACACATTGGTGGAGAAAGAAATCAGAGAAACATCACCCTTTACAATTGCCACAAACAACATAAAATACCTTGGAGTAACACTAACCAAAAAAGTGAAAGACCTGTACTGTAAGAATTTTGAGTCTCTAAAGAAAGAAATTAAAGAAGATACCAGAAAATGGAAGGATCTTCCATGTTCTGATAGGTAGGATCAATATAGTAAAAATGGCAATCTTGCCAAAAGCAATCTACAGATTCAATGCAATCCCCATCAAAATCCCAACACAATACTTCACAGACCTTGAAAGAAGAATTCTCAGCTTCATACAGAAAAACAAAAAACCCAGGATAGCCAAAAGAACCCTGTACAATAAAGGAACTTTCAAAGGCATCACCATCCCTGACTTCAAGCTCTATTATAGAGCTACAGTCCTGAAAACAGCTTGGTATTGGCACAAAAATAGACAGTTTGAACAATGGAATTGAGTTGGAAACCCTGATATTAACCCATACACCTATGAACACCTGATTTTTCTCAAAGAAGCTAAAGTCATATAATGGAATAAAGAAAGCATCTTCAACAAATGATGCTGGTATAACTGGATGCTGGCATGTAGAAGACTGCACATAGATCCATGTCTATCGACATGCACAAAACTTAAGTCCAAATGGATCAAAGACCTCAACATAAATCCAGCCACATTGAACCTCTTAAAAGAGAAAGTGGGAAAAACCCTTGAACGAATTGGTACAGGAAACTGCTTCCTGAACATTACACCAGTAGCACAGACACTGAGATTGGCAATTAATAAATGGGTCCTCCTGAAACTGAGAAGCTTCTGTAAAGCAAATGATAGTCAGAAAGACAAAATGGCAGCCCACAGAATGGGAAAAGATATTCACCAACCCCAAATCCGACAGAGGGCTGATCTCCAAAATTTATAAAGAACTCAAGAAGCTAGTCTCCAAAACACCAAATAATCCAATTAAAAAGTGGGGTACAGAACTAAATAGACAATTTTCAATAGAGGAATCTAAAATGGCTGAAAGACACATCACATAAGAAACTGTTCAACATCCTTAGTTATCACGGAAATGCAAATCAAAACAACTCTGATATACCATGTTACTCCTGTCAGAATGGCTAAAATCAAAGACACCAATCACAGTTTGTGCTGGAGAGGAAGTGGAGAGAAGGGAATACTTTTCCACTGCTGGTGGGAGTGCCAGCTCATACAGCCACTTTGGAAATCAGTATGGCGATTCCTCAAGAAAATGGGAATCAGTCTACCACAAGATCCAGCAATTCCACTCTTAGACATATGCCCCAAAGAAGCAAATTCATACAACAAGGACATCTGTTCAACGACGTTCATAGCAGCATTATATGTAATAGCCAGAACTTGCAAACAACCTAGATGCCCCTCAACTGAAAAATGGATAGAGAAAATGTGGTACACTTACACAATGGAATACTACTCAGCAGAAACAAAATGGAATCTTGAAATTCGAAGGCAAATGGATGGAACTAGAAGAAACCATTCTGAGTGAGGTAACCCAGTTGTAAAAAGACAAACAGGGTATGTACTCACTCATATATGGATTTTAGACATAGAGCAAAGGATTACCAGCCCATAATCCAAACTGCCAGAGAAGCTAGGAAACAAGGAGGACTCTAAGAGAGACATACATGTTCCCCCGGAGAAGGGGAAAGGGACAATGTGTCCTGAGCAAACTGGGAGCATGGGGGAACGGGAGAGAGAACTAGGAAAATGAGAAGGGGAAAAGAAGAGGGGTGAGGAGGACATGAGGGAGCAGGAAGTTTGAGTTGGGGGAAGAATAGAGGAGAGCAAGATAAGAGATACCATAATACAGGGAGCCATTATAGGTTTAAAAAGAAATCAGGTGCTAGGGAAATATGTGGAGATCTACAAAGATGTTACCAACTAACAATCTAAGCAATGGAGGAGAGGCTACCTTAAATGCCCTTCACTGATAATGAGATTGATGACTGACTTATATGACACCCTATAGCCCTCATCCAGCAGCTGGTGGAAGTAGAAGCAGACACCCACACTAAACACTGAACCGAACTGGAATCGAGTTGCAGAGAAGGAGGAGTGGTGAGCTAAGGGGTCCACACCAGGCTAATGAAACCCACAGAAACAGCTGAACTGAACAAGGGGGAGCTCTTGGTCCTCAGACTGATAGCTGGGAAACTAGCATAGGACTGATCCAGACCCCATGAACATGGGTGTTAGTGAGGAGTCCTTGGAAATCTATAGGGCCCCAGTAGTTATCCCTAGCATAGGAATGGACTTTGGGAGCCCTTCCACGTAGAGGGATACTCTCTCAGCCTAGACACATGGGCTATGACAGACTTTGAAGATCCCCCATGGAAGGCCTCACCCCTGGGGAGCAGAAAGGGTATGGGATAGGTAGGGTGTTAGTTGGGGGAGTGCAGGGGAGGAGGGGAGGAAGAGGGAACTGGGATTGACATGTAAATAAACTTATTTCTAATTTAAATAAAAATGTTGAGAAAGAAATAAAATAGTGATAATCTCCTAGTCAGAGGGAGGGCACAAGTGTCCATTCACAATATCTCCTGTTTTCCTGGGCTTCACTGTCTCTCCACCATGACATCCAGATAGAAAGGTAAAATGTAATTAACTGGAACATTTGGGGTCATTCAAGGAGTAGACTATGCACATTCTGCCATCTCTAAGCACCCCGGACAACGTAAGGCTATTGGTGACAACACAGTGTGAAAGGTACTGATTGGGACCTGGATAACATAT
The DNA here is from genome assembly GCF_003668045.3 of Cricetulus griseus. Lineage (NCBI taxonomy): Eukaryota > Metazoa > Chordata > Mammalia > Rodentia > Cricetidae > Cricetulus > Cricetulus griseus. The sequence goes on from NC_048604.1 coordinate 89,701,602, forward strand.
TTTTTCCTATGTGGGACCTACCTTTCCTTTGTTTGCTTGTTTCTAGCAATTTCTGAGACCAGATGACCAGCAGTACTGTCAATATTAGAGGTAGTTCTGGGTATAAGAAAATTGAGAATATTGAGGTCTCCTGGGGGTGAGTAAAATTATGCTACATTTTAAAAAATTCTGCAAATGCTAAGCCAAGCAGGAAGAGCTACAGAAATGGCACAGCTTAGAGTAAAACTAAGATGTGGAATCATTGTCCTACCATGGCAGATCTGAGGATCGAACTCAGCTCATCTAGCCCACTGGAAATGCCTTTGCTTGCCACATTTATGATACGGAATGAGTGTGCCCAGGTATATTCCTGTCCACTATCTTTATGATGTAAACCAGGCCTGCTTAGAAGTGTCTCAGTTTGCCATTTTAATGTTTTAAGCCAGTGCTCTTTATGTAAAAGGACTCAAAGAAACAGAATTGGTGTTATAAAGGACCTACTAATAGCTTTGCTTAGGAGACATTAAATCACCCAATGTAAAATTTAGCTAAGGAGTGATACCTCCAAAGGGCCCCAAAGGTAAGTAGTATGCTAACTAGACCTGTTACAGATAAGCAAAATTTATGGTGTTAGGATGCAAATGTTTCTTCAGTAGGACTGTCCAGCCATTATGCCCATCCCCAAAGAATGTGTCCTAGAAGCAGGTAAGGTGGGCAGCGCAGTCACAACCAGTGTTAAGTACTTGGCTGCCAAAAAAAACCCAGTTCTCTTCTTAATGAAAATATAATTCCGTCAGACAGGCAAGATGACCCTGAGTAACAACTATTCTAAAAGAACAGCCCTGCACTAGGGAATTTTCCAGAAATCTACAAGGATGACACCAACTGGCAATCTAGGCAATAGTGGAGAGGCTACCCTAAATGCCCTTCCCCTATAATGAGACTGATGTCTACCTTATATGCCATCCTAGAGCCCTCATCCAGTGGCTGATGGAAGCAGAGGCAGACACCCACAGCTAAACACTGAACTGAACTGGAACACACTTTCAGACAGGAAGGAGTGATGAGCAATCGGGTCAAGACTGGGCTGGTGAAACCCAAAGAAACAGCTGACCTGAACAAGGGGACAATGGGAAGATCATGGACCCCAGACTGATAGCTGAGAATGCCTGCATGAGACTGATCCATGCCCCCTGAATGTGGATGTCAGTGAGGAGGCCTCGGCAATATTTATCTCTGGCTTAGGAATGGATTTTGGGAGCCCAATCCACATGAAGGGATGCTCTCTCAGCCTGAACACACGGGGGGAAGGCCTAGGCCCTGCCCAGGATGTTATGACAGACTTTGGAGGTTCTCCCAGGGAGGGCTTCACTCTTCCCGGGGAGTGGATGGGGGATGGGGTGGGGACTTGGAGGGGTTGGTGTGGGTCAGGGGAGGAGGGGAGGGAGACAGAGCTGGGATTGACATGTGAAGCAAGCTTGTTTCTAATGTAAATAAAAACAATTGTGCGGTCAAATAATAAACTATATGGCCAATTAATAAATAGTAATAAATTTCAAAAAAGAGAACAGCCCTGGTGTACTAAAGAAATGATTCTTGCAGCATGTTAGCTGTGTAAATCTCCCATCTGCCCAAGTGGCCAGACTTACACTCACCTGTCTCTGTTTAAACTGTTCAAAGTGTAACCTGGGGCCTGGACGTAAAAGAGATGTGAGGAAGAATGACAGTGTACAATGAAATGCATAAGCCTAAGTTGTGCAGGAGTTAGTGAAATATTCTATTCAAGGCTGGCATTAGCCAGAGCTGGACAAGCACTATTGAAAGAGCTTTATCTTTTTTAATCTCTAAGTGTACAGAGTGATTTCTCACTGGGAAGGCCTGTTGTGTTGTGTTCATTAACACTCTGAGACCATGAACTAAGTACATGCTCACCATTTTCCTCTCTGGACTAGACCTTAATTTGAATATGTTCAAACATCTTATATTGAGCATGCCCTGTCAATTGCATCTTAAATTGAGCATGCTCAGTAACGTATTTATTTATTATTTTTTAAATCATTTTTATTTGAATTAGAAACAAGATTGTTTTACATGACGATCCCAGTTCCCTTCTCCCTCCCGTCCTCCCCTATCAACCCCCCCAACTAAAACCCTACCTATCACATATCCTTTCTTCTATTCTTCCCCTGACTCAAGCTTTCTGCTCCCTCATGACCTCTTCATCCTTCCTCTTCTTCCCATTTTTTAAAACTACATGTTCTGTTGTGTAGATAGTAAGCTGAGCCTGCTAAATCTGGTCATGTACACCTAATAGTGATCTTTCGCTGGAATATTCCTGTGCCTAATGTGTTTCCTACTTATGGACTCTCCAACTAAAACCCCGGGTTCATTATTCAAACAGGGTAGTGTTTGCAGGAGAACTTCTGCCTCTTCCCTGCTGCACATCATATACTATCCACCATTCTTTATCATCTGGTTTATTTGTTGGCTTTATATTTATCAGGAAGACCAAGCCATTGTTATAGCAAGATCAGAGAATTAAACTGAACGTGGAACCTGCCTGCCTTTACATTGACCTGTCAATGATTCTCTATAATTGGGATATGGTGGCACACACATTTAATCCCAGGACGTAGCAGGCAGAGGCAGGGTGATCGCTTTGTGTTCCAGGCCAGCCAGGGCTATATAGTGAGACCTTGTCTGAAATAACAATAATGATAATAAGAATGATAGTGATGCTATTAATAATTCCACATGAATGGGAAGATACAGTGCCCCCTCTGTATCTGCTAGGTTTGCATTTGTGGATTCAACTAACTTTGAATAAAAAATAATTTAGAAAGGAAAGAAATTGCATGTGTACTGAGCATATCCTTTTGTTTATGTTATTATTTCCTAAGCATCTCTTCTTAAAATATTTTGTGTGTGTGTCTGTATATGTATATGTGTAGTGTGGAGGTTAGAGAATAACTTTCAGAAAGGCTCTTGTCTTTCAACTTGTTTTGAAGCAAGACCTGTCTGGTTGTTTCTGCTGCTGAGATGTCTATTCCAGACTAGCTGGCCTGAGCACTTCTGGTAGATGCTTCTGTATCTGCCTCCCATCTAACTTTAGGAGTGCTGAGATTTTTAGATGCATTTAATTGAATCTGGTTGTTTTATGGGTAAGGGTGATCCAGGAATTGAACTCAGTTGTTAGGCTAGTATGGCAAGTGATTTTGCCCACTGAGCAATTTCCCGCGTTCCAGAACAGGAACTCTTGCATACCTTTTGTGGAGATTTGAAAGAAAATGTCCCCCAAAGGGAGTGGCACTACTAGGAGGTGTGGCCTTGTTGGGGTTGGTATGGCCTTGTTGAAGGAAGTGTGTCACTGTGGAGGTCTCATGTATGCTCAAGTCATACCCAGTGTCTCAGACCACTTTCTGTTGCCTACAGGTCAAGATGTAAAACTCTCAGCTCCTTCTCCAGCACCACATCTGCCTGCAGGCTGCCGTGTCCCACCATGATGATAATGGACTAAACCTCTGAACTGTAAGTCACCCAAAGAGTTGCTGTGGACATGGTGTCTCTTCACAGCAATAGAAACCCTAACTAAGACACCATTATATTGAGTTTGGCATTGTAGGTCATCTAGAGATTATATGAGAGTCTGTGTGTAAGCTGTAAGCAAATACTATGCCATTTTATGTAAGGAGCTGAGACTCTGTTGATTTTTATATTAGTTGGGGTCCTGAAACCAATAAATATGAAGCTTTCTTGTCTGCTTCTTTTATTTCCCTTTATGTTTTTGAGCTGCAGACGTCAGTAATTTTTTTTCTTTTTAGCCCTGAAGGGTATTTATTTGATAGATGTGTTGCCATTGTTTCTCTGCTTACATGTTGCATGGCAATATGTTGTTTAAGTTTGTAGTGACTGTGAATAAAGTATATCTGAGCAACAATTGTATGTTGGCATGCACATATGTTTTCACTTCCTTCAGCTAAATACCCAGAAACCGAATTGTAAGGGTCATACTGTGCGTATGTAACTGTGTTCTCATAATCCTTGTTACTGGTAAACTCTCTTCATGGTTGTGCAGTGTAGAATCCAGAGGTTGACATTGGGGAGTAACTATCACTTCCCACAACAGTTTTTTGAAACAGGGTCTCTTACTGAACCCAGAGCTCATGGATTGGCCTCTGCAGTGCTGGAATTGCAAGTGTTTGCCATCACGGTCAGGATCCAAACTCAAGTCCTCATGCTAGTGCAACAGGCACTTTACCCACTGGGCCATCTCCCCAGCTCTTTTTGTTAGTTTTTTAAACTTCAGCAATTCTATGAAAAGTATAGGTGTGTGTGTGTGTGTGTGTGTGTGTGTGTGTGTGTGTGTGTGTATGCCTGTGCTTGCGTGAGCTCATGTGCGCATGGTGTATTTTGTGTGTATGTGCGCGTGTGCATATAGAAGCCAACAGTCAATGTTACATGGCTTCCTTTCTCACTCTCCACCTTTAGTCTCCACCTTGTTTTTTGAAACAGAGTCTCTTACTGTATGTGGATTTCCCTAATAGATCTGGATTGGTCAGGGACCCCTAAGGAACCTCCTGTCTCTGCCTTCCAGTGTTGGATTCACAGGCGAATCCTTTCCCTACCCATCTTCTCTTTCAGGCATGCATGCTTACATGGCATGCATTTTACCCACGGAGCCTTCTCCTCAACCACAGGCTTTTCAATTTTAGCTATTTTATTAGATATATGGGGACTAGAAGTTGGATTTCCCCAACAGTTAAGGTCTTTGGGAGTATTTTCATAATATATTCTAGTACTTTGTATATTCTCTTCCAAGCTCCTTGTCTTAACCTTTAGGTCATTTTAGAAGTTTGGTTCTTGTACCTCTACCTCTTCAGAGTAATATGTCCTGTGAACAAATCTTCTAACAGGTCAGTTTTGAAAATTTTCTTCCCAGGCTGTGGATTTCCTCTTCATTTTTTCTTGTGTCTTTCAAAGAGCAAATGTTCTTAACCATGATGATGTCTGTTTTTATCATGTTAAAAAGTACTTAGACCTTTTGAGTCTTGATTTACAAAGCTTTACCCTGTCCAATTTTCCCAAGATTTTTCTCCTGGACTTCTTTTTAGAAATCTAGTAAGTTTTAGCTTTTTCACATAGGATGGATTTTTAGTCAATTTGAGGGTTTGAGATAAAGTCAAGATGTTTCTTTCCTATGGAAATACCCACTTATCCCTCTACTATTTGTATGCAAAATTTGAATTTTCACTTGGAAACCTTCTAAGGAGCTACTGTGAGAATTTGACAGTTAATATAGTCAGGTCATGTTTTATTTTGTGTGTTTGTGTGTATATAGTTACACATGCGTGCGCATGCACGTGCACGCATGCACGCGCGCGCGCACACACACACACACACACACACACACACACACACACACACACACACACACACTTAGAGGTCACAGGAACATCTCACATGTCATTTGTTATTCTTCAGATGCCATCTCCTCCTTCTTTTTGAGATATGGTCTCTCAGTGGGACCTGGGAATTGCTGACATGGAAAGGCTGCATGACCAGTGAGCCCCAGGGATCAATCTTTGTCAGCCAGTGTGGAGATTACAGACACATGCTGCTGTATCTGGCCTTTTTTTTTTTTTAAGAATGGAAAATAGATTTTTTTCATACAATATATTCTGATTACCGTTTTCCCTCTCACAACTCCTCTCAGATCCTCCCACTTCCCTTTCTTTGGTGATTTGAATCAAAATGGCCCCCATAGGCCTATAAGGAATGGCACTGTTAGGTGGTGTGGACTTGTTGGAGGAAGTGAGTCAGCGGGTGGTCTTTGACATTTCAAATACTCAAGCCAGGCCCAGTGGCACTCTCTCTTCCTGATGCCTTCCAAACAGGGAGTAGACTGTTGCTTCTTCTCTAGCACCATGTCTGCTTGTGTGCCACCATGCTTCCCACCATAAGGTTAATGGACGGAAACCTCTGAACTCTAAGTCAGCCTCAAAGAAATATTTTCCTTTATAAGAGTTGCTGTGGGCCAGGCGTTGGTGGCATACGCCTTTAATCCCAGCACTTGGGAGGCAGAGGCAGGCGGATCTCTGTGAGTTCGAGGCCAGCCTGGTCTCCAGAGCGAGTGCCAGGATAGGCTCCAAAGCTACACAGAGAAACCCTGTCTCGAAAAAAAAAAAAAAAAAAAAAGAGTTGCTGTGGTCATAGTGTCTTTTCACAGCATTAGAAATGCTAAGACACCTCCCATCCAAATCCCCACCTGTTTTTTCTTACCCTCTGTAGAAAACAATAATAAAAATAATAATGGAAATAGTAAAATAATAAAATAAGATAAAATAAAAGTTGAACAAACTGAAATAGGACAAAACAAACAAACAAAAAAGAGCCCAAGAATAAAATAAGAAACACATAAAGACACAGAGATGCATGTTGGTATACACAGAAATCCCATAAAAACATACAACCAGAAACCATAATATATGTGACAAAGATCTGTAAGAAAAAAAAAAGGCCCTGGAAAAGTATTATGAGACAAAGAACACCCCAAAATGCCATTGAATTCATTTTGTGTTGACCATCTGCTGCTGCACATGGGGTCTTACCTTTAGAGTGGTTTGTATAGCCAGGATAAAATGGTTTATTTTGCAAGCAGTTATTAATTGGAGGTAACTTCGTGGTTAGGGATGGGGGCTTGTGTTCACTTCCACTCTCAGTGCTGGCACTACATCTGGCCCAGACCCATGAAGGTCCTGTGTATGCTGCCACAGTCTCTGTGAGCTCAGATGTCCATTGATTGTGTTATATTTAGAAGCTTTCTTTCCTTGATGTCCTCCATCCCCATTGGCTCTTACAATCTTTCTGTCTTCTTTTCCACCAAGTTCCCTGAACTCTGAGATAAGCAATTTGATAGAGACATCCTATTTAAGACTGAGTGTTCCAAGGTTTCTCACATTGTCTGGGTGTGGGCCTCTGTATTTGTTCCTACATATTTCAGGAAGAAGCTTCCTTGATGATGTCTGAGCATGACACTGATCTGTGAGTGTAGCAAAACATTGTTAGAAATCATTTTATTGCTACATTCCTTTATCTGAACAATGTTATTAGGTTTTCTCCCTGGCCTATCTAGTCTCAGGTTCCTGGACACCCAGTCAGTCAGGCATGGATTCCATATCATGGAGTGAGCTGTAAATCCAGTCAGATATTGGTTGGTTACTCCCACAAGCTTTGTGCCATTATCACACTAGTGCATCTTGCAAGCACCTCACCATTGTAGATCAAAGGGTTTGTACCTGGGTTGTTGCTTACTCTTCTCCTTTGGTAGCCTTCAGAGCACCTTCCAGTATCATTAACACTAGTTAGTAAAGGCAAAAGCTCTAGGTAGGCACCTGATGAACTTCTCTGTATTCAATGAGTTGTATAGGTATTGTCTTCAGCAATAGGGCCTTGCTCTCACTTTGTGGAGAGATGTCTTCAGCAATAGGGCCTTATTGTCGGTTTGTGGAGAGCAACCAATAGCCTTGACAATAGCCTGGGTTGTTCGGGGGTTCCCATATGGACCCTCTGGCTAATGACTCAGTTATATGTAATTCACTACCAGAACTGGAGGCTTCATTTAGTCACGAGAGATGTGCATTTGGGGCTCCATTTTCTGACATTATTTGGGGATTCCATTTAGATATTCTTCATATATATATATATATATATATATATATATATATTATATATAGTTAGGTTTTCATATAATCTGTCACATGCCCCTTAGTTTTAGCTGTTGCTCCCCTCGTTTTCCCCTCCCCTTTCCTTCCCATTCCCTATTTGATTCTCCTAGTCTCTCCAGCCTCACATTATTCATTCATAGCTTTCTATTCTATTTCCCATTTCTGGGGAGATACTTTTCTCTTCTCTAGTCCCTTACTCTACCTCACCTCTGTGGTTAAATGGATTATATCTTGGTTATCAATGACTTAGCAGCTAACATCCACTTATAAGAGAGTACATATGTATTTGTCTTTCTGGGGTTGAGTTACCTTACTTTGGATGATTTTTTTTTCTAGTTCCATCCATTTGCCTGAGGATTTCATGTTTTAACAGCTGAGTAATATTCCAGTGTATAAATATACCATATTTTCTTTATCTTTTCTGCCACTGAAGAACATAAGAGTTGTTTCCAATTTCTGGCTATTATGAATAAAGCCACGATGAGCATCGTTGAGCAAGTGCCCTTATGGTAGGATGAAGTGTCCTTTGGGTATATGCCCAAGAGTGGTATAGCTGATTCTTGATGTAGATCAACTCTCATATTTCTGAGGAATAGCCAGACTGATTTCCAAAGTGGCTGTATAAATTTGTACTCCCACCAGCAGTGAAGGAGTGTTTTCCTTGCTCCACATCCTCACTAGCATGAGCTGTCTACCTGTGTTATTGATCTAAGTCATTCTGACAGGTATAAGATGAAATCTCAAAGTAGTTTTGATTTGCACTTCCCTTTTGACTAAGGATGTTAAACATTTAAGTGTTCCTCAGTTGTTCAAATTTCTTCTTTTGAGAGTCCTTGTTTAGGTCTGTACCCCATTTTTAATTGGTTTTCTTGATATGACTTTTTTGAGCTCTTTATATATTTTAGATATCAGTCCTCTATCAGATATGTAGTTGACTAAGATCTTTACCCATTCTGAGTCTGCCACTTTGTCTGAATGATAGTGTCCTTTGCCTTGTGAGGTTTTCCTCAGAAGCCATGGCATGGTATCAGGTTTTGGAACTGTTCAGTGCTTGTTGTAGTAGCCATATTGTTGAGGTTTCATGGGTGCATCTTCCCTGTCATATACAGAAGGCCCAATCTTTCAGCAGATGTCTTGGTCTTCTGACTCTCATAATCTTTCTACCCCATTTTCCATAATGTTCCTTAAGCCTTAGGGGTAGTGAGTTGTGTTATACATGCATCAGTTGGGCCTGAGCAAGCCCACTGTCAGTTCTTCTGTGGATTTTGACCAGTTATGTTTTCCTGTAATGCTCTGTCACTGTTATGCATTTGGGGATATTTTGCCATGCACATAATTGTTGTGGTGTTTAACATCACAGCAGGGTATGACTATTGCTTGTTTTTCTCCCTTGGCAGATTGCACAGCACTTTCCAGTACTATGAAAGTTAATCTTCATAATCTTCCTCTATGAAGCTCAAACAGGTCAAATCTCTAATCACCTAGTTCTGTGCTCTACATACATGGTATCTTCAGCAATTGGACTCACCTTCAACTTCTGGGATGAAACCAATGGCAACAGCAATAGTATATGTTGTGTTTTGGGGGTCTCTTCAACTCCTGGCCAACAACTTGAAAGAAGGTTTCTCATGTCTGGTTCTCTCTCTCTCTCTCTCTCTCTCTCTCTCTCTCTCTCTCTCTCTCTCTCTGTGTGTGTGTGTGTGTGTGTGTGTGTGTGTGTAGTCTATGGCTCCAGAGACAGCATTATCATACCAAATTGCATAACTTCAATTAAAAAATATATGGATTGGCCAGGTGGTGCCCTTATGGATTGGCCAGGTGGGTGCAGAAGCAGGCAGATCTCTGTGAGTTGGTGGACAGCCTGGTCTACAGAGTAAGTTCCAGAACATCGTGGGCTACACAGAGAAACCTTGTCTCAAAAAATTTTTTACAGATTTCCCTGTAAATTAACTTATCACTGTTAAGTTGAGTTGAAGGTTTAATTGCAGATCATTTAGCATGAAAATAAAACAGTAAACCATAAATGTAGTAAACTTTAAACCAAATACAGTCCATAGTAGAATTGGAAACCCTGTCTTGAAATACATGCATGGAAATATATACATATGGAAGTAAATACATTTATGTGCATTATAGGTAATTTTATATTGCCCACTCTTTCCCCAATTTTATCCCCCTCTCCCTTTTCCCATTTCTCCCTTCACAGTACCTCCATCCTGCTGCTCCCTTCCCTAGAGCTCTGCCCTACTTCCTTACCTCTTATTTCTTTCCTGATTTCTGTAGTTGCTCCTGGTTATGTGCTCACACCTGAAGATTTGGTCTAGGAACTGCAGATGAGATAGAGCATACAGTGCTTGTTTTCCTGGATCTGGATTACCTCAATCAATATAGTATTTCCCAATTACATCTATTTACCTGAAAATTTTATAATTTCATTTTTCTTTACATCTGAATAGTATTTCATTGTGTATATGTACCACATTTTCATTATCTGTTCATCAATGAAAGATTATTTAGAGTATTTCTGTTTCCTGGTTATGGTGAATAGGATGATATTGAACATTGTTAAACAAGTGTCTGTGGAGTAGGTTGTGAGTCATTTGAGCATATACCGAGGAATGTGATATAGCTGGGTCATATGGTATATTTATCTTTAGCTTTTTGAGAGCTTGCTACACACAGCAAGCACTTTACTAAGTAAGCTATTTCCCTGATCCTATATTGCAATTGTGTAGTACTTATGGATAGATACACTTTCTCCTCTCCTCTGCACACCTACTGAAACAGAGCAAAGAAACACAATAATAGCTCTTGACATCCTTGTAGAAAGTAGAATGAAGGCTGACAACACTGTGGAAAAGATAAGCAAAGAAAGTAGATGTGCTTTTTTATACACAATTTTAAACTCTTCCATTAAACAATTGCTCTATGTTTATGATATGTTTATATATTCAAATATTTTATTTATTTATTTTATTTTCATAGGTATTTTGCCTACATGTATGTCTGTGCATGTGTGTATGCCTGGTGTCGACTGAGGCCAGAAGAGGTCATCAGATGTCTTGGAACTAGAATTAAAGATGATTGTGAGCTGGCATATAGACCCTGAGACTTAAACGTGGGTCCTCTGGAATAGCAGTCATTGCTTTTAGCCTCTGGGAAATCTCTCTAGCCCCCTTATAGTGTTTCTGACAAGAGGTGGTGCAGAATCTACCTTAAGACAAAGATTCCAATTCTCATTGTCTTTTCACCCTTCACAATTTGCAATAATTTACAGAAGCTCTTCTATTTCTCCATGCAGAGACCACAACCCATTTCCCACAGAACAACTCCTACAAAAAATCCTACCCTTTGAAACCCCCCATATACTTTCCTCACAATCCCAATAAAAACTTTTGTATAGAGCAAAGCCATGAAGCCCTACATCTTCAAAATGTGACTCTCAGCATCTTCTATTGCATAGGAGCTATGATTTATGTGTGTGGATCCTTGGTGAGACCTTCTTGGGTTCTCTGAATGACAGAGCTCCACAATACTCCACTGGCATTCCTCCTGAAAGGAGCTCCACGTTCTTGAACAGACCAGCTTGCCATAGTATCCCTGCCACAAGCTGAAGAGACTTAGAAGTAGCACTTCTTCAGCTTGCTTGCCTTCTTCAGGGGGAGTGGGAAGAAGGTGTTTCTGCTGTAGTCTCTGCGGATGGTAGTGTGGGTTCCTCTCTCACCTCTTCCTTCCTCTGCCTTATTTCAGACTTCACAGAAGACATTCATGATCTTTATGCCTTATGGGCTCTTCCAAACACTTTAATAATACAAGTTTTCTCTCAACATCCACTGGCCACTTGTGCTTCTACTGGGGCTTCCAGGTGCATTTTGTGACACACAGAACCCTCTGCATAATTATTTCTTCTCCAGAAATATAAATATGTGTTAGTGTCCTTCAGTGTGTGCAAAGGATTCCCAAGAGTGCATGTTAGACATGCATACACATTGGCTCCCACCCAAGATGCTGAGTTAGCAGATTTAGGCTAGCATCTAGGAATTCTCATGAATAATCAACTCACCAGGCAGTGGAGAGGCAAGTGGTCCTTCTTGCCCCCAATTAGTAGGAATTTTGGAGGGAGATATGGCATTTGGAGCACCATGTCCATGTGTTCTGGGATTGTCTACTTCAGATAACCATCCGAGTAATGCTAGTAATTAATCTAATTATTTACCATTATTTTGCTTAATTGGCATTTATTTTATTTTCATACTGGATTGAACTCTGGGCTTGCGGATACTCTATCATGGTTGACATTCCCAACCCATACATCATTCTTTTTTTCCAACTTTTTAAAATTTGAATTAGAAACAGGATTGTTTTACATGACAATCCCAGTTCCCTTCTCCCACCCATCCTCCCCTACCCCCCTAACTAAGACCTTATCTGTCACATATCTTTTCTGTTCCCCCTGGATGGTGAGGCCTTCCATAGGGTGTCACTAGTGTCTATTGTATCCTTTGGGATAGGGCCTAGGCCCACCCCCATGTGTCTTGGCTCAGGGAGTATTCCTCTATATGGAATGGGCTCCCAAAGTCCACACCTATGCTAGGGATAAACACTGGGCTTCTACGGGAGGTCCCATAGATTTCTGAAGTTTCCTCACAGAAACCCATGTTCCTGGGGTCTGGATCAGTCCCATGCTGGTATTCCAGCTATCAGACTGGGGAGCAAGAATTCCCGGATGTTCAGGTCAGCTGTTTCTGTGGGTTTCACCAGCCTGGTCTGGACCTCTGTGCTCTTCACTGGTCCTTCTCTGCATCTGGGTTCTAGTTCAGTTCAGTGATTAGTTATGGGTGTCTGCTTCTACTTCCACCAGCTGCTGGATGAAGACTATAGGATGGCATATAAGTCAGTCATCAATCTCATTATCAGGGGAGGGCATTTAAGGTAGTCTCTTCTCTGTTGCTGAGATAGTTAGCTGGTGTCATCTTTGTAGATCTCCAGACATTTCCCTAGTGCCTGATTACTCTGTAAACCAAAAATGTCTCCCTCTTTTATGATATCTCCATTCTTGTTATCTTCTATTCTTCCCCTGACTTAAACTTTCTGCTCCCTCATGTCCTCAGTATCCCTCTTCTTCTCCCCTTCTCATTCTTCTAGCTCCCTCCCCCTTCTTCCAGTGCTCCCAATTTGCTCAGCAGATCTTGAACCTCTCCCCTTCTCCAGGGGACCATGTATGTCTCTCTTAGGGACCTCCTTGTTTATTAGCTTCTTTGGCAGTGTGGATTGTAGGCTGGTAATCCTTACTCTATGTCTAAAATCCGCATATGAGTGAGTACATATCATGTTTGTCTTTTTGCGATTGGGTTACCTCGCTCAGAATGGTTTCTTCTAGATCCATCCATTTTCCTGAAAATTTCAAGATTCCATTTTTTTTCCACTGAGTAGTACTCCACTGTGTAAATGTACCACATTTTCTCTATCCATTTTTTGGTTGAGGGGCATCTAGGCTGCTTCCAGTTTCTGGCTATTACAAATAGTGCCGCTATGAACATCGTTGAACATATGTCCTTGTTGTATGAATTTGCTTCTTTTGGGTATATGCCTAAGAGTGGAATTGCTGGATCTTGTGGTAGACTGATTCCCATTTTCTTGAGGAGTAGCCATACTGATTTCCAAAGTGGCTGTACAAGTTGGCACTCCCACCAGCAGTGGAGGAGTGTTCCCCTTTCTCCACATCCTCTCCAACATGAGGTGTCATTGGTGTTTTTGATTTTGGCCATTCTGACAGGAGTAAGATGGTATCTCAGAGTTATTTTGATTTGCATTTCGCTGATGGCTAAGGATGTTGAACACTTTTTTCTGTGTCTTTCAGCCTTTTTAGATTCCTCTATAGAGAATTGTCTATTTAGTTCTGTACCCCACTTTTTAATTGGGTTTTGGAGACTAGCTCCTTGAGTTCTTTGTATATTTTGGAGATCAGCCCTCTGTCAGATGTGGGGTTGGTGAATATCTTTTCCCAGTCTGTCGGCTGCCGTTTTGTCTTGCTGACTGTCTCCTTTGCTTTACAGAAGCTTCTCAGTTTCAGGAGGTCCCATTTATCAATTGTTGACCTTAGTGTCTGTGCTACTGGTGTAATGTCCAGGAAGTGGTCTCCTGTACCAATTAATTCAAGGGTATTTCCCACTTTGTCTTCTAATAGGGTCAGTGTAGCTGGGTTTATGTTGAGGTCTTTGATCCATTTTGACTTAAGTTCTGTGTAGGGTGATAGGCTTGGGTCTATCTGTAGTCTTCTACATATCTGCATCCAGTTATGCCAGCAACATTTGTTGAAGATGTTCTCTTTGTTCCAGCGTATAAATTTGGATTGTTTGTCAAAAATCAGGTTTTCATAGGTGTGTGGGTTAATATCAGGGTCAAATCCATACATCATTCTTAAAATGAAGAAAACTTGGTTGGGAAGAGAGCTTTTATGTGGAGCTTTTTCATTTACTGTGACAAAACAGCCCAACAGAAGTAACTTAGGAAGGAAGGATTTATTTGGGTTCACAGTTGGAATTACTGTATATCATGGCTGGGAAGTCCTGATGGTAGGAGCTTGAGGCAGCTCTTCCTATGGTACCTGCAGTCAGGAAGCAGAAAGAGGTGAATGCTGATGCTTGGCTCACCTTTTCTTTTGTGATTAGTACAGGACCACAACCCACAGAATGCTGTAGTAAAGGTGTGTGTCTTCCTACCTCAGTTAACCAGATCTATGTAATGCCCAGAGGATAACCTAATATAGATGGCGTATCTTCACAGGCATGAGCAGAATCGTTTCTCCTAGGTGATTCTAAATTTTGTCAATGATTACTGAGCAAGCATGAGGATCTTAGTTTTATCCTCAGAACTCATGTAAAAGCTGGCCATTGTTGTGTGTGCTTGAAATCCCAGTGCTGGAGAGGTGGAAACAAGTGAATCGCTGGGACTCATTGGTCTGCCAGACTAGACTATTTGGTGAACCTCAAGCCAATGAGAGACCCTGCCTCAAAAAACAAAACAAAAAAAACAAAAAACCAAAACAAAAAAACAAGGTAGACAACTTTTGGGTGACATCCGAGTTTAAAATCTCATCTCCACATGTATGCCCTCCCAAATATGCATATCCCATGCAAACCAAAGAAATAAAAAAACTGAAGAAACAGATTCACCAAATAATGGGAAGTATGACCTATAGTCATAAAGCTATGTGTGTATATAGATAAACCCACAAGCCAATGTCACTCAATGTCTCCATCCTCTTACTTAGTATTGAAAAAACTCAATGCCTAATTCTTCCTTCTTTCTGTCCTCCATAGCCCAAATTTGGGTCAACTCTTTGATGTACACATTCATTTTTAGTTTAACTGTTCATTTTAAAAACTTGTAATGTATAGTTGTGAAACTAGAGTCTATATTTGTGGAGCCAACTAACTTCAGATTGGAAATATTTAAAAAATTACACCTGTACTGTAAGACATGTAGACATCTATCTTGTCATTTTGCCAAACAATACTGCATGACAGCTCTTTACATTATGCTAAATAATTAATTATAACTGGTTTAGAGATGATCTAATGTACTTATGAAGATAGTGGTAGGTTCTGTGCACACACCACAACATTTTACAAAAGGGACTTTAATGTCCTGGTATCATGATGACTGCATGTGAAGGGTTTAAGTGACCCTCTGAGGGAATAAATACAGTCTTTAGTCTGACAGTTAGGAAAGCCAAGAAGTGAATTGTTTCATTTAGCCAAAGACTCAGTAAGCTTGGACAGTTGTCAGGAGTGAGGAAAATTCCATTACAAAATTTCAAGCGGTTCCAATAACAGGGAGATCTGGTCTGCATTGCATAGTGAATGCTAACCGATTTGATATTGAATAGCATGGCCTCAGTGGGGAATGTCCCCTAGCTTGCATCTCTACAGAACTAAGCATTTGAATAGGCTTGCACCTGGGCGGAGGTGCTAGGTGTGTAAGTAACAAGTGAGAACAAAGAGTTAGGAGCCATCTAGCAGAGACCAGTCATCTGAAGGAGACAGAAATGGTCTTGTGGCCTTGGAAGCATGGTTAGAAAACAGACAAGAAGATGCCGAATAAACAAGAGACTCTAGTTTTACAACATGGAACTGAGAGCTCTCTAAAGTGACAAGATACCTGTGTTTGGTCTTTATTGCCGTTGGGTTGCTAAGAGTTTCCAAGTCCACGCTCCCCCACTTAGGCCAAACCTCATGGCTTCTGTGGCTTGGGGCTGAGACATGCCGGGCCATGCCAGACAGTGTGTCTTGCTCTTTGTGATTCATAGTGGAATAGCTTCATGAATATTTCAGGCAATGTTTACATTAAGGACCTCAACAGTTGTATAGTTAAAGCGAACGAAAGGGAAAGAAGGTAGCAAATGGGGAAAGCAATGCTTCCTACCAAAAAGGAAGGAGGCATTGCAGCCATTTTACCGTAATTGTTATCAGTGGTCAGGGGCTGAGCCTGGTGCTTCTACGTTCTTGACATCTTATTCAAGAATGCAGTACAACTTCACACCATTCACACAGTATCAAAGAAACTGTGTTCAAAGCAAAGTAGTAGTAAAGATCAGGAACACTGTCAAGATTGACAGAGGGCCACATGAGTGTGGCTATGAAAGGGCTCCATTTTTAACTTGGGATTTTTTATGGGTCGAAAAGAGGGAGGGAGCTGGTTACCAAGGGAAAGAGTTGGGTAGATCTTTATTTTGATTGACATATTAAGTTATATAACCAATTTCCAAACTAGTCTAGGCTAGATTGGCCCACTAACCTTCATACCTAAACATGACTAGAGTAAGACTGAATAGAACCTGTTTAAACTTGATGGTTGTTAAGGGAAGGGGAAACTATTCCATTGTTCAGAGTGGGGTATGAACAGTTTGATGCAAGTGTGAGTCCTGTTCTCTTAGCATATTGCTAGGTGCATTGTTCTGAGAGGGAAATGTATGCATAGCATGTACAGGTAAGAATCTCAGGCTGCCAAATGTATTGTGAGAAGATGAGCATGTCAAAACAAACTCAGTGGTATTTTTGGAAGATTTTTTGTCTCATAATGCTTTGTCTGAGCACGTTTTTTGCTTTACAGGTCTTTTGCTTATAGATTATAGTTTCCAATTTTCATTTATATGGGATTTCTCTGTGTGTGAATGTGTCTTTCTGCATCTATATGTGTTTCTTGTGCTTTATATTTGACCGCATTTTCTGTTTGTTTTGTCCTATTCTGGTTTGTTTTTATTTTATTTTAGATGCCCATTTATTTTATAATGAGAGAGAGAGAGAGAGAGAGAGAGAGAGAGAGAGAGAGAGAGAGAGAGAGAGAGAGAAATAAAGTGTCTGGGTTTGGGTGGACAGGTTGGTGGGGAGGTGGGTAGGATCTGGGAGGGGTTCGTGGAGGGGAAACTATGATCAGAGTATATTGTCTGAAAAAATCTATTTTCAATAAAAAGAAGATGAGTGTGTGCACAGCCCATATGAAGTGGCGGCCAAGGTTACTAAACTATGTTCTATGCTTGCCTGTCTCATGATCATCCACAACAAAGATTCAGTGATAGGGATCTAACTATGCCTGACTAATTTTTGGAGATCACATCTCTTTATGTAGCCCTGGCTGTCCTGGAACTCACTATGTAGACCAGGCTGGCCTCTGCTTCCAAAGTGCTGGGATTAAAGGCATGGGCCACGACCTCCAGCAAATTAATTTTTGAAGGAAGTTCTCAGAAAGCTTTCTCTGTGTACAGGATGGCATATTAAATAGTATCATATTTCAAGGTTAGCCTAAGCTACCTACATAGATGTTGTTTCAAAAAATTGGGTGGTTAGTGGTAGAGCCTAGCATTCATAAGGCCCCAGGTTCAATGCCCAGTGTAACAAATAGGCATCTCTAACACATAAAAGCAACATTATTCATAAAAGATAAGAAATGAGGTATCTGTACTCTTTTTTTGAGTAAAGGTTTCCCTGTGCAGCTTTTGAGCCTGTCCTGGAACTAGCTCTTGTAGACCAGGCTGTTCTCGAACTCACAGAGATCCACCTGCCTCTGCCTCCCAAGTGCTGGGATCAAAAAGGCATGTGCCACCACCACCCACAAGAACCTGCACTCCTAAATAATCCTTCCTCCCCTCCTCCTTCTCCATACCTCTCTCTCCACTCTTTTTAAAGATAGGGCTCATGTCAACCAGGCTTTCATGGGACTCACTATGTAGCTGAGGCTAGCCTTGAACTTCTGATCTGCCTCCACTTTTCAATCACTGAGTTTCCTTGGTGAGTCACCAATAATGCTAGGTTTAATGTAGTGCTGGAGGTTTCGTACATGTTAGGCAAGCACTCTACTAACTGAGCTATGTCCCCAGCCCCTCAAATAATTTTCTTTTGCCATATGTTAATGGAAAATAGAACAACTACATAACTTATGTGTACTAAAAATAATAGCCAATTTGTGCACACAGTCTCACTAGGAAGTCCAGTTCAAATTCTGTCTGTTTGTGGATTATTCTTTCCCTTTACTCCCTACTCCAGATGAGGTCTAGTCCCTGTATGGTCCTGGTTTTTGTCTGGAGTTTGATACACATTTATATGTTTTCTTTTCAGTTGTCTGTTTTTCATATTTTTTTGTTATTGTTTGTTTTTTCGAGATAGGGTTTCTTTGTGTAACAGCCCTGGCTGTCCTGAAACTCACACTGTAGACCAGGCTGGCCTTGAACTCACAGAGATCTGCCTGCCTCTGCCTCCCAAGTGCTGGGATTAAAGGCATTCACTACCACTGCCTGACATTGTGCTGTTTTTTTCAAGTGTTGGGTTGCCTTCTGACATATCAGTAGTTTTCAATATGTTGTATGAAGAAAAGACAACAATAAATATGTCCTTCTTCCCAGGGTATTTGGCAATATTTGCAGACATTTCTGTTGTCATAGCTGGAGAGTTATGTTAGTCCTTTTTTACTATGATAAAATGCCCAATACTTAATAAATAAGCAAATGCAGGAAGGATGCATTTTGACTAATGACGTCAGAGGTTTCACTCCCTCCTTCTGGAGAGGGTGTAGCAGAGTAGACCAGCTCAAATCTTATCTTATCTGTAGCAGAGTAGACCAGCTCAAAACATTCTTGTAGACACACCCAGAGATGAGCTTCATAGAACCTAGGTACCTGTCAAGTACAATGAAAACAACCATCAGGATGGACCACCATGAAGGTGTAGAGGCCCAAGGATGCCACTAAACATCCTACAGAGCACAGAACAGCTGGCCCACACTCATAGCTATTTGTCTTAAATGGAAAAGTGATGGAGAAGAGGAATGGCATTGCATTCTCACCCTTCCCATTTGCTTGTGATCCTAGGCAAAGTGAACATATCTTGGCAACAATTCCTCCTAGGTGGTACAGTTTGGTTTTTAACTATTTATGTATGGTATGCCAGTATGTGTGTAGATACACATGCCCATGTCACACACGCAGAGACCAGAGGTATTGAATATCAGGTTTCTCTTTTGAGCTCTACCTAATTCCCCCAAGACAGGATTTCTAGGTAAAGCTGAAGATTATTGTTTCATCCAGGCTGCTGGCCAGTAAGCTGCCAGGACCTACTTGTCTTGGCATCACTCCCTGACAATGCTGGAATTACAGGCATGATCGACTATCTCCGGCTTTTTTGTATGGGTTCTGGAGATTCAGATCTAAGTCCTCATTCTTGCATTCCACGATCTCTTACCCACTAAGCCATCTCCCCAACACTTAGGCAATATGTACTTCTTAATATATTATATCCAGTGGAAGGCTCATGCTTAAGCCGTCTCACTTTTTCTTTGTTCTGTTCAGTTTATCACTAGGCTAAGGGATGGATGTCACAGCATTTTTTGACTTCTAAATTGGCTACACATTTGCATTCTACTCATTAGTCAGTAGGTGAAATCATACACAGGAAGGTGAAATCATACACAGGATATTTTCCCTTAACACTATACTCTCACACACATGCAAACACATGTACAACAGATGTGTGTGCATGTGTACGCCCCCATCAGAGCTTGCACACACACACACATACACTCACACACACTTATAAGTCATCTTTGCTAAGAGTGATTGTAGTGCTTAAGATAAGCCTTCACAAAGAATTGGGCTTCCTGTTATTTTTAGGGATGTTCTGGGAGAATCAATCTTACTACTCCTTTTTAAGTAACACAACTAAACCTGGTTTTTTTTTTGCCACCTGGGAGACTTTAAGTGAAAAAATGACATTTCTGAGTGAAGTAAGTGGAGGATTATCCCTTAGAAATCCAGTATGAACGGGGTTTTCTAAGGTGTTAAGGAGAGATTTTGCAAATGCTTTCCCCAAAGCCCTGGTGCGATCTTGTTCTCTCCCTTCACTGTCATGGTAGTAAAAGGTAAATCCATCCCTTTCCCTCCCCCTCTTCCTTTGTGTACTCATTATATAAAGATCTTTTAAAAAAATTATTAATTTAGTTTGTACATTCCAAGCCCAGTTCCTCCTCCCTCCTTTCCTCCTGTCCCTCCACTCCCCCCCCCCCACTTACCATCTGCTCTTTGGAAAGGGTAAGGCCTCCCCTAGGAAGTCTACTAAGTCTTTCTCATCATCTCGTTGAGGCAGAACCAAGGCACCTGTCCACCCTCACATGCCTGTGTCTGGGCTGGACAAGGTATCTTTCCAATAGAATGAACTCCACTAAGTCAGTTTGTGCATTAGTGTTAGATGTTGGACCTACTGCCAGTGGCCTCATATTGTCCCAGTCACACCATTGTCACCTGTATTAAGGAATCTAGTGCAGTCTTATTCAGGTTCCCCATTTGTCAGACCTGAGTCAGTGATCTGAGTCAGTGATCTCTCACTAGCTCAGGTCAGCTGATTCTGTGGGTTTCCCCATCATGGTCTTGACTCCTTTGTTTATATTATTGCTCCTCCCTCACTTCGATCGTACTCCAGGAGCTTGGCCTAATGGTTAGTTTTGGATTTCTGCATTTGCTTCCGTTTCTAGAAGAGGGGTCTAGCTTCTCTAGAGTTGTGAATTATAGGCTGGGTATCTTTCGCTTTATGTCTGGTATCCACTTATGAGTGAGTACATACCATATTTGTCTTTCTGGGTTTTGGTTACCCCACTCAGGATTTTTTTTCTAGTTCTGTCCATTTGCCTGTGAATTTTAGGATGCCATTGTTTCTTACTGCTGAGTAATGTAAGAATCGTTTTAGAAGATATTTTCATTCATGATTACCATGTATCTTTGATCATATTCACCCTTTTTATCCTTCCTTTCTCCCTTCCACCCTCCCACTAGTTGCTTTATTTTCCATAATAACATCCTTATACTTTCATATACACTTGTCTATATGATTTAATAAATAGATATATTCTAGGATTTACATATGAGAGAAAACATGGTATCTACCTTAATATGATGATCAGTATAGTCCTGGAAGTGATATTGTTGAACAATATTATCCAGGATTATTGAATTCAGAAAGATATAATAAATGAACCAAGGCCCTCATTATGATATCATTGTGTTATATTCAGGTTAAGCTATATGAAAGTACCTGCCCCCAAGAAAAAACGTGCATTCAAAGACCATGCTTGACATGCAATTCTTTCACTTTTTTTTCTCACTCTTCCCTTTCTCCCCATACCTGTCCTTTGGATTAATGAATTTTCATATGTATTTATTTTACTTTATGTGTATGGCTGTTTTGGCTGCATGCATGTATATGCAATTTATGTATGCCTGGTACGTGTAGACTTCAGAAGAGGACTCTGGATCTCCTGGAACTGGAGTTACAGATGGTTGTGGTTACATATGTGGGTGCTGGGAACTGAACCTGGGTTCTTTCCATGATCTTATCTCCTGAGATATCTTTATAACCTCCTTAGTGTAACTGAGTGGCCTTAAACTTGATGTCTCCCTGTCTTGGCTTCCCAAGTAATGAGAGTATAGGTATATATCTTCATTCCCACCTGTGATATGGGTTTCTTTTTTTCCTTTCCTTTCCTTTCCTTTCTTTCTTTTTTTTTTGTTAAGTTCTCAGTATGTAGTTTTGGCTGGACTGGAACTTGTTTTGTAGATCATGCTGGTCTTGAATTCACAGAGATCTGTCTGTCTGTATCTCTCAAGTGCTGGCAGTCATAGAATGTGTCACAAGCCTAGCCTGATTTGAATCTTTAAAGGACCCAAATAATTTAGAAGAGAAGCCCAATTGATTGGCATTTGGAGACATTAACACAAAGATAGAGAAGTCAACATTTTTCCTCTGCATATAGATGTTCTCTGCATATAGATGGCTTCTTTAGATTCAAAATTTGCCCTAGGTCTATGTCAGAGAAGGGAGTGATTTTGAACAAAATCTGGATCCACATTTTCCAAGAGTTTTGCCTGAGAATTCAGGCAACCACAAGGAGGTCAGGTCAGTTATGTCCCTGACTTAAGTAGTGACCAAAGAATCAACTAGCTAGCTGTAGAAAAGATGGCAAAGATGTAAAAACATCAGTCAGATGGTTCACAGCCCTTGTTTCCTACTATGGTTTTATCTCCTTGTGTGCTGATTTACCTCATCAATCAGCATCACATTGTGAAACACATCTTAGATTTATAACACATGTGCAATTGTGTCTGGTACAGCTAGGAAACCATCAGGGGGCATTAGCATGAATTAAACTTCAGACTTGCTTTGCATTTCATTCATTTTCTCATAGGAATCTTTACTGCCTCACCTGCTCCTGCCCTCACTCCCCCCCCCCCCCCCGCGCCATGTTCTTCTTGGCTGTGAGGTTTCTTCACACTGTCCTTGTTTTTCATGCCTGGAGGTTTTGAGGAAATTCAGTCATGTATTTTGCAGAATGTTCTTCAGTTGGTTTCCTGATGATCCATGCATCGAAGGGTTTTTGAAGAGACATGAGGTGATTTTGTCTGGGCCCAATCTTAAGGGCACATTACAGTCCTATGGTGTTATCTGGTGATGTTGACCTTGGTCATCTTGTTAGGTGACAGGGTTCTGCACTGGTAATCCACTTTCTGTTTTCTCTTTCCATAGTCTCTTCTCTGGCCTTGAATTACTAACTTCTTTGTGACCATTTTTGAATGGGTGTTAATGAGTGTTCAGGTGTGTGTGTGTGTGTGTGTGTGTGTGTGTGTGTGTGTATGTGTGTGTGTGTTGAGGTCAGAGAAAAATGAACGACCTCAGGTGTCACTCCTCAGGTGTTATCTTCCTTGGTTTTTCAAGACAGGAAATCTTACTGGCCTTATCTTGCTTAGTATTCTATACTGGCTGGCCAGCAAGCCCTAGGAGTTTGCCTGCCTCTGCTTCCCTAGAACTGACATTACAAGCACAGTCCACCATGCCTGGATTTCTGTGCAGGTTCTAGGATCTAGACTCAAATCTCCTTCATGCATTCAAGGCAAACACTTCACCGAATGACCTTTTCCCATGACTATTAATTTTAAATGTCATTTTTTTTGCTCCCAAGGGTAGAACAGAGTTAGTGCCTGTAAATTATAACTGGTATTCTTGAAGTTCAGAGGTAGCGTTTTAACTATCAGACATGTTCATGAGAGAAGAAAGACACTATAGTCAGTAAGAAAGAGTTTAGTAGTTACAGGCATCACTGAGATTGGCTATGGATTAGAGTGAAATACTTACTTATTGCTTGTAGTTGCCCAGCAGGAACATTATGAACACATTTATTGCCTGTCTTCATATAACATGCATAGTAGTGCTCTGTGCTTCCTGGTATAACCCCCATTATGATGTTTCTCTCCCATTTTACAAATAAGAACACTTAGACTTATATAATTTCTTATGCACACTGTTGAAGAAAGCCAGTGAACTTTCTGTATATGCTGCATCACAATAAAACCCCAGTTTTCCCCCCATTGTATTATGCAGTCTTCATGGAAGAAAGAAAGGTAGATAGAATGGGTTGTTTTTGTAAATATTCTTTTATTTACCTTAGACTCAGAAACATCTCAGCTAATGCCTGATGTCTCAGACAAACCTACTTCCATAGAACTCTGTCCTTAGTCCCTCTACCTTTCTTACATACTGGTTATTCCACGTAGAAGAGGCATTTTTGGCTATTTACTATCACATACATTTTTCTTTAAAACAGTACACAAGTCATCTCACTTGACTTGAGGCTCAGTCCAAGATATCCAGAGATTTATAGTCACAGAACTAGGTCACACCATTGACACATGCACACCCATGTCTGTTGACCTCTAAGCATTCATGTATTCAACTATGGGGATCTAGGCTATGTGGAGGACATGGAGTAGGATGAGGTATAGGACTCTTTGCTGGGTAGTACACAGTACCAGGGAGGAAGACGGGTATGGATGCAAGTAGGTCACACACATAAAAATAGTCCAAAGTACAAAGGAAGTGCCAAAAACCTGGTTCATGGATGTGGTCTGAAGTCAGCCTTTAAGACTGGGAATAGTTTGCCAGTTTGGAGAAAATTAGATGGACTGTTTTAGTTACTTTTCTGTTGACAAAACACCATGACCAAGACACTTATAGATGAAAGAGTTTATTTGGGGGTTAAGATTTCAGAGCATGAGTCTATGACTGTCATGGTGAGGAGCATGACAGTAGGCAGACAGACATGCAGCTAGAGCAGTACCTGAAAGCTCACATCTTGAGACACAATCACAAGGCAGAGAGAGAGAGAGAGAGAGAGAGAGAGAGAGAGAGAGAGAGAGAGAGAGAGGAGAGCGCTAACTGGGAATCATACAAATCTTTTGAAACCTCAAAGCCCAACTTCCCATGACAACACACCTGCTCCAACAAGTATTAGACCTAGTATTCAAATACATGAGTCTATCTGGGCCATTCTCATTCAAACTACCATATTCCACTACCTGCCCCCTACAGTTTTATGGCCATATCATATTCAAAATGCATTTATTCCAATTTTCCATAGTATTTCATAGTCTCAGTACAGTTTAAAAGGCTGAACTTCAAAGTTTCTTCTGAGATTCAAGGCAATCTCTTAACTATAGCCCACTGTAAAATCAAAAAGCAAATTACTAATATACTAAGGCACAAAAATTCTTTAATTACTACTCATATTTACATATCCATCCCCCCATTCCCTTGCCCTCCCATCCTCCCATGTTCCCCTCCAACCCCCTAACCCACCCCCAACTCCTCCCCAGGGATAGTGAGGCCCTCCATGGGGGACATTCAAAGTCTATCATATCATTTAGGGGAGGTCCTAGGCCCTTCTTGTTCAAACTTAAAGTCTTATAGAGCCATGTCTCATATCAAAAGTTTGTTGGATTTGTTCTTCTAGCTTTATTACCTGCAACATACTTTTCTCTCTTGGGCTGGTTTTATTTCTTGTATAAAGATCTCTTTGGAAGATAGATATCTTACAACTCTGATACCTCTAATATCTTGTGGTCTTAAGTGCAACCCAGGCTTCACTTGCACAGCTTCATGCAATGGCCTCTTAGGGTCTCCATGCAGGAACATCCTTCCATATGCCTAGCCTCAATGACTCTCCTTAACTATGGAGGTAGATTCCACAACCCTCTTTCTTTTATATCCTTCATGGCTTTAAAGCTGTGACCCTGTGGATGGGTGGCACTTCCAAGTTTGGCTGACTGCTTTTGGGGAGTGTTGGCCCCCTACATTTGCATAAGCTTTCCTTTGTTGTGTCAAATTAGAAGTAGGAAATTTCTCAGGCCTTTCTTTTCTATAAGTTGGACGCTTAGTCGGGTAGGGTCTTTACCTGAGGGTTCTCCTCCCTTAATTCCATTTAGGATAAGGCCTCTAATCTTTTCATTTCTTTTAGCACAAGCCTTTGCTTCAATGTTAAATCTCCTGGTGCTATTTTTCCTCTACAACCATATTTTTGCATTTCTTTTTGTTCACCTTGCTCTTTTTCATTGTAGACCTGTCTATTATTGATGACTAATAACCACATGACAAAGTCAATATTAGGTTGCCTCAGAATCCTTGCCAAATAAATTAGTTCATTACTTTTCAATTTAATTTCAGGCATGTCTTAGGACATGAACAAAAGCCAGTCACATTCTTTGCCAAAATATCACCACAAGAATTGTCTCCTGCCTAGTTGCCAATATTGTTCCTTTATGAAACCTCTTGAGCTGGGGCCTCCATAGTCCACATTGCTCTTAGCACTGTCTTCCAAGATCCTACTGAGATGGTTCATTAAGCCCTGCTTACATTTTGGGACTTTAGACCACCTTTCTAGTCTAAAGTCCCAAAGTTTTCTACATTCTTCCAAAATATCGCAATGGTCTGGCCTGTGACAACAATAACCCACACTCTAGTACTAACTTCTGTCTATTACTTTTCTATTGCTGTGATAAAACACCATGAGCAAGGCAACTTACAGAAGAAAGAATTCACTTGGGAAACAGTTTAAAAGGGTTAGAGACCATGACATCATTGTGAGGAGCAGGCATAACACTGGAGCAGTAGGTGTGAGTTCACATCTTGAGACAATTCATGAGGAAGGGAAAGAGAACACTGGGAATTGATAAATCTTTTGAACAACGTGGTCAAATGGTGTTGGAGACTCTGTGTGTGCATTTGTGCATGTGTGTTCATGTATTGGGAAGGTAAGCAAAAATAGCTGTGTTAATATATTTGCAGGCACAAGACAGAAGGCTTTGAGTCACAGGGGAATGAGGATGAAGTGCATTTAGAAGGTCTTCTCACAATTGCAGAAAGGATAAAGTCAGTAGAAGACAACTTTTTCAGTGCCTTTTTGATTTATTTTTTAAGATGCAGGATCTTGTCAATTAGTCTAGAATGCCTACATAATATGTAATCCAGGCTGGCTTTGAAATTGACATCCTCCTGCCTTAGCTTTCTGAGTGCTGGGATCACAGGTGTTTATCATCATCCCAGCTTCAGCATATGCTTTTAACATTTTTTTCCATTTGAGGATGCAGTTCCTGACGATGACCATAGTGCTTGCCATGTCTGTTGTTAGGAGCATCCCCCATTTCTGACTATCTATATGACATTCAACAGTGCCCTGTAGGTAGTGGATACTCTGTGCCTTTTATGGGCCTGACATGGGTCATAAACCAGAACTGCAAGGCTTCATTAATTGCTTGAGGACTTTGAACTGTTCCAAGGAAACAGCAGCTCTCACCAAGTGTAGCAAATATTTTTTTGGCTATGTAGCAAGGACTGTCTTACAATGACACCCTTAGCTCCAAATGGTCATCTTCAGTTGAGTGCCAATAGCATAGTCTCTGGGGCAGAGCACCTCATGCCTCCCATATTTCACTCCCTCCAGGTGCTCCCAGAATAGCTCTTCAGATTCTACTGTGATTTTATGCGAATGAAAAGACTCGCTCTCAGCCTGACCTTCTAGCCCCAAAAGGAGATAAAAGAAAACCCTCCTCCTCTACAGACAGGGCTAATTGTAATTGCATCTTTGCACCGTGGAAATGAATGATATTTTAAGAAGTAAAATTTCACTCTCTTAGGAGCTGAACAAGTACCCCCTTAGTTTCTGCAGAAGTTTCCACAGCAACGCAAGTTGGAGTACTTCCCCCACTTCCCAGCCTCCCCTAAAATCTGCTCCAACAAATTGTCTTAGAAAAAGAGCTGGCAAATGGTGTCTTTCACTGGCTGAGAATGTCATTATCTTTGATCTGTGTAAAAGCAGCTCCCAAATGAGATGCAAACTGGCTTGCTTTTAAGAAATCAAGTCGTGGGAAGAATAAAAGCTATCAAACTGGAGTTCTCATCCAGCCAAATGGGATTCAGAACTAAAAATAAAAGCCTCTTTTCTTCTGTGGGGAAGAAATGAAACCCAGCCCTGACTGACCCTAGAGGCCATGGTGGCCAAGCCAAGCATCACTGAGTGTCATGCTTCCTACTATCTTTGGCTCTGATGTGAAAAAAACCCACATTATTTGTCTTAGTTACTTCTCTTATTGCTGTAACAAAACACCTGTCAAAAGCTACTTAAGGAAAGAATTTATTTTGTCCCAAGGCTCCAGGTTACTATCATGGTGGGAAGTCATAGTGGCAGGGGCTTGAGGTGGCTGGTCATATTGCTGCTGGTATGAAGCTCACTTTTTCTTTTCCCTGCAGTCCATAGCCTCAAACCATAGAATGGTGCCACCCGCATTTAAGGAGGGTCTTCCCACCTCAACTAACCTAACCTAGTTAATCATTCACAGACACCCCAAAAAGTTTGTTTTTCTAGTGATTCTAGCTCTTGTCAAGTTGGCAGTCAAGCAGTGGCTTGAGGTTGTGCTCACCACTGGGGAGGTCACTTTTGAATGTCAATGAGCTGAAGAGCTGAATTTTGAATCTGTTGTTACTTGCCGTGATTCACACAGATAGAAGTGTAGTCTATGTGGTAAAGAACTGACAGGATCTTAAGACTTTATTTTTATCCCTCAAAACTGTTTATTTGTTATTTGTTATTATGTGTCTGCACGTGGATATGTGCATGTGAGTGTAGGTGCCTGTGGAGGTCAGAGTTGTTGGATCTCCTGGAGCTAGAGTTAGAGATAATTATGAGCTGCCCAGCACAGTTGCTAGGAACTGAACTCTGGTGTTCTGGAAGAGCAGTGACTGCTCTGCTTATAATTGCTGGTATGTTTCTATAGCCCCAAAGAGTTAACATTTAGCTACACAAGGCGTTGATTTCACTGATATGTAGCACAAGTCTAGAGAAGCTGCTGAGGCCAGTGACTAGAAGGTGGGTGGGTGGGGTCTCCTGACTCCCATCATTTGTTTTGCACTGTCAGAGTTCTGGTTGTTTATGTAGATAGCATTTGCCTTCATGGGTAAGACACCATTGCTCTGAAATTCTTCATTGGGTGCCTAAAGCTTGCTTGTGTACATGTACCTGAGGTGGAGACCAGAAGCACAAGGAGTTATGACCTGTCCTTTTGATGTGTTCTCTCCTGCCTCCCCACAACAGGGAAGGGACCAAAGCAGTGGCAGTTGTCTTATGGTTTCTTTTGCTGTGATAAAACACCATGACCAAAAGCAACTTGGGGAGGAAAGGTCTTATTTCATCTTATACTTCCAGGTAACAGTTCATTGTTGAGGGAAATAAGGCAGGAACTCAAGCAGGGTAGGAACCTGGAGGCAGGAACTGAAGCAGAAGCCATGGAGGAGTAATCCTACTTTCTTACACAACTTAGGACCAGCTGGACTCTGCCACATAAAGCGTTAATCAAGAATATGCCTGACAGACATGCTTATTACCTAATCTTATGGGGGCATTTTCTCAGTTGAGAGTCCCTCTTCCCAAATGACTCTAGCTTGTATGCTGTTTACATAAAAACTAACTAGGAAAGTGTCCCCAAATTTACAATAGTTTCTGAAGTGCCCCCCACACATGACAAAATATCCCTCCCCAAACTTTAGTTTCTTCTCCTGTTGCTACGAGAAGTACTCTGACAAAAACAACTTAAAGGAGAAGGGTCCCCTCCCCCCACCACCTGACATATAGTTCCATGGTACAATCCACCACAGTGGGGAAGTTAAGGTAAAAGGAGCTTGTAGCAACTGGTCCCATCACACCCTCATTCAGGAAACAGAGTTATGAATGCATGCTGCTGCTCAGCTCGTTTTCTGTATTGTACTGTCTTGGACTTCTCACTCACAGTACAGTTCTGCTCACAGTTAAGATGGTCTTCCCTTGTCAGCTAATACAATCAAGATATGCCTCCACAGACATTGTCAGAGACCCATGTCCCTGGTGATGGTAGTTCTTATCAAGTTGACAGCTGAGATTAACCACCACCTCCCCCCTTCAGAGGAATGGAATTGATTTTCACCTTCCATTCAAGTTATTTTCTGACTTAGGTATAGGGTCTCTGTTACAGGTAAGTGGTAGTTTTTTGGAGGACAACAAGAAATTGTGCCCTGGTGGACCCAAGATAATTTGCATGACTAATTTGACCTTTACTGCCATCTGCTGGAGCCTCTGAGAGGAACTTTTTCTATCGTTTAGAGTTCCTCCATGTTCTCTTTTGCCCTCTGCCATTCTTCCATGTCCCTTATGTCTTAACTACAGCCTCCTTGCCAAGTTCCTAAGTCTCATGTTAGCCACTCAGTTTGGTATGTCTTACACACACACACACACACACACACACACACACACACACACACACACACACTTTCTCTTTTATTAAAAATCTGAGATTATATTATAATTATAATACCTCTTCCTTCCCTCTCTCCAAACTTTCCCTCATACTCTTTCTTTCTTTCTTTCTTTCTTTCTTTCTTTCTTTCTTTCTTCCTTCCTTCCTTCCTTCCTTCCTTCCTTTCTTTATTTCTTTCAAATTTATGACCTCTCTTTTCATGGATTGTTGTTATAATTAATGCAAGATCAGAAGTACATGGTCATCCATGGCTAGCATGCTTTATATGAGATCTTGTCTAAACAAGGATGCATTCAATACATAATATTTCTAGTGATGGTACATGTTCCAAAGTTAAGGATGGGTTTTAATTAAATGGGTTTCATTAATTTTAATGTCTCTATTGCCTGGCATGTAAATAATTTCTAATTTTAGCAAGTACATCTAAAGAAGTTTTAAAGAACACTTAATTTGCTAAATGACTATCTTAGCAAAACTTGAAAATGATGCCTCTTTCATTAGTATGATACTGTTCCAGTTTAAGAAATTGCTGACAGAGCCTAAGAGACCCAAGATGAGTGTCTGGACTTGGTGATGTGGTTCTAACTGCAGTCAGCTTCAGTTTGGAGAGATAGGTTGAGTGGGTCATATCTATACATGCATTTTTGTTAATCTGTGCAGGATGTAGCCAAGGTGAAAAGAAAATGGGCAATGGTGTTGAGTGCTTGAATTGTTCACTCATACCATGCATAACCAGACTCCCTGTGGCTCCTAAGGATGGGGTTATTTAAGCCTATGAATACCGGAGTAATTGGAAATTGATAATGTTTTCCCTTGACACTAGGGCATCTCCAAATGTTGGAGTATTGCTTGGGTTGTCAGAGGAGAAAGGTGGGTGTTCCTGGCATCTTAAAGTCAGGTTTGTTACTGTGAGAAACAATGGCCCTTACTTAATGCTAAGAGTACTGGAGAATCAGAGTACTGAAAGTGAGATGGATTTCTATTTGTTTCTGCAGAAGTCTGGAGTTAGCCTGGACAAAAGCAAAAACAACATCAAAAAGAAGTCTGTCACACTCATTTGTCACAAAATAGTAGTTTTGATATTTCAGATGGCATATCCCTGTCCCTTTTGTTTCTTATTGGAGGAGTTCTTTAGGAAAGTGCTATTTTCCTTGTGTCTGTCACTTTTCAATCCTAGGATGAACTGAAAATGTCTAGACAAGCAGGTGCCAGCTGCCACCCAGGAAAGACAAGGGCCTAGTGCCCCCTGCTTCCCTAATGCTTCCATGAGCTCTAAATGCACCTCACACTGAAAAGGGGCCACAGTGCTTTATTTCTTACACCAAGGACCTCATACCACATAAGACAGCTCCTACTACAAAGGGCCCTGCCCTATATACATGCACATCCATGCTCGCTGATGATCCATTCACAATAGGCAGGAAATGGAAATAGCCTAGATGGGCATCAACAAAAGAATGGATACACGGTAGAATTTTACTCAGCTCTGCAGGAGGGAGATGGATGGGACTGGAAAGGATTGAGGTAAGTGAGGTGACTCAGTCTCAGAGAGGCAAGCATCACATGTTTTGTCCTATTTTTTTTCCAGACAGGGTTTCTCTGTGTAGCTTTGGAGCCTATTTTGGCAATCGCTCTGTAGACCAGGCTGGCCTCAAACTCACAGAGATCCACCTGCCTTTGCCTCCCGAGTGCTGGGATTAAAGGCGTGCGCCACCAATGCCCGGCTGGATCCTAACTTTTTAATGCGTCTATGTATAGAAATAACGAGTTGTGAGAGTGGGTATAGAACATGAAACTAGGCCATAGACCACAAAAGGGGAATAAGAGGTGTTGAAAAAGGAGGGGAGAGCAACAGGTCACGTGAAACATGGAGGTAGAAAGGATGCTACTGTGGATGGAAGGCTGAAGAGCAGTGGAAGAAGTTGGAGAGAGAAACAACAAAAACAGATTTTGACTGAAAAATGTCACAATGAAACATAATTCTTTCTAATTAGGACAAAAATGGATCACAGTGGTTTATTTATTTATTGGCTACCAAATGTCAATGTTCTTCAGGCTGAGAAGCCCTCATCCTCCCCATAAAAATATCACTGGTAGGTTAATCAAGACAGATTGAAATTCCTTTAATTAATTTACTTTATATCTTAAAAGATGGCTTTTTAAATTTTTGCTTGTATGTGTATTGTGTGGGTGCATGCCTTGTGTGTGGGTACTCTTAAGAATCTATGAGTTCCTCTGGATCTAGAATTACAGATGGTTAGGCGTTGCCTGATATGGGTTCTGGGAATCAAACTCAGGTCCTCTGTGAGCAGCAAGTGCTCTTAACTGCTCAGCCATATCCCGAACCTTTAATTTTACATTTTAAAGATAACCACTGTGTCTTTCTTCTTGTTGTATGTGTACTTGTATGCATGTGAACACTTGAGGATGGAAGGTGGGGCTTATTGCAAGGTGTTCTCAACTGCTCTCTTCTTTTTTTCTTGGGGTGAGGGAGGGACAGAGTCTTCCAATGAACTTGGAACTCGCTGATTCATTTGGATTGGTGGGCCAGCAAATCCAGGGGATCCTCCCCTTTTCACCTTTCCAGTGCTGGGATTACAGGCATATGCCACCATACCCAGATTTGTATGTTGGTTTTAGGCAAGTACTTTACTGAGCCATCTTCCCAGGCCCACACCTTACTTTCGAATCATGTACTTGCAACTTCTTCAGGGAGCGACTTTTCATAAACCCTTCCTTTGAGGTTGACACCAAGGTCACTGTAGAGCCCACACACTCAGTACAGATGGCAAGCACAGAAGGAACACCTCTGCACACTGGCTCGCTCGCTGCCAGATGTTGCCATAATCTGTTGTTGCCCTGTACCCACATGTCATCTTGCCTTTCTTTCCTTTGTGCTGTTCCCTTTGCTATGATACAGCTTCAACTTTCACATATTGTTTCCTCAAGAAGAATTTTGTTTTATGATAATGGGTCCTAATCTAGGTTTGGGGCTATGCTAGTCCCTAAGATATGCCTCCAACTTCCACGGATCATATATTATTAAACTTCCCATACTTTCCCAAGCTCTACATTAGTGCTCCTGAATTTCTTCTCCCTTCCTTACTCTTCCCCTCCCCCATCTCTTCCCTCTCTTCCCATTCTTTATTTTCCGTGCATTCATTATAAATGGTGCTGTGATACATAACATTTTCAAACAAGTGTCTGTTGTATATTGAGCATATTTCCTCTGCTCTCCCTCCCTCCCTTCCCTCCCTCCCTCCCTCCCTCCCTCCCTCCCTCCCTCCCTCCCTCCCTCTCTCTCTGTTTTTCCAAGGCAGGGTCTCATGTTGGCCAGGGTAGTGTCTAACTCACTCTACATTGAGGATGACCTGGTACTCTGATCTTCTAGATTCTACCACCTCTTTTCTGGAATTATACGCATTCACTACTCCTCTCACCTCTAAATTGATTTTAAATTTATCTATTTGATTATATGTGAGCATATGAGCACAGAAGGTGGAGGCTCATGTCAGTTGTCTTCCTCAATTACTCTTTTGTTTACTTTTGGGGACAGAGTCTCTCACTGAACCTGGAACATGTGTGTATAGGTGCATGCGCATGCCTGTGTATGCAGAGGCCACAAGTTGTTGACATTTCCTGATTGTTACCCACCTTAAAATTGCAGCAGGGACTCTTAGTTGAACCCAGAGCTTACTAATTTGACTAGTGTTGCTAGCCAGCTTGCTCTGGGTGGTGGTGGTTGTTGTCTCCTGTATCTTTCTACTATGCCCTAGGATTACAGATGGTTTCCCATGCCCACTTGACATTTATGTGGGTGCTTTGAATTCAGACTCCAGTGTCTATGTTTGTACAGCAAGCACTTTCCTTCCCGAGCCATCTTTTCAACCTGTATATGGCTGTTTTGATCAGCATGCGTATGTGTTGGCCTTGGACTGGCTGTGTCTAGTCTGAATGTTGAGGTGCTTGTTGTGTTCACTAGCACTGTTCCAGAAGATTCAGTCGAAGCCCTGCTCGGGTGTGTTTTTGTATTATATTGCATTCTTCTCCTTTTTTTCTATAAATGTGAATGAAGAAGAAATAAAAGGAAATTGTAATACTCTGTGAAACAGTTCCCATAAATATAACACAACTGCAATAAAAATGAAAGCAGCTGGCTCTGGGAACATGAAATTTTGGGAAACTCTAGCCCCCATCCAGTCTATATCAGCTCTACAATGGGTGGAATTGGATGGATTATCAAATAGGAAGGAAAAGAAATTTAACAAGGATGGATAACAAACACATGGCTGTTATGTTGCTATAGCCCATGTTTAAAGGGCCAGTGTGCAAACTGTGTCTGACTAAAGAATAGAGGTTGTCTGGGGTATGGTGCTACACATCTGTAATTGTAGCACTTGGGAGGCTGAGGCAGGAGGATTGCAATCTTGAGGTCAGCCTATGTAACAGGAGACCCTGCCTCAAAGAATGAATAAAAAAAAGTACTCCCACCCCCAGGCAAAGCAGACAAACAAAACCAGGTCCTTTTCACACACTGGGAAGATCTGTTGCTTAACTGTTCACTTCTGTCACAGAAACCTTTGAGATACATTATTGGGACAGTGGATATGAAAATATTTGGCAGCTTACAGTGCTCAGTGCTCAGTTCAGATGCCACAATTCCTGTGGGTTAAAGGTCACTCTGTAACGCATGGAGCAAGACAGAGTGATGAAATAGTGTTTCTACTTTGATTCTCAAGCTGCTGCTGCTTTTTTCCTTTTAAAGCATCTTCTTCAATTTGAGATGTAAATGGCCATTTAAGCAGTGGTTCTCAACCTGTGGGTCAGGACCCCTTTGATGCTTGGACAACCCTTTCACAGGGGTTACCTAAGACCATGGAAAACACAGATATTTACATTGCAATTCATAGCAGCAGCAAAATTACAGTTATGAAGCAGCAATGAAAATAATTGTATGGTTGGGGGTCAGCACAATATGAGGAACGGTATTAAAGGGTCACAGCTTTAGGATGGCTGAGAAACACTGCTTTAATGGAACTGAATGTCTTAGTGTTATACCAGTGGGGTGGGTTGCATATAATTAATCTTGCAACTCATGTACTGTAATGCTGCCTATTCCTTGAAGTCTAGACAGTATTTAAACCTGTACCACACCTTGATGTCAAAATGGGAGAACCAGGACACAAGGTGAACACACAATTGCTATTTTCATGTCTTCTCACTTTGCTCAGTTCTCATGTTTCATATTACTATTTTTTGAGACCATAATGTTTATTTAAAGAGCTGCCTTAAATTCTTCTGGGGAAGAAGAGTGTGAGTGTGGTAAGGAGTCTGGAAGTTGTTTTTAAAGACGAGGTTGTGGATTGTGGACTCTAATCCAAACAAGCATTCCTTTCTGAACATTACAATTTCCTAGCAGTCCATGTGACTGAACAAAAACTTTTTTTTTCTGTGTGTGTAATCTTTATATTCAAGTAAGCATTCACGTGTGTGCGACATGTATGTGGATGCTTGTTTATGTGTGTGTATGGCACACAGAAGTTGATATTATGTGTCTTTCTCCGTATTCTTCACCTTACCATTAAAAAATTAAAAAATGTTGGCCATTCAGCTCTTTATTAGCCCATCAGGTGTTTTAGATGGGCAAAGAATCACAGCTTCACAGAGTTAAACAAATGCAACATAAAAGAATGCAACACATCTTCGTATCATTAAACAAATGTAATACATCTTAAAATAATATTCCACAACAGTGATGCTCTGCTTTGAGTGCCAGTCTGGTGTGGCAGGTGTGGGCTGCTGGTGGAGAGTGGTTCTTCGGGTTGGTAGAGGCACAATAGAATGGAGATGAGTTGGAAGGGAAGGCTGAAAGGAACTGCCTGGAAGAACTAGTGAGACTCTAGGGCCATACCAACAGACTAAGTCCTTAGGGAAAGCATCTTAACTTTTTTCAAAATATTTTTTTTAGTTTTTGAAATTAAAATATAATTCTATCATTTCTCCCAACCCATTTCCTCTTTCCAAACCCTCCAATGCAGTTCATCTTGCTCTCTTTCAAATCCAAGCCCCTCTTTAAAAATGTTGTTATAAACGCACGCGCACACACACACACACACACACACACACACACACACAAACACACACACACACACACACATACACACACACACACACAAACACACAATTCTAAATATATAAATACAATCTGCTCATATTATATACGACTACTTATATGTATATGATTTCAGGCCTGATCACTAACTGGGAAACTTTTTCCTGTGGAAGACCATTTCTCCCATTCTCAACGTTCCTTAGGTGCTTGTAATTCATATATAGGGTTGGGAACCCATGAGATTTCCACCTTCATGTAGCATACCTATTGGACTTAAGACCTAATCAGCATGAAGAATGTCATAACTGGTATTGGAAAGATAGCCAACTACCCAGGGTTAGTTAACTCATGGATCTTCAAGATGAATCTACACCCACCATTTTACTAACAGCAGTCTGGCTCCCACACCCAAGGCTCAGGAACATTGCTGAATAGAGCATGGAAAGATTGTAAGAGCCAGCAAATCAGGGAGTTTGAAGCAAGACTGTATCTCCTAGTAATTTCAGAAGCTACACCAATAATGTCTTCTCTACTTTATTTTTGAGGTTATAATTACATCTCTCCGTTCCCTTTCTTTTCTCCCAACCTTCCCATATACCCCTCCTTTCTTTCTTTCATATTCATGCCCTTTTTTTCACCAATTGGTATTATATGCACACACACACACACACACACACACACACACACACACACACACACACACACACTCCTAAACATAACTTGCTTAGTCTGTTTAAGGTTTCCTTGTATATATGTTTTCAGGACTGAGCATTCAGTATTAGATAACCAATTGTGTTCTTTCCTAGGAGAAGACTATTTCTCCCTCTCTTAGCATTCCTTATTTGCCTGTAGTTCTTTGTGTAGGGTTGAGGCTGTATGCGCAGAACCAAGAAATTCCTCCATTTCTTTTAGGTTTTCCAGTTTAATGGAGTACAGTTTTTAAAAGCATTCTCTTATAACATTCTGAATTTCTTCAATTTCTGTTGTAATGTTTCCCTGTTCATTTCTGGTTCTTTGAAGCTGAGTCCTCTCTTTTTTCTTTTGGTTAACTTTTGGTTAGTTGGTTCAAGGGCCTATCAGTCCTGTTTATTTTATCAAAGAACCAGCTCTTAGAGTCACTGATTCTTCATATTTTTTTCTGTTTCTGTCTCATTGATTCCTATGCTGAGTTTTATTATTTATTGCTATTGACTGGGTTTGCACTTAGTTTGTTCTTGTTTTTCCAGCTTTTTGAGTTACATCATTAAGCCATTTATTTGTGCTCTTTCTGATTTTAATGTAGTCCCTTAGAGATATAAATTTCTCTGGTAGGACTGCATTCAATGTGTCCCAGAGAATTTGTTGTGTTTCATTTTCAAGTAGTTCCAGGAAATTTCTTATTTCTTTTTTGATTTCTTCTTTGGCCCATTCATCATTAAGTAATGAGATGTTTAATCTTCATGAGTTTGTGTATTGGTTAGAGTTTTTCTGTCAATTTTAAGTTTTATTATGTTGTGGTCAGATAGGAAACAAGGAGTTATTTCTATCTTTCAGAATTTGTAAAGGTTTGTTTTGTGTCCCAGGATGTGGGTTACTTTAGAAAAGCTTCCATGTAGCCAGGCCATGGTGGCACAGGCCTTTAATCCCAGTACTCAGGAGGCAGAGGCAGGTGGATCTCTGTGAGTCTGAGACCAGCCTGGTCTACAAGAGCTAGTTCCAGACTCCAAAGCCACAGAAAAACTCTGTCTCGAATCCTGTCCCCAAAAAATAAAATAAAAAAAGAAAAGCTTCCATGTACTGCTGAGCATAATGTGTATTTTTGGTGTTTGGGTGGAATATTCTGTAGTTACCTTTTAAGTCCATTGATGTATGATGCCAATTAATTCTGATATTTCTTTGTTTAATTTTGAGTAGTTAACCTGTCTATTGGAGAAAGTGGTGTATTGAAATCACCTACTATTAATGTGTTGATGTCAATCTGTATCTTTAAGCCCAGCTGTAATTTTTCTATGAAATTGCATGTGCAAATGTTTTATGCATGTATGTTAAAGATAGTTTGGTTAACTGTTCTCTGGATCAGAATGAAGTGTCTCTCTTTATCTCTTCTGATTAGTTTTAGTTTGAAGTCTATTTTGTCAGAAATTAGGATAGCAGTATCTGTTTGCTTCCTGGTCTCATTTGCTTTGGGAACCCTTTATCCATCCTTTTGCTCTTGCAACCCAAATACAATAAAATTTAAGAGAGAAAAATAAGAAAAGACAATCTTGTCATGGAAGCTGTAGTATGACACAGTGAGTCATGCTGTAAATCCTTTTATCCATATATCTTTACTTACAAGTGTTCATTGCAGAGTCATTGTCTGGCTCAAGGCCTATAGTTTCTGCTACACCATATAGGCTGAGCCCTCACTGGGATTCCTCCTGGACATCTGTGGCTGTTCTGTGTTGTGCAGATCTTGCAGCCCCGGCTTTGCAGTACCAACCCCCACCCCAACACATAACCTTAGTTCTGGCCACCAGCTCTCCCTTGTCCTCCCCACTAGGGTGAGCCCTCCTGCATTGTCCTAGCTAGTTCTCCCCTTGCAGCAATGAGCAAGAGGCAGGGCCAGTTCTTCCACTTTCACAGCCTCAGGGCTGGTTCTCTCCCACCTCCACCTTCAGGGCCAGTTCTAATATGCTGCTAAGGTGTGGTATAGGGGCCACTCTCCTGAGTGCTGCAGCTCCTGAGAGGCAGGGCCAGCTCTCCCATTCTTTTTTTTTTTTGATGTCTTCTTCTTTTTTTCTTTTTTTCTTTTATTAGTTCAAATTAGGAACAAGCTTGCTTCACATGCCAATCCCTTCTCCCTCTCCCTCCCCACCCCCCAACATCCCACCTGCCCCTAGCCATCTCCCCTCCACTCCGCAGGCAGGGTAAGGCCCTCAAAAGGGGCTCCCCAAAGTCTACCACATCATCCTGGGCCAGGCCTAGGCCCTTCCCCATGTGTCCAGGCCAAGAGAGCATCCCTTCATATGGGATGGGCTCTCAAAGTCCCTCCTTTTTTAAAGACCTTACATATTTAATACAGTGCGTTATCCTTGTACAAATGGAAAAAAATTAAGTTCAACATTTCTAGACCAATATGGCTGTTAATTTTTGTACAATGTAAACTCAACACAGTAAACTGGGATACTTTTTTCCAAAGTTGACAGCACAGCTAAAGTTTCCAAAAATTCAAATTATATATATATTGATATAAAAAGACCAATAATAGCAGTATGTTATGCATCAATAGCAGCAACAGATTTTCCAGGTTCTGCAGTCATTTGAACAAAATTGTAGAGACATCCAGTACACTCCATTTAAAACAACAACAGCAACAACAACAACAACAAAGTAAAAAACAAAATCCCAGAAAACAGCACAGTTCTGTTACTCTTATGGTACCTGGTACCATTTTTTTTTAAATTAGCTTCTCAGTCATCATCTGGAAGAAAACCATTCTGAGCAGCATCATTAAAAACAGCTCTGATAAAGCACGGTCACTACTATGTATCATAAAGCAGGTCCACATATGAGTGAGTACATGTCATGTTTGTCTTTTTGTGATTGGGTTACCTCGCTCAGAATGGTTTCTTCGAGTTCCATCCATTTTTCTGCAAATTTCAAGATTCCATTGTTTTTTTTTCTGCTGTAGCTCTCCCATTCTTATTAGGAAATGCAAAGTTCTAATTATTAAAACACAAGTTTCTTGATTCATTCAGCCAGCCTGTCTTTTTTGCCTGTCTTTTGATTGGAGCATTAAGGTATTGATATTTAAAGTTAGTATAGTAACACATGAATTATGACCATCTTGTTGATTTTTGGTGTTGTTGCTTGTGTTCTCAGTGGTTTGTGTTTCAATAATTATGACTTAGTGTTTATTTTCAGTCTCTCTGCTATGCTCATTCTAAAATACTGCTTTTTGTATTTTCTGTAGGTTTGGTTTGTTGGATATAATTTTTTAGATTGTATAGGTCATATAATTTTTTTCACCTTTGATTTTGCAGATCATTTTGCTGGATATATTATTTTAAGTTCCTGTTGCCATAAATCTTTCTGCTAAAAGCCACCAGAGCCCTACTGCCACGTGGGCGCTTTCTGCCAGCCACCTGAGTTCTGCCTGCCAAGTTAGGGCTCAAAACAATGCACAGAGACTTATATTAGGTACAAATGCTGCTTGGCTAAAGACTAGGATTTATCATCTGTTAGCTCAGTCTTAATTATCATAAGTCTATATATTTGATAAGACTTATAGAGGATGCCTTCTGCTGGTGCCCTCTCTTGCCGGTGGATCACATGGCTACTCTGGAGGAAGAGAGAAGGGGCCCACTTCCTTCTTGCCCTTGTTTAAATGTGAGTCTCCCTGCTATGTCACTTCCTGCTCGAATCACCACTTCTTTACTACATTTCCCAGAATCCTCCTTGACTCCTAGTCCCACCTAACTTGCTGCCTCATTGGCCAAACAGTACTTTATTCAACAATCAATAAGGTGAACATACACAGAAGTGCATTCCCAATCAAGTTCCCCTCATGGATTTTTAGGATTTAGAATGCATTCCTCCAGGCTCTTCTTGCTTTCAAAGTTTCCATTGAGAAATCAGTTGTTATTCTGATGGATTTTCCTTTATATGAAACTTGGTGTTTTTTTCTTACAGCTTTCAAAACACTTTCTTTGTCCTGTATACTTGGTGTTTTAACTATGATATGCTATGGGGATTTCTGGACTTGTGTATTTGGTGTCCTGTGTGTTTCTTGTACCTGTGTTGGTGTGTCTTCCCTTAGTCTTAAGAAATTTTCTTCTATGATCATGTTGAAGATCTGGTCTCTGTGGAAACTTCTGATTCATGTATGCCTGTAAATTGAAGTTGTTTTTTCATGGTGTCCCATATTTCCTTTGTGTTCCTTTCCCGTGTTTTAAAAAAGTTTTTCACATTGCTTGCTTATTTGAGCTAGATCCTCTTCTTTATCTTTGAGTCCTGATATTCTATCCTCTGCTTGATTGGTTCTACCTGTAAAGCTTCCCTTTGAGTTTTCTACTTGCGTTACAGAGTTTCTCAGTTCCACCTTCATTTTGGCATGACTCCTTTTCAATATTTCTGTTTCCTTATTGAATCCTATTCTCAAGTCTTGTATTGTCTTCTTCATCATTTTGCTTGTGTTTTCTTGGGCATCACTTAGGAGTTTAGTCTTCTTAAGTTCTTTTTCCTTGATTTCATCGAACTGTTTCTTTGTATCTTCCTTAAGCTGTGAATTCTTTGATTAAATTTGTGATTGTTCTTTTAAATTCTGAATTTTGTTCTTTATCTAGGTAATTCTCATTGGCAAAAACATTTCTACAGTACTGGTGGGTTTTGGAGAGAAGATACTGGCTTGGTATTTAATATTGTAGGTGTTTTTGCAGCAAGCTCTGGGCATTGTAGATTTCTTTTGTTAGTTCTGAGTCTGTTATGGACAGAGTGGGTTGGGACCAAAGAGAGGATGTGGGGGAAGGTTGGACCTAGAGATGGGAAATTGATTGGTGGAGCGAAGTCAGGTGGACTGAAGGAATTAAATTAGTATACAGGATTTTGTTTCCTGGTCCAAGCCAGGTGTAAAGTTTGGTTATAGCAGGAGAGGGCCCTGTGGGTTTTTAGTGCATGTGTGGGAGGCCAGGTTAGGCCAGGGCACTGTATATGGAACCCATGCTAGATCTGGCAGGTTACAGGAAAGAGTAAAATAGGATAGTCAGGGAGATTCAGAGGTCTGGATTCTGGAGGAAGATGTGGAAATTATGGATAGGGACTGGGGTGGTAGTAAGTGGTGCAGAAGGCACCTGTAGGTAGTTCTAGTGCAATTTTTTGCAACATGACTTGTCACTGAATCTGGAGCATACTGATTGGTTAGATTGGTTGGCCAGAAAGCCCCAGGGAGTCTCCTGTCTCCACCTCCCTGGTGCTGGGATTATAGCCAATACTTAAATGACAGAGCCATCTCTCAGCCCCATTTAAATTCGTTGATCTCTAATTTCCTCAACAGAATCACTGGGGTAGTAATAGGATGTAAGTTCTAAGCACTGTTGATGAATCCTATCATCTTCAGATCTTTCTACTCAGGTGAATTACATGGAAGTTACCATTTAATTTTTTCTGCAAGGGAGATCATTTCTCAAGGGGCATTGTGCTTATGTTCTCAGAGAAATCTGAGCACACTCAGAAACAGCTTCTCAGAATATGTAATCATGGTTGCTGCTTAAGCTGCCCAGACAAAAGCAGTATAAAGTACTTTAGGGTAAGGTCAACCATTCACTGTTCTATACATACGAACATGGCAGAAATAAGTGCCTGTCTGTCCCTGTTTTCTCTATTATGGGAATGTAATCAGTGTCTGATTAGCAGCTTTGCTGGTAACAGAGTTCAACAAATAAAAGCCTTTGCTCTTTTGAGCTGATAGTGCTGGTAAATTAGTCCTAAGATTGATAGTGCATGATAAGAATTCCCTTTACTGTCCTCAATCCTATATGTTATTGGCAGGGAAATAATTCTTGCTCAAGCTCCCAAGCCTCTATACGTTATAGCTGAAGGGT
This sequence comes from Cricetulus griseus, assembly GCF_003668045.3. Taxonomy (NCBI): domain Eukaryota; kingdom Metazoa; phylum Chordata; class Mammalia; order Rodentia; family Cricetidae; genus Cricetulus; species Cricetulus griseus. The sequence goes on from NC_048604.1 coordinate 89,744,130, forward strand.
CTTGAGCTGCCCCTAAGTGCCTTTTGCATGTGCATGGAAGATGCATGTTCTCTAAACACATGCCCTTCTGTGTTCCAGCTGATCAAACAGCATTGATCAGTGGTTCTCAACCTGTGGTCACGACTGTTACAATAAGTCTTTCTGCCAAAGCTGCCCGAGCCCTGCTGCCACCTGGGTGCTTTCCTCCAGACCACCCAAGTTCTGCCCACTGCCACATTAAGGTCCCAAGTAACACACAGAGACTTATATTAGGTACAAATGCTGCTTGGCCAAATGACTAGGATTTCTCATCTGCTAGCTCAGTCTTAATTATCAACCATAATCATAAGACTAATCTTATGGTGGATGCAGGCAGAATGCATCCTGTCTTCCTGGTGGTCACACATGACCCCTTTGCATGTTGCATATCAGATACCCTACATGTCATATATTTACATTACAGTTCATAATAGTAGCAAAATTACAGTTATGAAGTAGCAAGAGAAATAATATTTTGGTTGGGGATCATCACCCATTAGGAAGGCTGAGAAACGCTGACATAGATAGATAATGCTATAAAAGCTCAACCATGCATGGTGACATGTGCTTATAACCCTAGTGCTGGGGAAGCAGAGACAGAGAGATATCTGGGGCTTGCTGGGCAGCCAGTGTAGGCTGCTTGGTGAGCCCCATGACAGTGAGAATAATTGTCTCAAAAATGATAGGTGGATGGTGTCTGAATAATGATGCCCAAGGTTGTCCTATAGGCTCCACATGTAGACTGTGTACGTGTGGACCTGCTCACACACAAACACAGAAAAGCCTGCCTAACTCAGTAACCAAGGCAGGCCAATATTCTACATTTTGTAGGCTCAATAACACTTCACAGGCAATAAAGAAGAGTTCTACTTAACAATCTTATCTTAGTGTTAGATACAGCATGGTACAGTATAGTAGGAAGCTCAATGCTAGTTTCTTTTTTTTAAAGAAGAAGCAATGAGTTCAGTTTCCAAAGAGCTTCAGGCTAGGCATTGATAATGTCTTGGGACTGCAAGGAGTTGTTCAAGTGAAAATAAGGCCATGACGCCTTGCTTGATTTTCCGAGTTGATGTATTAGGGTGGAAGTCTGGGAATGCAGCTTCAAAGAGCTATGTTTGATTTTAAGTGACACTTGAAACTCTGCAGAGGTAACCTTCTCACTCCCAGGGCCGAGCTTGACACTGGACCCGGACCCTTGTGATATTGGAGAGTCTGCTAGTCTGCACTGGTAATTGATAACCAGTTAAATTTTGCAGGGCTAAGTTCAGAAGAAACCAAGAAAACTGTGAGAGCCCTGTCTGCTGTGTAGACGCCTGGATATTTTACTACATGCCTTTCCAGTGGGTGGATGGTATCCTCTGCCCTCTCAGAGACTCTATTTCATTTTATGTTCTGTGAGAGTTAGAACAGGGCTTTATTCAGGATACAGAATCTGGTATTTTGAAAGGCTGGTGTCCTGCGATGCAGGATTGTAGTAGTTCTTTAGGGGTGTGTTTAGCCAAGTGTGTTCTCTATAAGCAGCATTCCTGGGGATGTTTAGAAATGCAAGTTGATTGATGTGGTGGACTTTTCGGAGCCTGGAGCCCCCGTTGAGGGCCCTACCCTGCCTGGGGAGTGGAGGGTGGATGGGGTGGGGGGGAGGTTGGGGTGGGGTAGGAAGGGTGAGGGTGAGGGGAGGGAGAAGGAGAAGGGATTGACATGTGAAACAAGCTTGTTCCTAATTTGAACTAATAAAAAAATAAAAAAAAAGAAATGCAAGTTGATAAGCTTTCCTCATGAGACCTGTCCTCTGAGGAGCTCTGGGGATGGAACCCAGCTGTTTATAGCAAGCCCTTTTGGGTGGTAGACACTTGCTTAACCTTGCTTGACTACAATTCTCTAGAAAAGAGTTTCTTAAACATTTTCCACTAATGACCCCTTTTTACCTGAGAAAATTTCATGCAAACCCAAGATAGAGGTATATGAAATAGGTATACAAATTAATCATTTACTGATAATAAATCATAAAAATTTAATTAAATACAATTCTTTGATGTAATACTGTTATTAACATTCAAACAGATTTGCAAACTAATGAGATGGATATGCTTATATAATTTTACATAAAGAATTAAATCTTGCTGGATTATTTAATACTGTAGAACAGATAACATCTTCACTTTTTAAAGAGTTGATTGATGCTTTTATTTCATATTAATCATTGCTGAGAATACCACTTTTCATAACAAAATGGCCAAAGTATACTTTTTTGGAGACAGGATATTACTATGTAGCCTTAGCTGACTTGTTCTTGCTATGTAGACCAGACTGGCCTGAAATCAGAGATATTCACTTGCCTGAGACTGAAAGTGTATAATACCACACCTAGCTGGCAGAAGTATACTTATGGCCATTTCAGAAATTGCTGGAAATTATGTCATAATCTCAAGACAAAATTCATTTGATGCAATCTTCTGAAACTTAAATAAGGAACTAAAACACTAGTTTTGAAAAGTAAAACATCATAATACAGTACAGTGCAAGAAGATATGAATTTGATACCTACATGCCAATGAAAGATGGTAGCAAAATATTAAGTCCTTTTGTTCTACAATTAAACAACTATGTTTTCACAACAGCAGAAAAGTCTGTGTGTACAGAAAAAAGCATTTCAGTTCATAGCATTCAACAGTCTCAAATCTAAGTTATATTGTTGCAGGCAGCATTTTTGGCATTGCATGGCATGGTGTGCACATATGTGTAATGTGCACAGTGCAAAATGTGCATGCTGCTTGTTTAGTACCAAGCTGCAGTGGAGCTCTGCAATGCAGTGCCAGCAGGTGCTGTCAGAAACACCTCAGATTCACTTTCCTGTGATTCAGTTACAAACCTTTTATGAATTCACAACCCATAGCTTAAGAAGAAGTATTTGTGTGACCTTGGTGGGATATGATGTGTTCCAAAGGATGTTGAAACTCGACTGTCCTCCTGCCCCCAAATCCTCACTCAAATAGGTTAGGATGCAGCTCAGGTGTTGGAAATTTAATGATTCTCCCAAGGTGATGGTGATACACTAGAAATCACAGATAGATGTGGAGTTTCAACATGCTCATTAGAACAATAGATCTTAGGTTGGGACAGCTCTGTCTTCAGGAGAACTTTGCAATGTTTGCAGTCATTTAGATCGTTAGAACCTGGAGAGAGATGTTCTTGGCATTGAGAGGAAACAGGCTGCCGATGCTGCAGCATCCAAGGCAGCTCCTACAATGAGCTAAAAAATGTCAGTGGTTCAGCGGTAGAGAAACCCTGGATGGGAGGATGGGCCAGGGGCAACCTTACTGCAGGTTCCATCATTGGCTGGAGTATTGTGCAGGAGCATACTGCAGGGAAGAGTGAGAGTGAAGAAAAATTTATGTGTATCCTGAAGCCTGGAGTGGAAATAAAGATGCAATTTGTTGACCATGATGTTCAACCATGCATACATTACTTCAACAAGACTTCCTGAAGGGAGGGCCGAGTTGTCTAACCTCACACTGCCCTTAGCTCTAAGACAATGATTAAGTCCTCTGGGAATTAGATGAGAACCTGTTTCAGTCGGTATTTCGCAGCCCCATACAAAGAGAGATTCATTTACAGAAGCCTCATGGACTATGTCTTTTTTTGGAACATCACAAATACATTTTGGTATATTTAGCACTCGAGAAAGTATTCAGGACAGACAATTTCAGTTGTGTCAGGTCTAGGGAGATGGCTCAGTGGATAATGAAGACCTGAGTCTAGGTCTTACATAAAATGTTGAGCATCTATGCTCAGGGATGGAGGGTAAGTATGTGGGGGTAGTAGGCAGAGACATGTAGAATTCTGGAGGTCTCCTGGCCAGCCAGTCTGGTGGAATCAGTGAGAGAGACCATGTCTCAAAAATAAGAAGACATCTGATCTTGACTTCTAGCCTCCACACATGAATATTCATGCATCCCCCACCCCATTAATTTTTGTTTGTGTCTCCCAAACTCATTTACATGCAATTCCCTTCACCCTTTGTAAGGCCTGTTTCCTTCCTGTCAATTGTGCACACTCGAGAAAGTCTTCTGTGGAACAAAAGAATAGGGCAAGTTGTTTGAGAAGTGGGTAGATGAAGATGTCAGGTCAGCCCCAGGAGAAAGCGGGCTAATTGAGTGGCAGTTTGGGGAGGATTACAAACGACCTTTTCCATTCAGGATGCTGACTTTGCCTGAGGGTTGACATCCCTTTATTAGGGTTTTCTTGCCTGGCTTTGAGACTTTCATCTTAGAATAGAGGTTGGGAATTTGGCTCAGTGACAGAGCACGTACCTGGCATGCTCAAGGCTCAGTATTGAAAAAAAAATTCAGCTAGAACATGAATACTATTGAGAATTGTATCCCCATTCACTCCATGAATGTTTTCGGAACAGCTTTCTAAGTGCAGGAAAAATCAACAGTTGAAAACCAACCCTCATTACTTTCATGTGGAAGATGGATGAGAGTGTGACCTGTTTTGGAGCAGTTACATTACCAGGTATGTAGGCTACGTGTGATTAGCATTCAAACTTTTCTATTGTGCTGGAGAAGATAGTCTGAAGGTTGGAGAAGGAAAGGCAGTCAAGAACCAGGATGTGCAGAGTCCAACAATTCCTCAAATGTCTCATGGCAGGAGTGCCACACATCTGCTAAAGTACTATTGATGTCTTAGAAATGCACTTGGACCCACATTAAAAAAAGTCCTCTTGTTCTCCTTCCTTCCTGAACTATTCTAAACATTAATTTCTCGTGGTTGTGGGCTTGTGTTAAGGGTAGAGTGAGGTATGAATTGCCCTAGCATAAAGTTCTTTCTTTGCGTAATGTTTATAACTGAGTCCACCTGTGATAGTTGGAATGAAAATGTTGCTCATAGGCTCAGATATTTGAACACTTGGTCCACAGTTGGTGGCACTGTTTTGGAAGGCTATGGAACTGTAGGAGATGGAGCCTTGAGGGAAGAAATATAGGAAATGGAGCCACGGGATTTGGTATTTGGCCTGCTGGGTTCCCGTCTTGCTTTGGTCCAGTGTTTCCTCGCTATACTTGCATTCTTCTTTTGTAGTGGGAATGTATATTTTATGCCATTGTGCATTGGGAGGATGTAATTAGCATTTTGATTTTATAGGAGTCACAGTTAAAAGATTGCCTTGAATCTCAGAAGAAACTTTGGATTTCTGAACAGTTTTGAAACTATGAAAGACTGTGGGGACATTTGAAGTTGAACTACATGCATTTTGCATGATGAAATGGCTGAGTTTTGGGGGAGCAGAGGAGGGCATGTAGCGATTTGAATGAACAATGCTGTCCACAGGCCCAAGTATGTGAACACTTGATCCCTAGTTGGTGGTGCTGTTTGAAGTCATGGAAACTTTAAGAGGTGGTGTCTTGCAGGAAGTATGCCACAGGAGAGTGGCCTTTTGGAGTTTATAACCTTGCCTCACTTTCAGATCACACGCTGCTTGGAATTTGTGATTAAATTGTGATCTCTCAGCTCCTTGCTTCAGCTGTCTGATGCCACGCCTCCTCCCCCATTATGGACTCTACCTTTGGCACTATACCCCCAAAGTAACCTCTTCCATAAGTTGCTTTTGGTTCTGGTGTTTTATCACAGCAACAAAAAGAAGTGAATATACCATCCCAAGGTGGACGGTCTTTTCCTTTAAGATAAAATCGTAAGCAAATGTTCTAGACAAGTAGACCTAATAATGTCACATTCAAGCACAACTCCATTAGTACATTAAGTAGTGTAAAAAAGACATCTGGGGACATTCACTCAGTGAGCAACATTCAAGGCTATGAATATCCACTCAACTGTGTTTTTAAACAACAGGCAGATTGGGGAGACAGCTCTCAGTCCATGCAGTGGATCTTGTTTTTATACAAGTTGCTGCTTAGCTGGGTACTACTAACAAAGGAAAATACGCATCTTGGATAATACTTCAACTGTTGGGACTATCTTAGTCTCATAGTTGCTGTCATGAACTACACTGACATAAAACATCTTAATGGAGAAAGGGTTTATTTTAGCTTACAATTCTAGGTCACAGCTTGTCATTTAGGGGAAGTTAAGGTAGAACTTCAAATAACTGGTCCCATTCACAGTCAAGAGTACAGTGTGTGTGCATACTTAGTATTCATCTAAGTATTCATCTCTAGTTTTATACAGTCAGAAGCCTGAAATCAGGGAATAGTGCTGGCCACCTTCTGGCTGAGTCTTTCCACATCAACGAAGGCAATTGTAACAATCCCTCATTGACTTACCCATAGGCCAACTTGGTCTGTACAATCCCTCATTGTGACTCAATTAAAACTCGCCATCACAATGGCCCTACACATAGTAAGGAAATGAAGGGAGACTGTTATTTTGAGAGCCTTTGCTGAGGCAGTGCTCTGTTAGAAATCAGGGCACCCCCATTTCTAGCGTGATGGTTCAACCAGTTCCTGTTCAACTCCTAAACCAGGAGGGATGAAGTTTCAGAATGCCTTCTGAGTGAGTTTTTAAGGCTGTCATTCACAATTCCATTGGACCCCACCCCCTGCCACTTCCTTGATGAACTCAAGTACCCATTTATCTGGAAATCAGTGCCTGGCCATTTTCAGGCTGTTTTTATATTCAAGCTCTACAGTTACTGAGAGCTTGAACCTGCACAGAGCAATTTCTTCTGTCTTCTGCAGAAATCAGCATTCCCAGGTTGTGTCAAGGGAGCTTACCTGTCACACACAGAGCTTGTGACTCAGCAGCAGTGGCCAGAAGCTCCTTACTCATAAGAGGAAAGGTTGCTTTGGATGACGATATCAATTGAATTTTATTGACCTCCAACCACACTTCACAAAAATGCCTCAATGCAGAATTAGTTAAAAGCTTTTTCACAGAAGCTTTTCTTTCTCTCTTTTTTTGGCAGACCTCACCGTCGTAGAACTCACTATGTAGACCAGTCTGGCCTCCCTCTCTGACTCTACTCCCTGGGGAATCTGCAGATCCTGGTGGCAGATCCAGCTTTCTTCTGTCCTGTAGACCATCTCACCTCCACCCCCACCCCACTAACATATCCCCAGTCTTTATGTCACCACCTTATACCTAGAAACATATACTGGGACCTCCAGTAGCCATACCTGGCACTAACTCAGAAGCACTTTGCATCAGGTGCTTAATACCCACCACACTTTCCTAAAATCCAGAAAGGGCAACAGAAACCAAGGAATGTATAACCCACCCATAAGACAAGAACAGATATCAACACCTAGAATTATAATCATCTGAAACTCAGATGCTTACATGCTAGCATAAAACACCATCAATAATAGTCAGGACATCATGTGTCCATTAGAGCCCAGCAACCCTACCACAATAGGCTCTGAGAAATGAAATGCAGCTGAAACACAAGACAGGGACTTCAAAATAGATAATACGAATATAGTCAAGGATTTTAAAGAGGATTTGACTAAATCTGTAAATGAAATCCAGGAAAACACAAACACTGGAGTAAAATGAAAGAAACTGTTCAAGACATGAAAGTGGAAATAGAATAATGAAAACCCACACCAAGGGAAAACTGAAAGTAAAAATTTAGGAATCTGAGATGCAATCCTCACCAACAGAATACAAGAGTTAGAAGAGAGAATCTTTGGCATAGAAGAGGATATAAGAAATGGGTACTTCAGTTAAAGAAAATGTTAAAACTGAAATAATCTAGACTCACAACATTCAGGAAATCTGGGACACTATGAAAAGACCAAATCTATGAAAAATAGCAATAAAGGAAGGAGAAGAACCAAAGATCAAAGGCACAGAAAATATTTTTAACAAAATCATTGAAGAAAAATTTCCTAAACTAAAGATGGAGGTGTCTGTTACAGTACAAGAAACATACAGAACACTGAATAGATTGGAGCAGAAAATTAATTCCACATACCACATAATAATCAGAACACTAAGTGCACAGAACAAAGCACAACAAATTAAAAGTTGCAAGGGATAAAGACTGACTAACATAAAGGCAAACCTATTAGAATTACACCTGAGTGCTCAATGGAGACTCTAAAAGCCAGAAAGGCCTGGACATATGTTCTAGAGATTCAAAGAGACCACAGATGCCAGCTCAGAATACTATATCCAGCAAAACTTTAAATCACAGTAGACAGAGAAAGAAAAACATTCTATTTACAAAACAAGCTCTACAGAAAGCACTAGAAGGAAAACTTCAATCAAAACCATTTAGTCATACCCGAGAAAACACAAGGAATAAATAATACCAGACAAGCAAACCTACTGATAACACTCAACATCAATGGTCTCAATTCTCCAAATAAAAAGATAGAAACTAACAGAGTGGTTGGAAAACAGGATCCTTCCTTCTGCTGCATCCCAGAAACACACCTTAATATCAAGGATAGACATCACTTCAGGGTAAAAAGTATGGAAAGAGATAGTTCAAGCAAATGGACCCAAAAAGGAGGCCAGTGTAGCCATTTTAATATCTGACAAAATAGACCAAGCCAAAGCTAATTAGGAGATATAGGGATGCTACATACTCATCAAGGGAAAAAATCTACCTAGAGAATATTGGAATTCTTAACATCCATGAACCAAACACAAGAGTACCCAAGTTCATAAAATAAACAGCACTACAGATAAAATCATGTATTGATACCTTAAACAGTGGTAGTGGGAGATTTTAATAACCTCCTTTCACCAATAGATAGGCCATCCAGACAAAAATTAAATAGAGAAATGCTGGAGCCAACTGATGTCATAGACCAAATGGACATAATAGATATTTATAGAACATTTCACCCAAACACAAAAGAATAAACCTTATTCTCTGCACCTCATGAAAATTTCTCTAAAATTGATCACATACTTGGACATAGAGCAAACCTCAATAAATACAAGAAAATTGAAACAACATCCTGAATCCCAGCTGACCTCCCAGATTAAAGCTGGGCATCAACAACAGAAAGCTTACAAACTCATGGAAACTGAACAAATCTCTACTGAATCAAAAACGAGTTCAGACAGCAATCAAGAAAGAAATTAAAAACATTTTATAATTGAATGAAAATGAAGCACAACACACACACAAACCCATGGGACACAATGAGGGCTGTTCTTAGAGGTAAGTTCATAGCACTAAGTGCCTACATAAAAAATTGGAGAGATCTTATATTGGTAAATTAATGGCATACATGAAAGCTCTAGATAAAAAGAAGAAATATCAACCAAACGGATTAAACAGCAAGAAATAATCCAATTCAGTACGGAAATCAATAAAAATAGAAACAAACAAAAACAATAAAAAGAAGCAATGAAACAAAGATTTGGTTCTTTGAAAAAATCAGTAAGACTGATAAGGCCTTAACTAAATTAACTATATTGATGTATATCACCTACCACAGTTAAGTCAAGATCAGATAAGCAATTAAAAAAAAAGACCTATAATCCATAGTGAAATAGAAACAGTAATTAGAAGTTTCCCAGCCTATTCCTGAGTATGCAGATGAGTGAGTTGTTGGGGGATATTTGATCACACTGTGAACCCTAAGTTAGTATTTGTGTTAATTAAATAAAATTAACCTTGGGTCAGGAGGCTGAGTTTGAAACTAGTTGACAGAAGGTAATCATAGAGCATCAGAGGGCATCTGGAAGAGACAGACACATTGGAAGGAGGAGGGAGGAATTTTGAGTGGCATGGCTTATTTATTTATTTATTTATTTATTAATATTAAATATCTATCTATCTATCTATCTATCTATCTATCTATCTATCTATCTATCTATCTATCTATCTATTTTTGTGTAGCAGCCAGGAGAGAAGATTAGCTGGTTGCTACTCAACTCCTCTAAGCTAGCAGGTTTTCACCCCAGCCGTTGAATCTGGAGTCTCATTTATAAATAAAACAACAGAGATTTAGTTTAAGCTACCTTTTGACAGAGCTGGTGCCTGAGGATACAGAATTCCCACCAGACTTCAGCTTGCACCACCAGAGAAGCAGCGCAGTAACTGTGGAGCTGCAATTGCTAGATGAAATAGCAGTAGATTAAGACACAGCCACTGTGCTGAAGATAAAACAACAGTGGGTCTCTGAAACTGTATTTGTTTCTTTTGCCTATTCTTGCACTCTTCCTTCTTCTGTTTCTTTGCTTTGTCCTATTCTGATTTGTTTGTTTTTGTTTTACCATATTACATTATATTATTATCCCTTAGAAGCATGTTTGTTTTCTAAGGAGAGGCAGAAATGTGATGTATCCAAATGGGTGGGAAGGAAATGGGAGGAGTAGAAGAAAGAGAAACTGTAATCAGGATATACTATACACGGAAAACAACATCTTCAATAAAGGAAAAATAATATCATGTTAGAGAATAGGATTGCAGGGATCTCTTCAGTGCTAACAGGGACTTTATTCATTTATTTATTGAAACTTAGAAAAACTGTATTAAGTGTCAAACAAAATTTAATTTATGCTTATTTAAAAGATATTGAACCTTTGAACAATATTTTTGTGTAATTACCATTTGTTTCTTAAGAAACAAAATATACCCATATGTTTATATAGTAAAACTTACTTTAAAAAAGTCTCTCAACCAAAAAAAACCCTCAAGACCAAACATATTCAACGCAGAATTCTACCAGATTTTCAAAGAATTAACACCAATAACTCTTAAATTATTTCACAAAATAGAAACAGAAGGAACATTGCCTAATTCTTTTTATGAGGCCACAATTACCCTGATATCTAAACAACATTAAAAACCCAACAAAGAAAGGGAATTACAGACCAATTTACCTCATTAACATAGATGGGAAAAATGCTTAACAAAATACTTGCAAACCAAATACAAGAACACATCAAAAAGATTATTCACCATGATCAAATAGGCTTCAGCCTAGAGACACAGGGATGATGGTTCGACATACATAAATTGATAAATGTAATCCACTGTATAAACAGACTGAAATACAAAAACCACATGATCACCCCAGTAGATGCTAAAAAAGCCTTGACAAAATCTAACACCCCTTCATAATAAAAGTCGTCAACATAATAAAGGCAATTTCCAGAAAAGCTATAGCCAACATCAAATTAAATGGAGAGAAACTCAAAGCAATTCCACTAAAATCAGGAAGAAGATAAGGCTGTCCACTCTCTCCATACCTACTCAATATAGTACTTGAAGTCTTAGCCAGAGCAGTAAAACAATTGAAGGAGATCAAGGAGATACAAATTGTGAAGGAAGAAGTCCAAGGTGTTTATTTTCAGATGAAATGATAGTATATATAAGTGACCCTAAAAATTCCAGTGAGGAATTTCTTACAGCTGGTAAACACTTTCAGCAAAGTAGCTGGATTCAAAATTAATTCACAAAATCAGTAGCCTTTATGTATACAAATGACAAATGGTTCGAAAAAGAGATCAGGGAAATAACACCTTTCACAATATCCTCAAATAATATAAAATATCTGTGGGAACCCAAGCAAGGGAAAGACTTGTATGAAAAAAATTTCAAGTCCTTGAAGAAAGAAATTGAGAAAGATATCAGAAGATGGAAAGTTCACCCGTGCTCAAGGATCAGTAGGATTAACATAGTAAAATGTCCATCCTACCAAAAGCAATCTACAGATTCAGTGCTATCAAAATCCCAACACAACTCTTCACAGACCTTGAAAGGACAATTTTCAGCTTCATATGGAAACACAAATTCAAGAAAGCGAAAACAATCCTGAATAATAAAAGAACTGCTGAAGGTATGACCATCCACAGTCTCAAGTAGTATCACAGAACTATAGTAATAAAAAACACATGTAGTAATAATAAAAAAGACCATAAAATAGATAAGCATGTTGGTCCACAGAATAGAATTGAAGACCCAGACATAAGTCCATATGCCTATGGATACCTGATTTTTGATAAAGAAACCAGAAACAGACACTGAAAAAAGAGCATCTTCAACGACTGATGCTGATCAAGATGAACTGTTGCATGTAGAAGAAATGCAAATAGATCCATATTTATCATCCTGCACAAAACTCAAGTCCAAGGGGATCAAAGAACTCAACATAAAACCAGACACACTGAACCTAATAGAAGGTTATGTACTAGCCTTGAATGCATTGGCACAGGAGAAGACTTCCTGAACAGGACACCAATACCTCAGGCACTAAGATCAACAATTAATAAACAGGACCTCACGAAACTGACAAACTTCTGTAAGGCAAAGAACATCATTTGGCCTAAGCAGCAGGCTACAGAACATGAAAAGATTTTGACCAACTACACATCTGACATAGGGATAATAGAAAAAATATATAAAGATCCCAAGAAAACTGGATATCATGAAAACAACCCAATTTAAAAATGGGGTACAGATAGATAGAGACAGAGAGAGAAAGAGATCTCAAAAGATGAAACAAAAGGAGGACTCTTTTTTGTTTCTTTGAGACAGGGTTTCTCTGTGTAGCTTTGGAGCCTATGCTGGCACTCTCTCTGGAGACCAGGCTGGCCTCGAACTCAGAGATCCACCTGCCTCTGCCTCCCGAGTGCTGGGATTAAAGGCGTGTGCCACCAATGCCGGGCTAAAAGGAGGACTCTAAAAGAGACACACACATGGTCCCTCAGAGAAGGGGAAAGGGACAGTATCTCCTTAGAAAATGGCAACATGGGGGGAGGGGAGAGGGACCTAGGAGAATGAGAAGGGGAGAAAAGGAGGGGTGAGGAGGACATAAGGGAGCAGGAAGGTTGTGTAGGGGAAGAATAGAGGAGAGCAAGATAAGAGATATCATCAAAGAGGGAGCCAGTATAGGTTTAAAGTGAAATCAGGCAGTAGGGAAATGTACAGAGGTCTACAAGGATGATACCAACTAACCATATAAGCAACATTGGAGAGGCTACCTTAAATGTCATCCCCTGATAATGAGATTGAAGACTAACTTATATACCATCCTAGAGCCTTCATCCAGCATCTGATGGAAGTAGAAGCAGATACCCACAGCTAAAAACTGAACTGAATTGGAATCCAGTTGCAGAGAAGGAGTGATGAGCAAAGGAGTCAAGACCACTCTAGTGAAACCCACAGAAACAGCTGACCTGAACAAGAGTGAGCTCTTGGCTCCCAGACAGATCACTAGGAAACCAGCATGGAACTGATCCAGATCCGATAAATGTGGGTGTCAGTGAGGAGACCCACTGTGAGGAGACGGAAATATATGGGGCCTCTTGTAGTAGATCAGTACTTATCCCTAGTGTAGAAATGGACTTTGGAATCCCATTTCCCATAGAGGGATATTCCCTCAGCCTAGACACACGGGGGAGGGCCTAGGCCCTATCCCAAAGGATATGACAGACTCTGAAGACCCTCCATGGAAGGCCTCACTCTCCCTGGGGAGCAGAAATGGTATTGGATAGGTAGGGTGTTAGTGGGGGACAGGGGAAGAGGGGAGGGGGAGGGAACTGGGATTGACATGTAAAACAATATTGTTTCTAATTAAATAAAAAAAGAAGAAGAAAAGAAATAGTTAAAGAAATGTTCAACACACTTAGTCATCAGGGAAATACAGATTAAAACTTCTTTGAGGTTTCATCTTATACCATTCAGAATGGTCAAGATCAATAAAACAAATGACAACTCATGTTGTCGAGGATATGGGGTAAGAGGAACACTCATCCACTGCTGGTGAGAGTACAAAATCATACCACCACTGTGGAAGTCAGTGTGGTTGTTCCTCAGAAGCCTGGGAATTGATCTAGCTCAAGACCCAGCTCTTGGGCGTGTACCCAAATGTCACTTCATCCAGTCACAAAGACACTTGCTCAAATATGCTCATTTGTGAGGAACCGCACTCACATTCGCCATTACAAGATGGCGCTGACATCCGCTGCCGGATCAAGTAAACAACGTTGGTATGCATGTGCTCAGTGTTTTTCCACTGCCTAGCCCCGCCTATTCCATGGCGTCATATAGGGTGATGAGTCATGCATCTATCCCAGCTGTACACGCATCGCTCAGAGTTTGTGAGCCTTTATTAGGGGACGGGATTCTTGGCTCGGGGTCTCTGCTTTTGTAAGCTTATGCTCTCTCCCTCTCAAGACGCATAAAGCTTTACTGCAGAAGGATCCGAGTGTCCTGTGTTGTTCTTGCCAGCAAGACTATCGCACGGGACACTCATTGCTGCTCTATTCACAACAGCCTTTCATCAATGGATAAATGGATAAAAATGTGCTATATTTACATAATGGGCATTATTCAGTTGTTAAAAAAAGAAACTACAAAATTTGCAGGTAAATGGATGGAGGTAGAAAAAAGTCATCCTGAGTGAGATAACCCATGTCCAAAAAGACAAATATGGTATTATTTGCTTATATGTGGGTGTTAGTGGTTAGGTCTCTGACAAGCAGGCTACAACACTTATAACAGAGGTTAGGTATAGAGTAAGTGACTACGGATAAGGCCAGGATCTCCTTAGAAAGGGGAAATAGAATAGTTAGGAATAGATGGATGCAGGTCAGAGGGTGACTGGAGCAGGAGGATCAAGTGGGAAGGGGGAGGAGAAAGGGGAAGGAGGGAAGAAGAAGAGAGACAGCTAAAACTAAGGGCCATTTGAGTAGTCATATGCAAACCTAATACAGTAGAAACTTCCTTAAATATACACATATATGAAGGAGATCTAAATGGAATTGCCAAATAATGGGGAAGATGGAGCCCCAAATGGACATCTGTCATCACCAAATAAAACCTCCAGTATAAGGAATGGGTTATATAACTGAATTGTTGGCCCAAAGGTTCATATGAAAGCCCCCAAACAAACCAGACTATTGACACGGGTACAAAGTGATGGTAAGGCTGTATTGTTGACGATAGCACCTAGATAGCTTATTTAATATGGAGAAGTCAAGCTGGTAACTAGAGCCTTCACCCCTACTGACAAATGTTCACAGTACTGGAAGGTACCCTGCATGCTACCAAAGGAGAAAGGTAAATGCCAACCCAGGTACAAACCCTTTGATCTACAATGGTGACCTGCTTGCAAGATGCAAATGTGCAATAGCAGCACGAAGCCTGTGGGAGTAACCAA
Source organism: Cricetulus griseus (assembly GCF_003668045.3). Taxonomy (NCBI): domain Eukaryota; kingdom Metazoa; phylum Chordata; class Mammalia; order Rodentia; family Cricetidae; genus Cricetulus; species Cricetulus griseus. The sequence goes on from NC_048604.1 coordinate 89,759,234, forward strand.
CTAATATCTGATTGGATTTAAGGCGCACTCTATAATATGGAACCCCTGCCTGACTCTGATTGGGTGGTCAGGAACCTGAGACTAGATCGGCCAGGGACATAGCGGAAAACCAAATATTACTTTCTGCTAAAGAAACAGCCACAAAATTACTCCTAGTGATATTCTGCTATATTCATAGATCAGTGCCTTGTTCAACCATCATTAGAGAAGCTTCTTTATAGGGGAAGCTGTAGCCATGCCTACTTAGGGGCTGGCTACATGTGTGCCTGACCACGCTTGTGAGGGTGTGGTCAGAGTGACTTAGTGTGACTGCGATTGCGCTTTCGGTTTCACTTTGCTTCTTGCTGTACAGACTACTGCCACGCCGGCTGGCTAGGTCGCTCTGTAAGTAAGGCTTTTCCCTATTAAATACCCTTATATTTCTACCTAACTCCGTATTGGTAATTTCCCACTATACTTCTTCCTGCAGTAGATGGGAAGAAATACATATAGTCACAGCTGAATAATGTTCAAAGTGAGAGACCTTGCAACACTAAATGGGACGTCTCCACCAATTCTCTCACCTCAGAGCACAGAGAACCTAGCAGTAGAAGAGGTGAAAAGATTATAAGAACCAGAGGGGATGGAGGACACCAAGGAAACAAGACCTTTTCGACAGAACAGTGCTGACACACTTATGAACTTACAGAGATGCGCAGGGCCTACATAGGTCTAAGCCAGATGGGGGTCCCAGTGTTGAAGGTGGAAATGGGCACAGGCCTCCATCCCTAACCTAGAAGCTATTGACAACCACTTGCAAAGGAAAAAAATTAGTTTTCTCCAATAGAGTTTCATTGGTTATGCAAACTGTGGTGGTTTGAATAACAATGGCCCCCAAAGGCTAATATATTTGAATGCTTAGCCATGGAGGGAGTGGGACTCTTTGAAAGGATTAGAAAGATTAGGAGATGTGACCTGATTAGAGGAAGTGTGTCACTGGTGGTTGGTTTTGAGCTGTCAAACGCACATGCCAGGAACAGGACCATCCTCTGTCCCTGTCCCTGTCCCTGTCCCTGTCCCTGTCCCTGTCCCTGTCCCTGTCCCTGTCCCTCCCTCCCTCCCCCTTCCCCCTTCCTCCAACCCTCCCTCCCTTCCTCCCTTCATCCTCCCTTCTCTCTCTCTCTCTCTCTCTCTCTCTCTCTCTCTCTCTCTCTCTCTCTCTCTCTCTCTGCCTGTGGATCAGGATGTAACTCTCCGCTACTGCTTCAGCTCCATGTCTGCCTGTGTGCCACTATGCTCCCCACCATGATGATAATGGTCCAAGCCTCTGAAAGTCTAAGCAAGCCCCTAATTAAATGCTTTCTTTTATAAGAGTTGCCTTGGTCATGGTGTCTCATCACAGTAATAGAACACTGGCTCAGACACAAAACACACTGACAGGAGGCCCCATGCCCAGCAGCAGATGACTAAAAAAAAGCAAATTCAATGGTATTTTTGGAGGGTTATTTTGTCTCACAATGCTTTATCTGGGCAATTTTTTTAAACTTTAGAGATCTTTTGCTTATATATTATGGTTTCTGATTTTGTTTTTATGAGATTTCTCTGTGTGGGAATGTGCGTCTCTACATTTGTAGGTTTCTTGTGCTTTTTCTTTGGCTCTTTTTTTGTGTTTGTTTATTTTGTCCTATTCTGGTTTGCTTGTTTTTATTTTATCTTATGTTATTATTATTCATTTGTTTTAGATGCCTATTTATATTGTAATGAGAGGGAGAAAGATTGTGTGTAGAGTGGGGAGGGAGGAAGCTCAGGGAAGAGTTGGGGGAGGGGAAACCATACTCATAATACAGCGTATGAAAAAATCTATTTTCAATAAAAGGTTAAAAATGGATTTTTCCATAAAAGGCAAAATCTGACTTTCCTCGAGCACAATTGAAATGTCTTGCTTCATAAATATGATGATAACATTTCTGAAGGAGGCTTCCAGTTAGAAAGAAGGGAGGGAACTAAAAATAAAACCCACCCTCAGCTTCTTCTGTGTGCTTTGGCAATCCTTGGCTGTCCTAAATGAAATGAATTCACACCCTGAGCAGTACTTGGAGTACAATAGAAATGATTGAATGAAGCTGAGCATGTGACACTGTGAAGACATTTTTCCTTGAACAGAAACAAAGATTAAGCAACATAAAATTCCACAACTAATACAATAAAAAGCAAGTAAAAATTATCAGCAATGAGTAAATGCCGTCTATGGCAGGTGAACACTATAGTGAGTATGTTTTAAGGTTCATGTATGATGTTAACCTTAATTAGATCTGGGGTCTGTGAGGATATTTCCTGAAAAGACAATGATGACAGTGAAGAGAGAAGTGGTTTTTTTTTCCCAGAGTGGGCAATACAGTGGAGGCAGCCCAGGTTTAAGGAGCTGAGGGAAACTTAGGGCTTCTTTGCCTGCCCTCCTTCACTCCTTGTTGGTGAGTACATGTATTTTGTTGTGGTTGATGATGATGCTCTTGCTGCTACTGCTGCTGCCACCTTTCACCATCATGGCATCCTTGGGATAATGGTAGAAGTAAAGATGGAGACAGTTTCCTGAAATCTTTGTTTTGGCAGGTTATATATGGGTCATACAGTTTTATAAAGGTATTATTATTTATGTAAAAATTCTTTATATTATACAGGTATTATAAGGGTATATCATAAAGATGAAATAATGGATACTTTTTTTTAACAAGTTAGAGACACTATTTGCTTTTGAATTATAGGTTTTAGTTTTATTATTACCATTATTTGTGTGCAAAGTCTATGTGTATGTGTTTATGTGTGTGTGCATGTATGGGTGTGTGTGTAGAGGTCAGAGGTCAATATTAGATACCTTCCTCAACCACTCTTCACCTTTTTGAAATACACTTTCTGCCCATATTGCAGGTCCCACATTCAATTTTAGATAATACGGATTCTCTAACAGTTGCTTACATACCATGCCATGAAATCAAGACATTAGTCATTTTATACTTGTTGCCATCCTCCCTTGTGGTTCTCTTCATTACCATACTGCTTTCATGCTGTGCTGGTTTATGAAACAGTGATATTATGCTTAGCAGCACTCCTCTTGACAGTTGTTTATAATGCCTATTGAAGTACATTCTTTGTAGCTTGCCTATTCGGTAGTCATGGATTCTCCATCCCTAAGCCTTTAGTTCTCTGTCCACTTAGGAGTCTCAAGTTCATCTTCAAGTGGACTCATCAAGAGTGCTCATGGGCCTGTGTCACTGAGCTCCTTCTTGTTGGTGAACAGCTCTCTGCTACCTCTTGGCTCAAATATCATCTTGAGTGGATGTTACATTCTCCCTAGTCATCCCTCCATTGTCAGCTGACTTTCATTGTCACTGCAGAACCGAAATACCTTTCCCCCTATTTTGTTGAATGTTTTCTTTTTCTTACTGAAGCATTTTTTCATCCTTGCCATTTTTTCTCTTTGGTGTGTGTATGTATGCACATTTTTGTGTATGCATGTTCACATGGATATGTTTGTGTGCATGCATATAGGTGTGTGTGGCAATGCAATATTGTGAAGATATTTCTTACAATTCTTTTTTCCTGTTTTTTAGAAGATTATTTAAAATCTTATTTTAATATGAAACCCAGTTCCCTCTCCCTCCTGTCTTCCCATTTCCCCCACCATGCCCCTATCCCACGCCCCATTCACTCCTCAGAGAAGGTGAAGCCTCCCCTGGGAGAATCATCAGTCTGTCACATCATTTGGGGAAGGACCTAGGCCCTTCCCGTGTATCTAGGCTGGGAGAGTAGCCCTCCATAGGGAATGGGCTCCAAAAAGCCAGTTCATGTACTAGGGATAAAAACTGGTTCCACTGCCAGCAGCCTCATAGACTGTCCAAGCCCCCCTCAACTGACACCCATGTTCAGGGGGCCTAGTTTGGTCTTATGCAGGTTCCCCAGCTGTCAGTCTGGAGTCCGTGAGCTCCTACTTGTTCAGATCAGCTGTTTCTGTGGGTTTCCTCAGCATAATCTCTTACATTCCTAAGAGACTGGAACTTTTTCTGTGCTTTGCAGCCAAAGTTAACAGTACACCTTGAGGTCACTTAAGATTGCTATCCTACTGTGTACTCAGCCTGTTTGTTTAACCCGATTTTAAGAGACCAATGTAGCAATCAACTGTAGTACTTGCCTTGGCTTTCCCATGCAATCAATTTTTACAACTCAAGCTAATGCACAGCTGTAATCTTAAGCTAGTACTCTTTCATGCCTACCACCAAGACTAATGCGCGTGTATCATTTGTTGAAAGCTGTAAATACAGAAGTTGAAAGCAATCTTCCAAAAATGAATATCCACTATAAATGTTGATTGCAATTGCTTGATAATGTATGTAGTACTGTTGTCTGGGTCAGTTTGAGCCAGTGCCTTAGTCCCTTGTAAAACTGTGAAAGATTTCTGTAAATTGTCACTCATTCTTTCCCAGTGTGATGCTTTTTATGCTGTTCAATAGACAGGGCAAAGCCCTTTGTTATGGACACCCCCCACACACAGACTCACACAAAAGGGCAGACACCAATACAGACAGAAATTCACAAGACAACCCTTAGGCAGGCACAGATTTAGACTCATACAACAGACAGACAACAGATGGAAGACACAGGGAGCATGAAGTATAGAATTCAAATCTGGACTCTGTTAAATGACTCCAAGGGGAAGTGCATTTATTTATTATTTATTTATTATTGTTTAACGTGACACTGGTGCATTATTGGAGTCTTGGAGACAGTCACTAATGCATTTAATCCCCACAGGTGTTTGTGTGCATGTGGAAGCCGTGTCAACCTAGGGTGTCATTCTTCATGTGCTATCTTGTTTTTTTTTATTAAAAATTAAAAGTTTTTCTATTTTCTCATTTTTCTTAATTTTTTGTTATTTTTCTTTATTTTTTCTCTTGGTGACCTTTTGTTTTTAAGACAGGAGTTCTCATTGGGACCTGGGTCTTGCCAGTTAGGCTAAGCTGGCTTGGCAGTGAGTTCTAGGGATCTACTTGCTTCCACCTCCCCATCACTGGGATTGCAAGGCTATGACATTATGCCTGGCTTTGGGGGTGTTATTATTTTTATTTTTACAGTTTCATAAACATATACAATGTATTTTGATCCTATTCACCCTTATTACTCTTTGATCTCTCAGTCCTACTGATCCCCTTCTTCCAAAGTAGTCTGCCTCCTACACTATGTCTTTTTGTGTGTATAGATCTTGTGCAGGTGGCCAAAGATGCTGTGAGTTCATGACTGCAATGTTTATGTCATATCCAAAGGCAGAGTTTCATCATTTTTCTCCCCATCCGTGGATTCTTACTTCTTTCAGCCTTTCTTCTGTGTTGTTTTTTTGAGCCTTGGGCAAGGGTGATATAATATCCTAGTTGTACTTGAACACTCAATAGTTATTTATTCTAAGCACTTTAACCAGATATGAGTCTCTGTATTAACCTTTGACTATTACAAAAGAAGGTTCTCCAACCTGGGTTGAGAGCAGCATAAGCCTATGGATATAAATATTTAGAAGACAGTTTGACACCATTCCTATTTATTTAAATAACTGCAGTAGTTTTAACCCCTAAGTCTTATGATCTCTAGAGACATGGGATTTTGATCAGATTTATGGTATCAGTCATGATACCATACCTCTTTTGGAATGGGCCTCAAATACAATCAGAAAGTTATTTGTTACCCCCATAACATTCATGCCACTATTGCATTAATGGGCACAACTTGTCTTTCAGGTCAGTATCGTTGTAAGCAGGATCTACTGCTGGATAAAAGTATTCATGACTTTTCTTCCACAGTGGGCTGTATAATGCTTTCCCGTTACTATGAAACCTAGCCAGGAGAGAGGAGCTTCTAACTCAGTTCCAGCATGATTTCTTTGGGTCCTGCAAATAGAGTGTGTGTTGTCTTCCACAATAGGTTCTTACCATCTAGTTATGGTAGGCAACATGGGCAGTGTCCATAGCCTGTATAGGTTTTTTCCAGGGGCATATGGAGGACTGTCTCACTAGCTATTTCTAGGCCAGTGTCATATACCTGGCACTGAAATGCTCTGTCAATAACCTGTGACTTGGGAACATCATTATCAACTCATGCCGGATATCTCTATTAAAGCCATTATAAAAATTATAGCTCAAAATTAACCCCATCCTTAAAGTTCTAATGAGGCAAGTCCTGCTTTATTATTATTATTATTACTGTTTTTGTTATTCTTATTAATTTTTATTATTGTGTATGGGTGTTTTTTACTACATGGTACAACTGTGTACCATGTGCATGCCCAATACCTGCAGAGACAAGAAGAGGGCATCAAGTTCCCTAGTTCTGAAACTACGGATGGTTGTTAGCCACCATGTGGGTGCTTGAACTCAAACTTGGGTCCACTGAAAGAATAGTCAGTGCTTTTAACCACTGAGCAATCTCTCTAGCCCCAGGCCTTTGGCATTTTAAAGGAAAAACCCACTGTGGTTTCTCCCAATTCCACAGAAATTTATGTAACTTGGTCACATGCCATTTGCTTTTTATAGAAAAACCTGCAGATATTAAGAAACCTACAGAATGGTTACCACAGATTTTCCATTTATTGATGGCTCCATTCCTAAACCAATAATATTATATATTTTGATGCTATTATTCCAACTGTCATTTTACATATGGGTAAATTGAGGCACCAAATGGTTAAGTAATCTAAGCTTAGGCAGACTTAAAGTAGCCACAAAGACAATTTTGTTAAATTCTAGTTGTAAAAATGAACGTGTATGCTATTCTATCTATCTATCTATCTATCTATCTATCTATCTATCTATCTATCTATCTATCTATCATTTCTCTGTGTAGTCCTGGCTGTCCTGGAACTCACTCGTTTGAATTTAAATTCCTGTTTATTGTTGATCTTTCTGAAATCCAAATATTGCCACTCACATCTTACGACTTCAAAGCATTAATCTTCTATATTTTCTAAGATTTATTAATTTTACACATGCCTGTAAATTGATAGTTCTAGTCTTTTTTGCATTTCACAGTAGCTTAGGTTATTTGTATGCAATTATATGACTTTATTTTAATAAATTTGTGTTAACTTCTATGCCATGCATCAGAGTTTCTCAGTAGTGAATTCATGATATTTTAAAAATTGTTTAAAACTTGAATTAGAAAGATTATTTTACATGTCAATCCCAGTTCCCTCTTCCTCCCCTCCTCCTCTGACCCCCTAACTAACACCCTCCCCATCCCATACCCTTTCTGCTCCCCAGGGATGGTGAGGTCTTTCGTAGGGGGTCTTCAGAGTCTGTCATATCCTTTGGGATAGGGCCTAGGCCCACCCCCATGTGTCTAGGCTCAGGGAGTATCCTTCCATGTGGGATGGGCTCCCAAAGTCCATTCCTATGCTAGGGATAAGTACTGATCCATTACAAGGGGCCTAGCCATCAGGAAAATGCAAATAAAAACAACTCTGTGATACAATCTTACACCTGTCAGAATGGCTAAAATAAAAAACACCATGACAGTATATGCTGGAGAGGATGTGGAGAAAGGGGAACACTCCTCCACTGCTGGTGGGAATGCCAACTTGTACAGCCACTTTGGAAATCAGTATGGCGATCCCTCAGGAAAATGGGAATCAGTCTACCACAAGATCCAGCAATTCCACTCTTAGGCATATGCCCAAAAGAAGCACATTCATACAAGGACATCTGTTCAACGATGTTCATAGCAGCATTATTTGTAATAGCCAGAACCTGGAAGCAACCTAGATGCCCCTCGGCTGAAGAATGGATAGAGAAAATGTGGTACATTTACACAATGGAGTACTACTCAGTGGAAAAAAACACAATGGAATCTTGAAATTCACAAGTAAATGGATGGAACTAGAAGAAACCATTCTGATGCAGGCAACCTGTCACAAAAAGGCAATCATGGTATGTACTCACTCATATGTGGATTTTAGACATGGAGTAAATGATTACCAGCCTACAACCCACACTGCCAGAGAAACTAGGAAACAAAGAGGACCCTAAGAGAGACATACATGGTTCCCTGGAGAAGGGGAAAGGGACAAGATCTCCTAAGCAAATTGGGAGCATGATGGGAGGAGAGGGAACTGGAACTCACTTTGTAGACTGGCCTTGAACTCAGAGAGATCTGACTGCCTTGCTGCCTTCTGAGTGCTGGGATTAAAGGTGTGCACCACTACTGCCAGGCTAATGTTATTTTATAACATTCAATAACATTAGGCAGACATTTAGGATGACCCATAATCCCCATGTCATAATGATACTTGTACATCAACTTGTTTAATTCACTCCTGCTTCTCATCTTGAATGTGGGTTGACTTGGTGCTCTACTTCTTTCATTTGGAACCTGGTGGCATACCATTCAGGTGATTACTTTATAAAAGATTAAAATATTCATCTTCCAGCCAACTTTGTTTCTATTTCTGGCTTTGAGACTCAGTCTTAATTGCCCACCATCTGAAAGCTTGATTCGCTCCAAGCAGTCCATTTCTAATATGGTTTTCTTACAATTTGATGTTGGCAAGTTAGTTCCTTTCAATGTGGGCTCTTTGTGTGGATAGTTGAGCCACCTTTCAGCATGATAGTTGACTGCCCTCTGAGCCAGTACTGGGGATTCAGTAGGAAACCTAGCCCCACTAACAACTCTGTAATATCAGAAGTAGATGCCTCCTCAGTTAAGTCTTCAAGTGGAGTCACAGATCCTTGGTTGGTACTTTGAGAGATAATGAAAGCTTGTGGCTTTAAGAAAGTGGTTCTCAACCAGTGGGTCATGACCACTTTGGCAAACCTCTATCTCTAAAAATATTTACATTACAACTCATAAGAGTAGCAAATTTACAGTGATGAATTAGCAACAGAATAATCTATGGTTGGGGGTCACCACAACATGAGAACAGTATTACAGGGTTGCAGCATTAGGAAGGTTGAGGACCACTGCTTTAAGGTTCACAGGAAATTTGCTGTGGAGTACTAGATAACAGATGCATTCAATCCAACTTTAATTTTGCCCCTACTTTCATTTCTGGAATACTGCAATACAAATCACGCCCATATGTAGCTGCTTCAAATGACAATTACTTATTATTATTTCTCAAGGTTTATGCTGGTTGGGAATTCAGCAGCTGCTCAGTGTGACAGCTGTGACTTAGGGTTGTTTGCAAGATAGCAGAATAATGTCACATGGAGATATGGTTATCTGAAGACTGTGGAGTAATCTGTTTCCATCTTGGCTCTTTCACAGCTTGGTGTTGGCAGGTTGATTTCTTCCTGTGTGGACTTTCTGTTTGGATCTTGAGCAGTCTCATAATATGGTGGCTGGCTGCCCTCTGAGACAGCTTTTGGACAGGACATAGATAAATTCATGGCTCAATTTGCCATTTTTAAGTAGAATTTAAGTCATATTTACAAAATAACCTGAGATGGAGTCCATATAATTTTCTTTTATCAGTAAAAATTTTGCTGCAACACATATTTTGGCTGTGAAACAGACAAAACATTTTAAAAAGTATTTTCAGGGTGTGTGCATTATGTGGTAGACCTGTTCAATACTTATTAGCCTCTTCACTGTGTCTGTGATGTTTATAGTGCAAGCATTGTGAGCAGTTGAAACAAGAAGCACCAGGTGTGTATTACAAGAGCTCTCTCCCCACATTGCTTTTTAGAAGTAAGATCAGGTAGGAAATCAAACCAGAGAGGGATTGTACATCTGGTAAAATAAAAAGAACAACACTAGGGCTATACTCTCATGTAATTGCATTTTCTCCTGGGGATTCTAGGATTTCCCCCAAGTACTTTAAATGGTTTTTTTTTTTATCATTGTCTGGTTCTGCATCCTAGTTTTCTTTTGGGTGAAGTCTTTGATGAGAAATAAAAACAATTGCTAGGCCAGCCAGATAAACACTTCTAAGAGGAAAAGCTCTATGCATTCCTGGCAAGTAGTTATTATGCAGAGATCTAGCACAGTTTTGACAATGTGTGGTTTGTCTTTCCAAAGACTTCATCAGTTCCAAATTGGACAGCTCTTCCTAGCTTTTCAAGATTTTATTATTAGCAGACAGGTGACCATTTGCTGTCTGAACAGAGAAACCTCCAGAGTGATGGCTGTTTCTACTGAGCCCAATTCAGCCTCAAAGATACTGGTGCAATTTCTTTAGGGGGCACAGATCACAGACCTGTCTTTGAAAAACTGGAATGTAAATATTTCAGAAATAAGATAGTGGGTGAGTTCCTGTCTTGGAAAAAAAGACCCATCAGTGAATCGAAAAGGCTGGTTGGTTGTTTTTCCCTCCCAGGTCCTGGAGGCTTGTGTAACAGCATTGCAGTACTTGGTCCACTGAAAGTATAGGGTATATCATTTTGAATTTCTATTTTCAAAATAGACACAGTGGCTGGGAAAATAGCTAAATCAGTAAAGTGTCATCTGCGCAAACATGAGAACCCGAGTTTGATCCCCAGAACCCATGTAAAACACAGAGCACAGTGGTATGCACCAGTAATCCCAGTGCCAGTGAGGCAGAGATAGGAGGATCTTGGAGCTCATTATCCACTCTGTCTAGAGCAATTGATGAGCTTCTGGCTCAGTGAAAGACCTTGTTTTGAAAAATGAGGTGGAGATACACTAAGGAAAACACACAATGTTTACCTCTGGCCTCTATATGAGCACGCAGACTCATGCGTATGCACTTGTACAGGTGCACACACATGCAAGAACCCATACATATACCATCCACAGGCACAGACAAATACAGAAAAACATGTAACTCATTTTAAAAATAATTATTTATTTTTAAGTGTATGGGGTTTTGCCTGTATGCCAGTGTGAGGGTGCCAGAGCCCCTGGAACTGGATTTACAGACAGTTGAGAACTGCCATGTAAATGCCTAGAATTGAACCCAGATCCTTTGGGAGATCAGCCAGTGCTCTAAACTGCTGAGACATCTCTCGAGACTCCATATTACTAGTTTTTAAAATAAATGACTTGCTTCTTAAGAACTTTATAACAAAATGCAATTTGTTCATCCATTCACGAGACTTCATGTCTACAAAATGTTTAATTATAGTAAAATACTTATACAATTCACCATATCAGCTATTTTATGATGCAGATCATTTATATTATTGTCTGTGCCTCATTCATATTCATCTTTAGAATTTTCCATCCTCCCAGATAGCAATTCTGTGACCATGAAATAGAAACTTCCTGTTCCTCTGTTCACTGAACACCTCATTTCCTCATTGTATTCTCCATCTTTATAAATCTGACTGTCATACTTTTTTCCTTGCTCCAACCAAATCCCTAACCAGAAGCAATTTAAAGAAAACAGAGTTTGCGTTACATCACATTCTGAGGGACTCATCCCATTATGGTGGAAAAGGGATGATAGCACTACAGAATGTAGTGGCAGGAGTGAGAGGCTGAGTGATCACATGGCATCCACACTTAGGAACGAGACAGAGAACAGGAAATAGTAAAGAGCCATAAACATCAAAGCCTTCCCTCCATGACCCACTCCCTACAGCAAGGTTCCCCCTCCTAAAAGTTCCACAACCTTCCCAAACAGCACCACTATCTGGGGACCTAGTGTTCAAACACATGAGCTTATGGTGGACATTTCTCATTCAAACCACAACACTCCCTAAGTGTAATCATACAATATCTGCCCTTTTGTGATGGGTTATTTCACTTAATACAGTGTCTTCAAGGTGTATCCATGTTATACCATATTTCATGATTTATTTCCTTTAAAGGCAGAGTAAAGTTCCATTTTACAGATAAGTTACATTTTGTTTAGCCTTTTGTTCCTCAGTGAGCACTTTGCTAGCCTTCCCTTTTGGGTGTAGAAATAATTTTGCTAAGCACAAAATTGTACAAGTATGCGTCCAGGTTCCTACTTTCCATTGTTCTGGGCATGCACCCAGAAATGGCATTGCTAGATTATATAGTAATTCTGTGTTTGGTTTATTTTTTGTTTTATTATCATATTTTTTGAGAAGCACCTGTCCTATTTTCCATGTCTTTTGGAGAGAACATTTATTCATTTTTTTTCCTATGTGCCGTGGATATACTCCTATAGGACTAGTGAATTTACTGTAGAGTTGACACTGGCTATCACTTATATTGTATATTCCATAATAGTTGACAGATGGATGTCATTGTATGCAGCATGCCAGTATGATGCACACTTGTTCATAGCCCTAAAGACCCCCTACCATCTTATCCATTCATTTCCCCCCAGGCCCTGGAAACCTGATTTTTTAAAATATTTTTTACTGTCTTTGTAGTTTTGCTCTTCCCACAGCGTGATAAAATTGGAGCTATACAATGTCCTGGTTAGCCTTAACTGTCATCTTGTTATAACCTAGTATGATCTGGGAAAAGAACCCCAGTTGAGAAATTGACTGTCTCAATTGGCCTGTGGGCATGTCTGTGGGGGGTATTGTCTTGATTTTGACTTTATAAAGGAGGGCCCAGCCCAATGTGGGTAACACCATTCCCTGGGCAGGTCATCTTGAACTGTATGAGAAAGCTAGCTGAGTATAAAACAGTTTGCCAGCCAGAATGCAGCATCTTCTATCATTCTTTGGCTATCAAGTAAGGTCCAAGGCTGGAGGTCATGATATGAAGAATAGCAAGCAGGCCTGCTTTCAAGTTCCTGCCTTGACTTCCCTCAATGATGGCCTTAGTTAGGATTTTCTATTGCTGTGAAGAGACACCATAACCAGGGCAACTCTCATAAAGAAAACGTTTAATTGGGGTGGCTCACTTACAGTTTCAAAGGTTCAGTCCACTATCATCATGGCAGGGAGCATGGCAGTGCTCAGGAAGATGTGGTGCTGGCTACACCTTGCCTTGCAGGCAACAGGAAGTCAACTAAGAAGAGACACTGGGTGATATTCTGAGCATAGGAAACCCCCAAACCCACCTCCACAGTGACACACTTCCTCCAAAAAATCCATACCCACTCCAACAAAGCCACATCTCCTAATAGTGCCACTCCCTATGAGATTATGGGGGCCAGTTACATTCAAAATACCACGTGGACCATATGGAATTGTAAGCCAGATAGACCCCTGTCCTCCTAAAATTTGCTTTCAGTCAGAGTATTTTACCACAACAACATAAATAGAACTAGAATGCAGAATATATTATTTTTTGTGAGTGTGTGTACATGGTCATATGTGTGCACACGTGTCTGGGCATGCATGCACATGTGTTCATAAGCATTTAGAGGCTATAGATCAATGTTAGATGTTTTCCTCAATTGCTCTCTACCTTGTATTTTTTGAGACAGGGTCTTTCACTGATTAGACTCTGTTGGCTGGCCAGGGCTCTTCCTGTCTCCATTTGTCCCTAGCACTGGGGTTATAAGCATGTGCCATAATGCTCTGTTCTGAGACTTAAACTCAGGTCCTCTTCTTGGAAGGCAAGTACTTTGCCTATTGAGCCATTTTCCCAGCACCAAAATGTTTTCAGATTAGTTACTTTCACTGAGCAGTATACTTTTACGACTGTAATCATTTGCATCAGTATGGCTGTGTAGCTACCACAGATAATGTGTGGCCCAGAAACCCAAAAATATTTACCATCTAGCTATTCACAGACAATAGTTGCCAACCCCTGCCTGCCCTTGGTCACAGAGGAAATATAAGTGGGACCGAACTATTCATTACTTGTAAAATAAGCATACCAAGACATTCTGCCAATCTCTAAAACAAGCAGAATAAACACATATGTGAGTGTAAGTATAGGTTGCAAAGGTCAGTTAGAAACTGGTGCTAAAAGTGTTGGCAAGAATCTGGGAAATATAATGTGGTGGTTGATATTCCTTGTTAACTTGATTAGCTTCAGAATAACCATAGAAACATAACTCTGGCTATGTATCTGAAAGCATTTCCAGAAAGGTTTAAGTGAAAAAGTAAGGTCTACTTTGAATGTGAGCAGCACCAGTGATGGGCTGGGGTCCCGGACTGCATAAAAAGGAGAAGGTGAGATGAGCTTCAGCATTCATTGTATATCTTGACTGTGGATGCAATGTGACTGGCAGCTTCAAGTTTCTTCCATTATGATGTCCCCACCATAATGAATTAACTGTACCTCCAAACTGTGAGTCAAATGAACCATCTTTCCTTAAGGCTCTTCTATCAGATATTTTGTCACACCAACAAGAAAAGTTATATATATGTATATGTATATATGCATATGTATATATATATGCCTTTCTTTCTTTCCCTCCTTCTTTACCTTTCCCCCTGTTCCTCCCTCCCTCCCTTCCCTCCCCACTTTCTTCTGTTTACAACTAAATAGTGTATATATGTAAACATATGTAAATATGTATAATACATTTTATAATACATATAATACATATTTTTTCATCTATAATACCTATATTGTAGAATTATATGAAGAATTCTTTTGGTAGTATTGAGGATTGAACTTAGGGCAAATGATCTACCACTGAGTTCTAAAATTATACTATAATTACACAATTATTATTATATTACAGATGCATCTATATAGTATGTAATGCTATAATAATATACATTTTATAGATATACTTTTATTTACAAATGTACAATACATATTTGACTAGTCTTTAGAAACATATATAAGATCATGTAACAGTATATAGTAATATATTACTATATGCAGTATACATATATATCTATATACCTATATTATAAAATAAATACATCTGGATTCTAAATGCATGAATATATAATTTAATTATAATGTTAGTATGTATTATATAACTTATATACAGTAATGTGTAATTATATAAACATATCAAATTCATATATTTTGTAGTTAGAAGGGTAGAACAGATATATAATATAGGAATACATTCATGCACAGTGTCTTCCTGGATTTGTTTTGATGGTGTCCCACTATCCAGCTCATGCTGACCTGGAGCCCACGTCCTTTAGCTTCAGCCTCTCAAGTGTTGAGATTACATGTGTGGCTTAGATGTTTTTCAAGCTGGGTAGAGAACTCAAGTTCAATCTATTTGTGGGAAGGAGATGATGCAATTTGAATAAAAAATAAACAGACATTCTTACTGGGTTTTAAAAGTCTTTTGTAATATAAATTTGGGCAACATGATGATGATGATGATTTATCTTTTGTAGGACCTAAACACTTTCCAGAAGGACTCACTGTTCTCTTTGACCAATAAGATAATGGGGGTCTCTCAAAGAAAACGTAAGTTCCAGGCAAGCAGTTTCCAGGGACCTCAGCCTCCCCAGAAGGAGCTGGGGAGGACAATTTGTATGTTTATGGTGTCTCTCAGGAGCTGCTCTTTGTTGTCTTTCATAAACAAGAGAGGGCAGAAAGCTTGCAGAAATTATGCTGTGCTCCCAGAATGAAAACATAAAGGGAGCTAAGAGCATCATAGTGGCATGCTGCCTTTTCTTTCTCCCTTTGTAAATAGTGTTTGTGTGCAGTATCATCTTCAGTATTTAGAACTGTCAGTAGACCTCACGACACAGCAGTAAACAATTTTTCCCTTTACCTTTCAAGCCAAGGAAAATACAGGGAGCATCCCCAGGCTGTTCAGGTTATTATCTCTGCCTCTGGCTTCTTGCTCCACACCCTTCTCACTGAAAACAGTTTAGAGTCATGAGGGTTAGGTCTCTGTCCCTGTTTTCTTGAAGATAATTATGATGCTATGATTTGTGGGTGGCCCTGATCTGAGGAGTTTTATAATGCCCCATGGAGAGTTTAGCACCCAGGCAGAATGATGCCAGAGCCCCCAGTTGCGTGTGTGAGTATGTGTGTGTAAGCAAAGGTTGTTACTTAGGCGCCACTCACATTTTTCTTGAAACAGGGTCATTTACAGGCCTGGAGCTCATCAAGTAGGCTAGTTTGGCTGGCCAGGAAGCCCCAGGGATTCATTTGTCTCCACTTTCCTAGCTCCGGGATTACGAACACATGCCACCACATCTAGTTTTCTTTCTTTCGTTTTGTTTTTGAGACAGGGTTTCTCTGTGTATCCCTCGGCTGTCCTGGAACTCAATCTGTGGACCGGGCTGGCTTTAAACTCAGTGATCTGCTTGCCTCTGCCTCTAGAGTTCTAGGATTAAAGGTGTGTACCATCACCCTGCCTGCCTGCCTCTTATCTAGCTTCTTATTTGGGTTCTAAGTGTTGAACTCAAATGCAAGCAAGCACTTTCCCCACTTGGCTGTCTCAGTTTCCTTTCCTTTGCTATGACACAACACCCTGTCACCTCAATCACCGAGCTGATCTGAGATTACTTGGAGTGTGAACCTGGAGGTCTAGGCAGAGCTTCAGATCAATGCTTCACGCAGTCCTCATCAGAGAAGCTTCTTTCTGTAGTAGATGGGAATGAACACAGAAAGCTACAATTGCGCAATGTGCAGAGAAAAAGAAATGTGGGGATGCTCAGTTCTAAATGGGATGTCTTTATCACACGCCACCAGGCAAGGCTCAGGGATCTATACAGAAGCGTGGTTAGAAAGATGGTAAGAGCCAGAGGTGGTGGATTCCTTCAAAGACAGTGTCTTGTTTTCCAGACTTAATGGGATAGACGCATATCTGAACTCACAGGAACTGTGACAGCAGGACAAGTCAGTCACATAGGATCCAGCATGGAGGAAGGGGAGTGGGCACAAAGTGCAACCCCTAACCAAGAAGCTATTCCCAATTGATAGCTCCTAGGAGAGGGAAAAATCTGTTCAATGCAGTGACTCCGGGGATGTCAACCACACTTGAGGGCCTGCCCGATACTCATGTGTAGTTAGCTATTCTAATTTGTTATTTTTAGAGTTGAAAATAGACTTTTCTATAAATATATCCTGATTATGATTTTCCCTTTCCGAACTCCTTCCGCATCTTCCGCACCTCCCCCACCTTCCCCACCCATCCAAATCCATGCCCCTTTTTGCTCTCTCTCATTACAAAACAAACCGGCGTCTAAAAGTAATGATGATAATAAAATCAGATAAAATAAGAAAAATAAAATAAAATAAGAAAAACCACAAGAAACAAATGAAGATGTGCACACACATTTGCACATACAGAAATCTCGTAAAACACAAAACTGAAAATCACAATATGTAAGGCTAAAAAATTGCCCGGACAAAGCATTACAAGACAAAAACAAAACAAAAAGCAATAATAAAAACAAAAACCTACAAAAATACCATTAAGGTCATTTTCTGTTGGCCATCTATTGGTGGGTATGGGGCTGCCATTAAGTGTGGCTTGTGTACCCAGTGAGACCCTTGGAAAAAAACCCTAATTTTTTTTTTTGTGTGTGTGACTGTTAATTGGCTACAGATGCTAGGTTTGGGACGGGAGCTTGTGTCTACTTCCCCTCTCAGTGCTGGAACCCCCATCTGGCTTAGAGTCATGAAGGCTCTGTGCATGCTGGCACAGTCTCTTTCATTTCATATATGCATCAGTCCTGTTATGTTTAGAAGGTCTTGTTTCCTTGGTGTCTTCCATACCCACTGGCTCTTATTTCTGACTTCTTTTTCACAGAGTTCCCTGAACTCTGAGGGTAGAGTTTTGATGGAGACACCCCATTTAGGGCCGAATGTTCCAAGGTTTCTAATCTCTGTGTCTCTGAACTGAATTGAGTTGTTAGCCAAGATTAGCTGTCACACCCGATGCTGTTGTTTAGTGTTTACCTATTCCTTCACACTCGGAGTCATGTTGCATGGGAGCATATTACATTACTTTTATTATTATTACAAGACTGCCAAGGACCTTGTAAGGCAGGACTCACTCTCAAGTTTGCAGAGGACTGCAGAATCTCTAACAAAGGAAATATGGTTAGCACTTGTCCCAGAGTCAGAAGTTCCCAGACCTCAGTCTCCTGAATTTAGAATGTATACCAGACTCATTGGGAACTCTGTAATGCCTTTTGTTATTTACAGCCTAAAGTCACTAGTGTGAACCATTTCAGTGACAAAGAATTCTTTAAGGGATTTTGCTTGAGGTGTCAAGGGGGCATTTTCAACAACTGTAATGGTACTTGCAGGAATGAAGATATTTCAAAGAGACACTTGCACCCCTTTCTTTGACTATTAGAATATTGAGGCAATGGGCCCTACAAAACTGTCATTTCCCTGGGAATCTCATGCTGGGAAAAGGAAATGGCTAAAGGCAGTTGTCAGCCAAGAACTTCTCACCTAGGAAAAGATTTTCCTTACTTTTGACAACTTGTCAGACAACCTTGCAAGAGAGACTAGAACCAAGAGAAAATGGGTCAGTGAAGGGTGGGATCACACGGTCACTGCTGAGTCACACACACCTCTTGCCCTCATATCAAAGCCCTGGAGATGGACTTGAAGGTTAATGGGCCCCTTAATTTGTTCAGTTTTCCAGTGGGGCCACATTGCCTAAACCTACATTCTCTGTTTTTTACTTTATTTGAAGATGGGGGATAGTTTGTTAGGGCTGCCACAGACTGGGTTCTGGCTCTAAGAGCTCTGCTAACATCAGCTTTTAACGCTTTTGAATGTTAGTTTGATTTCTGATTTTTCCAAATCTGAAAGTTTGAAGTCCCTGGGACTTTTAATCTGGATATACACCTTGCTGGGGACAATGAGCAAGACAAAGCTTGATTTAGGAATTGTGTTTTTAGGTGTTTTGGCTTCCCGTCATTCTTAGGTGGAGGAGGAAACAGAGTAGTGAATTGGAAGGTATGAGTTTATATACAGATGTCCTACCCCTGATGAGCCTTCCCTTCAAGTGAAATCCATTTGCGGAGGAAATTAGTCCAAAGGCTGGACTTGCATATACTTTTCCAGAGAACTTCTGGGCTGTCAGGATAATTTTCTAATGTGTGTGTGATATGTTCCACAGCAAGTTCTATTAAGGTAATATCACATGAACCTGCTTTTGCTTGACCCATGGGACAACAAGCTTTGCTTTGTATCTGGGGTGTGTCAGTCTGAACAAAAATGTGGTCATGGGAAATGATGGTGACCTCTTTTTTGCAATAGTAAGTTACAGACTAGTCTTGGCTGTATATTCATTTCATTATTTTGTTTTACTTAATTTTTGTGACTCTGCGTGTGCAGTTGGGCATCCACAAGCATAGAGGCCAGAAGACATCTTCCATTTTTGTTCCTTAGGCACTGTGTGCCATTTTTTTTGAACACGGTTCTTTTTAGCCTGAAGCTCGCCAAATAAGCTAAGCCAGCTGGCCATCAAGCCACCTGTTTCCTCCCCTGTGGCGATTACAAGCACATGACACCAGGCCTGGCGTTTGTTTAAATGTAAATTCTGGGGAGGGGAGGGGTTGAACTCAGGTCTTCCTTCTTGCATGGCAAGCACTTTACTGATTGATTTATCACACTAGCCCCTGACTATATATTTCAAATGATGACTTCCACCCAAGAAGCAGTAACTTCATGGCTAAGATGAAACATACCCGACAGAAATCCAAAGAGAAGCCATTGTCTGCTCAGCTGTTCATGAATCTCTTCCAGCCTTAAATTCTCTGACCTGTGTTCTGAGATGCTATAGCATGGGATAGTGTCCCTCTCACCAAGGTTAACACATTCTTGATTTTTTTTGTGTGTGTTCCTTGCAGTCTCCACTTTTTAAAAACTTTAAATATTCTGGTTTACTTTTCTTTTATGTGTGTGGGTGTTTTGCCCTCATATATGTCTATGCACCACATGTTTGCAGTCCCCAAGGAGACCAGAAAAGGACACTAGATGGCATGGAGCTGGTTGTGAGATGACATGGGGTTGCTGAGAATCAAACCAGGGTTCCCTGGAAAAGCCACCAGTGCTCTTCCATGCTTAGTCTTCTGTGCAGCCCTCAGTCTCCACTAGTAATGGCAGCATTCTTTCTTCATTTCTTCCAACTCATCTTTCGGATTCCTTTCTTTCTTCAGTCTCATTCAGGGTTGCAAATGTTGTGGACTGGATTCATGTATATTAAAGAGGGTCTTGGACTAAAGAAGACACACTGGTGCAAGCCCACACTGAGTTGTTGGAAGTGCAGGCATGCTGTGCAAGCCCACACTGAAGAGGCCGAAGCAGGAGGACCAGCAGTTAGTTGCATAGTAAATTCAAGGTTA
This sequence comes from Cricetulus griseus, assembly GCF_003668045.3. Classification (NCBI taxonomy): domain Eukaryota; kingdom Metazoa; phylum Chordata; class Mammalia; order Rodentia; family Cricetidae; genus Cricetulus; species Cricetulus griseus. The sequence continues at coordinate 89,779,330 of NC_048604.1, forward strand.
GCCTGAGATGCATAAGACCCCCACTCCCTTCTCTTTCTCTTTCAAAACGTCAAACCAAACCAAACCAAAACCAACCAACCATACAAACAACGCCTCCCAAACAAAACAAACAACAACAACAACAAAAAGACCCATGTAAGGTTTCCTTTGTTTACCTGTGTGCAAAGGTTCTCTGTTTCAGAGATTATGTGGGAGAGAAAGTAAGACAATTGTTGCGCCCCCCCCCCCCAGTTACTCTGGGAACAAGAAAATGAGATTTGTAAATGACTTATGCAAATGTCACATGTTATCCTGGTGTCTTTAAAGACAGAAAGCCCCTCCCCCCTTTTTTAGTTCACTGCCATCTTCTGTTGTTCCGGGTACGACTACCTTCCTAGTACAAACTGTGCCGCTGGCAGTTACCCTGTTCTGAAGTAAACAAACTCATGACACATAAATGATGCATTTCAATAGCTCTTTCGGCATGTTCTCTCCCATGGTAGGATGTGGGCTGCCTCCTTAGCAGATTGATGCTTTCAAGACCCTGAGGGTATAAAACCGTGGGTAGTTTCCCACTCTGCTTGGTGATTCTCTTTTATGTTTTCAGTTAGAAAGCAACACGGAGCCGAACACAATTATTTTTTATTTTGTGTTTATCACACAAGGGGTCCTTTTGGCAAAATAACTTCCAATTGGATGGGGCCAGGGTACAGAATGGATCTTTTCATTTCTCCAGAGTCTTATGTGCACAAATGACAAAATAGCACCTCATAAACTCCAGCAAGCGAACAGTTATTTTGCTGGGCAAAGCGAGCTTCCCAGCCTCCTTCAATCTGCATGGGGGAAGACTCAGTACAAACATTCATCTCTGCATCTTCAGTGACTTGGGATCCTCCGATGTCCTTGGAGACTGAGTGTCCAGCATGACTGAGAAGGAGACTTCCTCAGGGAAGATATTTATTTTATTTGAATAAATGGGGGTGGGAGAATGAAGGTTGTGCTTGGTGCTGGAGAGATGCTTGGATTATAGGTACCCCTCCACCACAATCACCGTCACCACCAAAAAAAAAAAAAAAGGAAGTTTCCTTGGCAACAAGAGATAAGAGAAAGTGCTTGTAAAATTCCACCAGCAGCTCATTTTCAAGGATGCAACGAAGCAAATGGTTTGGATCATTCAGGTATTACAGTTCTCCATTACAGAGTGTAGATAGAAGGAGCATAAATATTGAAGGGCTTTTGGTCTGTACTTGGCAATACCACATGCTGAGAACTCTTTCAGAGGAAAGCTTTCTAAATATCCAGGCTCTCTATCAGCAATCCAAACAGCATCTGAAGACCAAACCCCTTAACATCTGAAAAGGAGACAGGTGGAGGGGAAAAAATCAGCACAGCTGGGAAATGCAAGCTAAAAGACAGTTCTGTCAAAACTTCCCTAGAAAGCAAAGTTCACAGTAGCCAACTTAGGGTTGTCACCAAGAAAGCTCTACCACACTTGATTATTTTATGTGGCCATTCTGCTTGGGAGAAAGTGGCTTTGCTTATTGAGGCTCGTCAGCGCAGTTGCCAGGAAGATGCTTTTGCCTTGCCTAATTAAGTTCTATTCATGGTGAAAATCCAGGTCTTGATTTTACAATGGAAGTCTTTTCAGATCTGTCTGTTTAAGTGTGTGAGAAGGCAGGGTCTCTTGAGTATCAGGTTCAAAGAGCGAAAGAGGAGAATATCTGCTGATTGGCCTGCCATGGTGTATGGGCTAGTTTTATGTCAGCTTAACATAAAACAGAGTCACTGGGAAGAGACTCAGTTGAGAAAATACCTCTGTAACAGTTGTCTGTAGGCAACTCTGTAGTGCATTTTCTTGATTAATGATTGATGTGGGTATGTCCAGCTTACTGTGGACAGTCCCACAGCTGGGCTGATGGCCTTGAGTACTATGAAAAGCAGGGTGAACAAACTCTGAGGAGCAAGCCTGTAAGCAGCACCCCTTAATGGCTTCTGATTTACTTCCTGCCTCCAGGCTCTTGCCCTGTTGGTGTTCTTGTGTTGACTACCTTCACAGTGGACTATGATGTGGAAGTGTAAACCAAGTAAACCCTTTCCTCTCCAAATTATTTTTGGTTATGGTGGTTTTTCCACAGCAATAGTTGCCCTAATTAGCACACATGGGAAGGCTTTGTCCTATGAACTGTAGATTAGTAAAATTGATGTTCAGCTTGTATTTGTGCTGAAAGTTTCAATTCCTGCCATAGTTTTGATGCAACAACACACTATATACCTAGACACATAAAATAATTCATGGATAAAGTGTTTTAAATTAACATTGTAAAGAGAAGAGATTTAAGAATTTAGACAATGAAATTTGGAAGCATTTTTGTGTGGTTTTCTTCTTTACTTTCTTCCCTTTTCTATCCTTCATTACTTTCCACCATACTTTTATGCCTCTATCCTTCCTTCCATCTTTCCTTTACCTTCTTTCGTTTTTTGAGACAGAGTTGCACTACGTAGCTCAGGCTGTCCTATGTAGCTCAGGATCCTCCTGATGTAGCCTCCATTAGTGCTAGGATGACAGACATTCACCACTATATCTGTCTGAAATGAAACATCTATCCATCATATCTATCTATCTATCTATCTATCTATCTATCTGACACTATCCTGGATTGAAAATATCTTTATCTAGAGTATTTATATTTCTTTATTTTATGCATTTGATTAATCATTTTATGTATGCATTTATATATTTTGTGTATGTATGTACATATGTATGTGTGTATGTATGCATGTGTACCACATGAGTGCAATTTGCCCGCTGAGATCAGAAGGGGCATCAGCTTTACTAGAGTTGGAGTTACAGACAGTTGTGAGCCACCATCCGGATGCTGGGAATGGAACCCAGGTCTTAACCACTGAAGCATCATTCCAGCTTTATACTCATTAAAATATTGTACATAATAATGTTTGAAAATTTATCCCAGAAATATGACACAGGAAAAACAACATCATCTAATCTCTATAACAAAACAGATCAACCAACTTAGATGACAGGGTGGCTGAATGCCAGTTCCTAGTGCAGTTTTTATTGTTTTTGGCTGAAGCTTATCAACATTTACTGAACATAAGGTATAATTTGCTGAATTTTACTGTGTCTCAAATAGTTTCCAGATAATGGTCAAGGATGACTGACAAATATAATTTAATTTCCCCTCTTTAAGAAGCAGCTCAAGTGTATACTGATATTGAGGTAAAAATGGGTCAGTTTTCTACTTTATTAGAGCTATGAAGTTCATTATTTTTGGCTTTCCATAAATGTATGCCTTCTAGCCAATCCTAGGTTTATGCTAATGGAAGGTGGTTGCCTTTGAGTCCCCAAATAGGGTACAATCTGTTGTTCACTTCTAATCAATCACACTTGTTTATACGGAAGATGATTAAAGAGTTAGGGAACAGGAGAGGAAAGTTCCCCAGATGGTAAAGTTTTCCAGTCTATAATCATGAAAGTATATAGAAGTTCCAACTTTATTTTTTTTTAAATTTGGACTTTGGACTGAAGCAAGCTTAACTTAGTGGAATACTAAGCAGCCACAACACATAATTGAAGGTACCTGGGTTGCACTACATTGTTTCTTAATGAATCATCAGTGCATGGTTGCCTTTTTGGCTATGAATAAATTAATTCACTAAAATACAATTTATATTTTTAACAGATGGGGCATTCTTATATTGGGGCTGATGTGAGATGCATATGTAGGCTGGCACTTAAATTAAGGATGGATCTAACCCCAACACACTGTCATTACCAGTTAAGAATGTAAGTATAAACAGACTGGCCAAATTTTAATTTTCATAACACAAAAAGGGCATTTAACTTGGGAAGACAACTCAGTTGATAAAGTGCTTGCCCTGAAAGCATGAGGATGTATGCTTAGCTTCCTAGTGCTCACATAAAATCTTGACACATCTGTAACCTTAGTTCAGAATAGGAATGGGATGTTTTGGGGACAGGGCATAGGAAAGGAGATCCCTATTCCTCATTAGCCTAGCTCCATCAGTGAGCCCTAGGGCATTGAGAAACTCTGTTTGGAAAAATAAGATGAAGAGCCATTGAGGAAGACAAGCTCCAAACCATAGCCTCTACGTGTACACACAGGCAGGTACCTTGTCACATACACTCATGAGAACACATACACAGTGTTTGCTGACGTGGAGGAATCTATGGAACTGAATTTCCAATGAGCATGTGTTTACTTATGTATAGAGGTATGTCCTTGCCTATGGTGCAACAAAGATTTTTCAGTGATAACTTCTGGAAGTGTAAGATGTTAGCGCCCTCATAGCAATTGGGCTTAATGGCTCTGTTATTTGACGGAATGTTCCAGAAGTTACTGGGAAGGAACCAAGGCTGTGCAAAGCTGTGTGATCAGGTTTTTCTGTATCTTTCAATTTGCACTTACTTTTAACAGATATTAAAAATAGTGCTTTGCCAGAAATAGCTGATCCCAGACTGATAGCTGGGAAACCAGCATAGCACTGATCCAGACCCCCTGAACAAGGACGTTAGTTTGGAGGTCTGGGCAATCTATGGGGCCTCTGGTAGTGGATCATTATTTATCCCTAGTACACAAATGGACTTTGGGAGCCCATTCCACATAGAGGGATACTATTTCAGCCTAGACACACTGGAAGGGCCTAGGCCCTGCCCCAAATGATGTGACAGACCTTGATGATCCCTCATCGAAGACCTCACCCTCCCTGGGGAGCAGAAAGGAAATGGGATGAGGATTGGTGGGGGGCAGGGGAGGAAGGGAGGGAGAGGGAACTGGGATTGACATGTAAAACAAGCTTGTTTCTAATTTAAATTTTAAAAAAAGGAAAAGGAAAAAAATCGTGCTTTGCACAGAAACCCACACATGGAAAGTTTGCAGAGAGTGAGAGACTTTAGTACTTGGTCCTAAATGGAATATCTCCATCCAATCTCTCCTCTTAAGGCTTAGGGATCTAGGCAGAACAGGGGTAAAAAGATTGTAAAAGCCAGAGGTGATTAATGACTCCAAGGAAACAGTGTCTTCCAGACACAACAGGACTGATGCCCATATGAACTCAGAGACTGTGGCAGCACTCACAAACCTAAAAATTCAAGCCAGATGAAGTCCCAGCACCAAGAGGGGAAAGTGGACATGAAGTACTACCCCTAACCAAAAAGCTATCTGCAATTGATACCCATTGGCAAGGGGAAAAACTTTTTTCTACCATGGAGTACCATGGGTTATATCAACCATATCCAGGGAATACCCCATGCCCAGGAATACTGGCCAATACAAAACAAACTCAGTGACCTTTTTGGATTTTTTTATCTTATTGGTTTTTTGCTTATTTATTTTGATTTTCATTTCTGTATTTTGTTTCTGCTTTTTGGTTCATTTTTTTGAGACAGGGTTTCTCTGTGTAGTCCTAGCTGCCCTAGAACTCACTTTGTAGACTAGCCTAGCCTTGAACTCAAAGATCCATTTGCTTTTGCCTCCTGAATGCTGGGATTAAAGGTGTGCACCACCGTGGCTCAACTTTGTTCTGCATTTTAAAGAGTGAAAAATAATATACAGTGGAATGGGTAGGGAGGTAGGAGGATCTGGTGGAGTTAGAGGAAGGGGAAAACATAATAAAAATTATACAAATTTTAAAAATACAGTGTTTTGCAATCTAATCCTCATTGAAGACTTGATATTTGCATATTGAATTCAGTTCTGAAGGGCCACCCCTTTGTGCCTGCTTCACTCTTGCTTTTATTTTCATGTATTTCACCATCTCCATAGTTCTGAAGTTCCCTTTCCGGTGTTCTGTGTTGAAGCACAGAGGTTCTTGTGAATTCTCAACCTAAGTGAAAACAGGAAAACTATCTGGAGAACTTCTTCTTTTGTGTGTGTCCATGAGCCCAACATTCCTGAGAAAATAGAGTGTGTGTGTGTGTGTGTGTGTGTGTGTGTGTGTGTGTGTGTGTGTAGGTGTGTAGGTGTGTAGGTGTGTTGCATGTGTGTGTACATGCACACCAAAGACAGAGACAATATCAGGTGTCTTTCTCAATTTCATTCCACTTTACATTTTGAGAAAAAGTCTCTCACTGAACCTGGAGTTTCTCAGAAAAGGCTGGATGGGCAGGGAATTCCAGGAATCCTTCTGTCCCTTCTTCCCCAGCAATCAGGTGGCAGACACCCATCACAGTGCTCTGCCTATTATGTGGGTGTTAGAGATCTAAATTCAGGTCCTCATGCTTACAAGACAAGTGATTTACTGACCGAGTTGCTCCCCCAGTTTCTAGATGACATTTTCTGTGCAAAAGATCTCAGTTTGGCATAGTATAGAAGCCACTTCCCCAAGACAGACAATATTGAGTGAGGTTCCTGGAAGCAGGGAAAGAGGAGCCAATGATACAGACATATTATTGATATTGAGGATGGACATTGCTTCTTTCCATGTAGTCTCTGCCCAAACATGATGACTGAATAGGTGTGGGTTCCATTGGAAGAATCTGCATAGAAACTGTGGTGACACACTGACATGAAGAACAAGCAATATGTGGTGTAGCACCAACTTAAGGAGCTATACCCATAATGTTTTATCAACATGACTACCCAGTTGTGAGCTGAACAAGGACAACACCAATGAACATGTCAAACTGGATGGGTAAAAGCTCATGACTACTCAACCCTACACATGAAACTACAGACAACTAAGGAAAGCTGGGAGCAGGAGAGGTGGTCCTCCCTAGGAAACAGCATAGCAATTGGTTGCCCACTGTCAAATGCCATCCCCCAAAAACGTACGTGCAAGTGACATTACATCAAGTGAACAGGTTATATTTAGAAATATGTATGCATATACATATACATGTATACATACAATAGCAATTAGTTAAAAAGGCTATGAATTTGAAAGAGAGCAGGGAGGAGTATATGGGAGGGTTTGGAGGAAGGAAAGGAGAAATATATATTATATTATATATCAAATTATATATCCTACTGTAATCTAAAAAACTATGTGGTCCTTTTAGGTACTAGTAAAAGAAGCTGATCTATTCTGGCAGCAGGGCAGTGCAATCTGTGGGTTTATAAATCTCTAAGTGGTCCAGGTAACCGTTGCTCTCTTCTTTCTTAGCTACCATACTTTTCCAAACATAACCATGATGTTGATCTAGTTGCATAGTCAATCTCTTTTGCTGTTCTGCCACATGTAACATGAAAATTTGAGTTTTCTTTTCAACACCGTATACCCTGCGTGTGCTAGAGATGAGTTTTATACATTGGTGGCTATGGAGGTTTGAATGACAATGTCCTCTATTTTCTCGGGCATTTGAATATTTAGTCCCCAGTTGGTGGCACTGTGTGTGGAGGCGTAGGAGATGTCATCTTATTGGAGAAGTATATTACTAGAGGTGAGCTTTGAGAGTTGAAAGGCTTGTACCATTTCTAGTTCACTCTCTCTGCTTCTCATTTGAGGTGTGAGCTCTCAGCTGTTCCTTCTGCCATGCCTGCCTACAGCCATGCTTTCTCACTGTGATGGTGAAGGGCTTTGATCTCTCTGAAACCATAACCCTCAAGCAAACCCCTCCTTCTAGAGGTTGCTTTGGTCATCATGGTTTATCATCACAACAGAAGGTAATTAAGACATTGGTTAACTACCCTGAGTATGGATCTCTATCTATATATGTTTATGTCTTTGTGAAACTTCCAGTGATAAAGCTCCATCCTTGTAACTTTGTTATTCCCTCTCAAAATCTCATCTTCTATCTCAGTCTCCTCTCCATTAACTACACTCTGACTTCTCACTCCTGGAGGAAGTGTTCAGAGTCCCATTTACAGTGAGCAGCTCCATACTGCTATTGGCTACTCACTTCCAAAATTATGTGTCGTGCTTGGCATGGAAGCATACATAGCTGGAATTCCAGCCCTTGGGAGGCTGAGGCAGAGGATTCCAAGTTTGAAGCCAGCCTGGTCTGTATAGAGAAACCCCGATTCAAAACTAAACCTCATTGTACCTCACCCCACCTCACCTCACCTCACCCACCTCATCTCACCCCATCTCACTCCACCCCACCTCACCTCACCTCACCCTACCCCACCTCACCTCACCTCACCCTACCTCACCCAACCCCACCCCACCCCACCCCATCACCTCACTCAACCCCACCCCACCTCACCTCATCTTACTTCACCTCCCTCTACCCTGAAGGTCTGCTTTCTGGAATCTAAGCACAACTAGACTAGTAGCTGCCATCCTGATGGACAGGTAAAGTGAACCTCAGTCTGGGCATCTTGTGAAGATGAAAAGGGAGATGTTGGAGAAGGAACTGTTAAAATGATATTCCAGTTGGCCCCCTTCAAAAAGGTTCCAGACATGTGCACTTCAGAAGAAATAACTGTGGTGCTTAAAAAAATTAGTGTCTCTTCCAAAGTGTCTTTTAAAATAAGAAAAGTATTTATAGCTTGTTTTTGGTCCATAAATAGTCTTGGTGTTTTGTGGTGAACAAAATGGTGGTATGGACTTTGAACGTTCTGCCACCTTCTCTATCAAATTTTAAACATTTTATTTGTGTGTGTGTGTGTGTGTGTGTGTGTGTGTGTGTGTGTGTGTGTGTGCGCGTGCGTGTGTGTGTGTGTGCGTGCGTGTGTATGTGCGCGCGCGCGTGCGTGTGTGTTCACCTGTGTAGACACATGTGGAAGTCCAAGGTTGCTGTCATGATGTCCTTTTCTCAATTGCTCCTACCTTACCTTTTGAGACAGAATCTCTTACTGCATGGGAAGCTTGCTGTTTTGACTAGAGTGACTGGCCAGGGAGCTCCAAGGATCAACTGTTGTACCCCTCCCCTAGTTCTGGGATGCAGGAAAATGCCACCATGCCAGCCATTTCCATGCACGCTAGGGATCTGAACTGAGGTCTTTATGCTTGCACAGCAAGCACTTTCCCTACCAGACTCTGCTGTTTTGTCTCTTCCCAGTGGTTCTACCTTTGACTGGAGGATTGTGTCTCTGAACCAGTCCTGTCATTGTGCTTCATTCGTTAGCTGTAATAATATTTAAAGAGTCACTTCTTATTGTTGCCTGGTAGTACAACTAATACAGAAGAATCAGGATGGAAACTTGGCTCTTTTACTTTATTTACCTGCTTTTGATCTGGGATTCAACTCAATTCTGACTCCACCATGTACCAGCAGTGATATCATGTGTGCACGTCTGTGGTTACCAGAGGTCTAGTAATGAATGAAAAGAATTCCTGTTTTCTGGATTTCAAGATGATTCTCAAAAAAGAGACTAAACTTTGACAATATTGGTCATGAGCTTCTGGTTTTAGACACACAGGACTTATCTAGTGTGGTTTACATGGTTGACTTTCAGTTTGTCCTGTGTGTGGACACTGGAAACCACTTTATACCAGTCAGTCCTTTTCACACACAAAATCATTGATGGCTTGGTAAATGCTTGCTGTGACAAGATCTTAGAGACCATCTTGTACATTTTATTTTCCATGTTAGACAGTGGCCATTTTTCCACTTGGCATCCTTCCCAGAGAAATGAGGTCTCATGAGCATAGCCTTTGATGGCAAGCGTTGTCATTACTGTTGGTGTAGTCTTTGTTTCTAGGGCACTATGGGGGAAGGAGCTGAAATTTCTTTTAAAAATGTATTTATTTTCAAGTTGTATGGTGTTTGCCTGGATGCATGTACAAGACCCAGGGATTCCATGTAGCCCCAAGGGACCTTGAAGTCTTGATCCTCTTGTCTTAGCCACTCAAGTGCTGGTTTCTCAGGGACTTCTGTCCACTAGTCACAGCTTATTTCCTTATTTAAATGATGATCCATTTCTCTTATGATCATAAATTTCTAGGGACTGGAGTGATGGCTCAGTGGTTCAGAACAAAATTGCTCTTCCAGAGGATCTGGGTTTGGTTCCCAGCACCCCTGTGGCAGCTCCCAAACCTCTGTAACTCCAGTTCCAGGGGATCCAATACACTTTTCTGGCCATCTTGAGCACCAGACATGCACATTAGACACAGACATATAATAGGCAAACACCCATATGTATAAAATAAGCTTGAAAAAGTTAAATCCCTAAAATTAATTTTTCTAGTTATAGATAATATATTACCTTGTATTTTTCGAGTTTATTCTTTACCTCTGAAATTACCTTTACTTATTTCAGTGCATTGTGTTACAGGATTTCTGAGTTTTTCAGTATCTGAGTTGTGTTCTATTTCCATGACACATGCCATTGATGCCTTTTATTATGGAGATAAAGATAGCTGAGGCTCAGGAGCCACTGGCTTAATGCTCCCCTTCTCCAAAGTCAAGCTTCGAGTTCACTGAGAGACTTTGGCTCAGAGTAAAACGGTGAAGAGAGATAGACGAAGACACTTGAATTTTGGCTTGGCCTCCATACATGAGTGCTTATGAATGCACTTGTGCACACATGCATCCACCATACACACAACAAATAAGTGGAATCAGAATTAAAAGATCATATTGCATCATGCCCCTTTCTTTGCACTTTTCCTATTGTCATGATGTGAAAATGTGCCATGCCTACGATGATAGATAAGGCAAGGGTTGTTACCAAGTCCTCATGGAGTACCATGGCAGTAATTTTTGCAGTGGGAGGTGTAATAATAAAACTGGCATGAACTTCTCTTTCCTTCTTCACAGTTGAGCTCCACGGTCTTCTTTAAGTGGAAATCTTTGATCTGGGCTTCATTTATTCCTGAATTGGCCAGAGTTCCTGATTATGGTGGTTAATCTTGGTTGTCAACTTGACTGGATCTGGAATGAACTATTAGATATGCTTCTGGATGGGCAGTGAGGGTATTTCATGGAAGGATTAACTGAAGAAGAAGATTTTGCCTTACAGTGAGCAAACCTTTTGGTGGTAGTGGTGTGTATGTATAGACATAAGAACATTCAAGGGAAAAGCTACTGTTATTTTTTAAAGATTTATTCATTTTGTGTGTATGAGTGATTTGCCTGCATGTATATCTGTGTACCATGTGCCTTCCTGGAGCTGGCAGAGGTCAGAAAAGTGTGTCTTAATTCCCTGGAACTGGAGGTAACAATAGTTGTAAGCTGCCACATGGGTGCTGGGAATAAATCTGGGACTTCTGCAAGGGCAACAAGTGCCCTTAGCTGCTGAACCATCTCTCTAGCAGAAAAAGCTGGTGCTCTTTTTTTCCCTCCATTTTTTATTTAAGTTAGAAACAAGACTGTTTTACATGTCAATCCCAGTTCCCTTTCCCTCCCCTCCTCCCCTACCCCCCACTAACACCCTTCCTATCCCATACCATTTCTGCTCCCCAGGGAGAGTGAGGCCTTCCATGGAGGGGTCTTCGGAGTCTGTCATATCCTTTGGGATAGGGCCTAGGCCCTCCTCCATGTGTCTAGGCTCAGGGAGTATCCCTCTATGTGAAATGGGATCCCAAAGTCCATTCCTATGATAGGGATAAGTACTGATCTACTACAAGAGCCCCTATAGATTTCCAAGGCCTCCTTACTGACACCCACATTCATGGGTGTCCATGCTGATCAGTTCCATGCTGATGCTCTTTAAAGCCTATCTTCTCTCCCTTCCAGGAGACATGTATGCTCTGCTCTTGTTGCTGATGCTGCTGTTCTTTGCTGACATTGGACCCCAGATTTTTGACTTTGCAACATGGACCAATGACCCATGGCTCTTTAAGAGTCTTGCAATCCTTCAGTGCCAGATTGGAACTGTTGAGGCAACCAGATTTGTGGACTGATTAGTCAGTAAGTTTTCAGCACCTTCCGCACACTTGAGTTTCCCAGCAAAATGATGTAAGCCAATGAAGTAAATCCATATGTAATATATGTCCAGTCTATCAGTCCTGTTCCTCAAGAGATTCCTGACCAAAATGCTAATGCTTTCTTCAAGCTCTAACATAAACCCCAATCTGGAAAGCCCTTGTAGTTAGGAGTTTCTACATCTATGATATTACTTAATTTTGATGTGATCAGGCTGTGTTGAATCTCAGTTTTACCAGATCATTTTTCTGTTCATGTACATTCAGAGATTTATAACAGTTACATAGTACTGTGGCTTTATCTTCCTTGAATCAGACCAGGATACCAGTGGCAATCCCAAAAGACAGGGAAAAATAAGTTCAAGCTGTATCTTTGGGCAGGAATTGCCAATTTATCACTTGGTACAATGAAACCCTGATCATAGTTGACTGTATTACCCAGGTAAACACAGCTGAGATGGGTACTAATCTTGCAGATTGTATATGTGTTTGAGAGCAAAATGTACTGGTGAGGAAGGCAGGGCTTCAAGGCATTCATAAACACCACAGGTGAAGAAAACAACAGTCCCCACCTTAGTTACTTTCTATTGCTGTGATGAGACACCATGACCAAGGCAACTTATTCAAGAAAAAGTTTATTGGGGGCTTACAGTTTCAGAGGGTGAGTCCATGACAATCGTTATGGGGAGCATGGCAGCAGGCAAGAAGCCATGATACTGGAACAGTAGCTGAGAACTCACATGTTAATACACAAGTATGAGGCTGACAGAGGTAACTGGGAATGGTGTGGTCTTTGGAAATCTCCAAGTCTACCTCCAGTGACACACCTCCTCCAATAAAGGCTGTACCTTCAAATCATTCCCAAATGGTACTGCCAACAGGGAACCAAGTATTTAAAACATATGAGCCTATGTGGCCATTCTCATTCAAACAACTACAACCGGCCTATGTTGGCTAATCACAGATAACACTTATTTATCTGAGTACCATTTATGCTGAGCAGTGTTTTGTGAGTCTCAGATAAAGAAGATGACTAACTTATTGTACCTACTTTCTTTGTGCTCCATCTGAAGAAGAACAGTACTTGGAGAGGGAAGGGTTTGTCAATAATAAGTAACACAAAGACAAACTGGACACCCCATGTATAAAAAGAGCTTCAACATAGGAAGTTAAACCTCAAAGTCTGCCCCAGTTGATGCACCTCCTCCAACAAGACCACACCTCCCAATCCTTCCTAAACAGTACTCCCAACTGGGGACCAAGCATTCAAATATATGAACCTATGTATCCATTCTCATTCACACTGTTACAACCAGCTTCTGTTGGCTAATCACAGATACCACTTACCAGAAGTTAACAAAGTTCTTGTGGGTGCTCTACTGCATTCTTAATGTTTCTCTTACAATCAAAGTAGTGAAGATGAAAGAGCTTGTGGCCCAGAACATATTCCTTTTTGTTTCTAATAAGCCCATAGTGGTGCAGAATAAAGGAACCCAATATTATAGTCCATAAAATTGCTGTGACAAATGTTTTCTCCTCTAATCAGTACATACCTGTTGTTATAGGAAAAATAGATAAGCTTCTATATGTGTTTGCTCTTTTGTGAGTCTTTGTATTTTGGGAAGGGGTTGGGTGACATGGGACTATTTGGGAGCATAAGGATTTCACCTAACATTGATAACCCCAGGCAGCACTTCTGGTGGGTTTTTATGCAGAGAGACGCAGGGAACTCAACAGATGTTTTGATGTCTTGGTGTGGTCACTCAGTACTAATCTTCTTAGCTATGTACAACTGTAATATGCAGAACAGATACATACTACACCCCAAGCCCTGAAAATTTGTTGGCATTAAAAGCATGCTCACTTGGGAAAGTTTTCAAATTTCCAGGTATTCTTATATTGACTTAAGAGTTAGTGACTAACTTCTGGCATCTTTCCATCTTTGTTCATATTTGTCAATGTGTATAAAAGCTGGAAGATGTAGCCCAGGGGCAGAGGAGAGACAAGGGAAGGAATGAGAACTGATTTGATTGATGATATCAAGGGGGATGCCCTGCTTGGCAGACTCATTTTTATGGCTGGTGTACGTGCTGTGTAGCACGCCTCATCCAAGACAGCTTTGTTGAGAGAGTAAGATTCTGTCCTCGTTATCTAATTAGGCACATCATACACCATCTGTTTCTGTTCAGTGGGTTGCATTAAAATCCAGCCAGTGGATGGGGAGGGCCCCAGGAGACTTTGACTCTCCCTGCTGAATTATTGACTATTGATAGATTCTGGGAGAGAGGGAGTCATTGCTTTAGCTGTCTATCACCCATGAGTCCAATGGGCTCCAGTGAATAGCTCCAAACCCAGGGGCAGACAGATGGCCTCAGTTAAATTCAGTGGGTCACAAAACAAAATCCCACACAATCTGGGAAAGAGAACTTTAGGAAAGAGGGAGGGAAGCATTACAGGGGTGAGAGGGACATAAGAAAGGGTGGGGTAAGAATAATCAGAATATTATATACATGAGTTAAATTGTCAAAGAACAGAACAATAGGAATAAAAACAGGGTCTATGTAGTTTTTTGAAACAGTAATGCTTTTGGTCTGATAAACTTGACATCCTTTATAGAAATAACCAATTATAATGCTATAGAATGAATCAATAAAGTGAGAAACATCCAGTGACATACACACAACTTTCTTTTCTTCCTTGCATGTTTACCTGTAATCTTGTCAAACCAGAAAAAACACAGATGTGGGTACCAGTTATGTATAGCCACAGAGGAGGACCTCATGAGACTTGACAGGGTACAGAACATTGTCAGGAAGAAGAGATATTTTCCAACAGCTTTGGATCTTTGTGTGTGTGTGTGTGTGTGTGTGTGTGTGTGTGTGTGTGTGTGTGTGTGTGTGTGTGTACTGTTCTGTGCAAACTGAGCAAGAATCAATATCAAACACTGGAAACTGCAGTCCACTGAAGTAATGTAAAGTTGTTCTTAAGTGCCCGGAGGTTGTCATTCTCTGAGGTAGTGAGAAGAGCTTAATATATGGGAAAAATCAAGGAGATCATGAGATTAGAAGTATATGTGTTTTACCATTAACTCATTTGAAAGAACAGCATCATTTTTTTTTAAGAAACCATAAAAATCAATTTTTATTGAACTCTTCTGTTCAGGTACTGCATTATGTTCTTTTAAATTATTTTACTTTTATATTTTTAATGCGTGTGTGTGTGTATGTGTGTGTGTGTGTGTGTGTGTGTGCAATGTGCATGAATGTATGCGTATTTGGATGTGTGAAGGCACATACATATAGGTGGGTATGTGTGCTCGGAGGTATGAGTTCATATGGAGGTTCAAAATGGACAGTGATGATCTTTGTCTGTTGCTTTCTACTATAATTGTTGAGATAGAGCCTTTTGCTGAAGTGGAAGGTGTCCAATTCTAGCTAGTCTAAGTAGTCAACTTGCCCCGAGTATCTCCTGCCTCTACCTCATCAGCGCCCAGATTGCAGGCTAAACCCATACCTGCCCTGACTTTTTTCAGTGGGTTGTGAAGATCTGAACTTGGCACCTAATGCTTGTGTAGCAAGTATTTCATATCCTGAGCCATCGCCCTAGCTCCACTGTGTGCTTTGCTATTTACTGGCATGTTTCTTTACAGCTAGCCTGAAATATGTGTTTCTAGAAATAGTTCAAGAAGGACAATATCATGAGAATATTTTAAAGTAGAGTGTTTATGAGACTTCCAAAAGAAGGAAGGTGCACCCCATAATTCAGGTGGCATATCATCCTGTCATTGGAAAAAAACATATCTCTGTTCTTGAAGTTCCCCTTTCACGAGAGTCCTAATAGCTTGTATCCATCACTAAGTATAAGTGCTCAATTTTCGATGAATGGTGTGGAGTTCTGTCACATATAGAGCTGGTGGAACCCTCTCTGCAGTAACACAGTGTGCGTGCGTGCGTGCGTGCGTGTGTGTGTGTGTGTGTGTGTGTGTGTGTGTGTGTGTGAGTGTGTGTGTGTGTGTGTCTGTGTGTGTGTGTGAGAGAGAGAGACAGAGAGAGACAGAAAGAGAGAGAGAGAGAGAGACAGAGACAGAGACAGAGAAAGAACATGATTGATGGGGAAATATTTTATAATGGAGAGAAGGAGAGAGAGGTCATTTCACTAATTTTATATTGAAACTCACTGTCAAATCCCAAGTCTTAAAAAATAATGTAAGACTAACATTCATTCTTTTCCCATGCTTGGGGACATGGCAGAAAAGTCATTTTTAAAAAGGGGAAGCCAGTGTATATATTAACTTGAGAGCCATTTTTCCATGATCTAACTCCGGGACTATCACCTACAATTGAGCTTAAGCTACATGACGTAGTGGAAGACTATCCGCCTTTGGAGTCAGGGCATGCATTGATCTGGAAGCTTTTTGTAAGTGCAGTTTTATTTTCCACTTCCCCCTACCTAGGATGCCTCGTTCTCGTGTCTGCAATGGAACTTTCCATAAAGCTCCCTGTACAAATCTCTGAGTGGATTTTCAAAGACGAAGCTGACTTTCAGGAGATAATGATGGAGTGGGCTTCATCTTGGCTCCGCCTGCTGCTGTTAGTCATGCTGCTTTCTGTCCTCTTTTCATCTTCCTTGAAGCTTTGAAGCAGCCGTCTTTGATTTCTATGCACTGTTCTGAGTCACTGTTTGATTCCTTGGAAGAGGCAAAAAGGCTCATATGCTCGTTACTCTGTGATTGTTTTTCTTTTTGCTTGGCAACTTTCCGTGCACTTGTGGTGATGCTGGCCTCTCCCACATGTGGGCCAAGCTCACTTTGAAAGTAGTGGGAACCCCAGGTGTGAGGGGGCTTTTATCTGGTACCTCTGTATCTCCTTCTCTTTGTTTCTCTGTCTGCCTGTTCTTATATCTTGTTCTTTGTCTCTCCCTTCATTCTTACTTTTCCCCTACCTCCATTTCCTCATCCCCTCTTTTGTGTGTGTTCATATTAGTCCGTTCATATGAGTATACACATATGTGTGTATCCCCCCTTTCTCTATCTGTGTGTGTAGGCCAGAGTTTGACATCAGACGTTTTTCTCAATTACTCTCTAACTTAGTTTTGAGCCAGGGTCTCTCTCACTGAACCTGGAGCTCATCATTGGTATGGCTACACTGGCTGTCCAGTGAACTCTAGGGATCTGGATGTTTCTGATCCCAGAGCTGGGATTAAAGACACATTCTGCTGTGTCCAGCTTTTATGTGAGTGTTGAGGACCTGAGTGTAGATCCTCCAGCTTGCACAGTAGGTGCTTTGCTGACAGACCATTTCCCTGGCTACATTTTCCTCTGTGGGTAAATGCACTTGTTTCAAGTTCAGTGATATGAGTCTGGGCCTTAGAACCCACATAGCGGGAGAGAACTGTTTCCCATAAGTCATTCTCTGCTATTGTGTCCTGTGTGGTTTGGGTCCTGGGACCATGACTAGGAGCAGTGAGGGGACAGGGAAAGGACAGACACACAGACACATACACAGAAACGGTGGGGTCAGGTGTGTGTGGGGTGCTCACTCCCATGGAATGGCACTACTACTGCTGGCAACCTGGAACCTTGGTGTGTTTCTTAGGTACAGCAGAGGGGTAGGGGTTAGCTAGTTTCAGTGGGAGGTCTCTGTAGGTCAGTAGTCTTAGGCTGCAAACATCCAGGTGAAGAGGGAAGCTATAGTTACCAGTTTTGTACATACTGATCACTTGCTTGCAATTGGAACCCCGAGGAAAGCTTTGTCATTCCTTTGAGCTTGGCCCCTATGGGGAATGGCTGCACTGATTTGGAATCCTTGGCATGGCTGTCTCATGTCAACAGTACATGTTTACTGAAGTGTTCACTCACTCAGGGCTTCCTCAGCTCTCCATACTCTGACCTCAACATGTGTGGCATAAGTGTGTGCACACATACATCTGCACACACACAAATAGAGAATGTAGAAAAATTCCTTCTGGACCCTTTGGAAAAGCAGACAAGATCCCAGCACTGAGAGGGGGAAGTGGACCCGGGCTCCCACCCCTAAGTAGGAAGCTATCTGTAATCAGTACTTGCTGACAAAGGCTAAATCAGTTTTCTCCAGTGAAAACTCACTGGGTGTATTGACCACACCTCAGGGCAGACCTCATGCCCAGCAGTAAATGGCCAACACAAAATGAACTCAATGGTATTTTTGTAGACTTTTGTCTCATTTTTCTTTGTTTGGGCATTTTTTTGGTCTTACTGGTCTTTTTCTTATTTACTTTGATTTTTGTTTTTGTGGGATGTATGTGTTTTGCTGTTGTTTAGTTTTTGTTTGTTTTAAAGACAGAGCGAGACAAAGAACATATGAAGTTGGGTGGATAAGGAAAGGAGGAGGACCTGAGAGGAGAAACACATGGTCAAATATATTGAAAGAAAAATTTGTTTTTAATGAAAACAGTTAAAAATTCTTTCTGGCTGTAAAACAAATGAAGACCATAGGTACTGGATAGATGCTCAGCAGATAAAATGCTTGCCATATAAACATAGGCACTAGAGTTCAGATCCCTAGAACTTGCACCAAAAAGCTGAGCAAGTTCAGTGGTCCCCATTGATACCAGCATCCAGGAGGCAGAGTTAGCACATCCCTGTGGCAAGCTAATTAGCTGTCCAGCAAGTTCTGTGTTCAATTAAGAGATATTACATCTATAAGGAAAGTGGAGGTTTCCATTAACTTCTGAACCTTTGCATGTATTTAAATGTATGTGAATGCGTACCTACACACACATGTACATCCACACACATGGAAAGAAGTATAGAAACATTCACATACAATGCTTACACACAGACACACCACAAACAATGAAGGCCTCAGTAAAAGGCTGTAGTTTTGAGTTTACTGTGGGAAAGTGCTGTTTGTGTCTGGCACAGCTCAGTAAGGTGCCAATAGGTTTGGGGAATGTGTTGAAATGATTGAGATGTGTGAGAAAGTCAATCAAACATTTATCTGGATGTTATTTAATGAAGAAACAAGTCAGACAAAATGACACTTGTAGCTGAGACCTTATTCACACATTTCTTCAGTGCTAAATCTTTTTTATTTTTCCTTTTGGGTTCTTTTTGAGACTGGGTCTTGCTGTGAACTGTGGCTGCCTGAGTACTTCCTGTAGCCCTGCTTGACCTCAAACTCCTGGCAGTTCATCTGTTTCACCTTCTTGAGTGCTGGGACTACAAGAGTGTACCACCATACTGACATCAATACTAATTCTTAGTTAAGAATTTATTTAGTGTGTGTGTACACATTCCAGTGCATTCCAGTAGTGTGTATGTCAGAGGACAACTTGTGAGAGTTGATGCTCTCCTTTCACCATGTGAGACCTAAGTTGGTCTTCATTGGCTATTTTATGCAGTAGTATGTGTAAATTCAAGCTTTGTCAAAAAGCCTATGCCCCTAGAAGCTTTCAGGAATGGACTTTTGGGAGTTGATGTCTTTAAAAGTTTGCCTTAGTTTACAAAAACATAGTGAGAAAAAGACAACATTCTCCCAGATTATTAATGCTTGAGAACTCATAAGGCAACTGACCATGGTGACCAGTTGTTTTAGGAACTGGGTATACCACAGTGGGAAGGAATGAAGGAAAGTGCATAGTTCAGAACAGTGGATGCTGACTTCAGATCTGCCTCTCATGTTTTATATTTTGCACACATGACTGCTTCATTCTGTGTCTTTCATAGGGTGCTGGGCTCTTCAGCTTCTCTAGACATATTGTAGGGAGCACAAGAGTATGTGCACTTCCCTCTTAGTGTTCACAGGGCTTGGTTCCCTGGCTCCACAGATGCCCAAGCGCCTTTTATTTATTTATTTTTAATAATTTATCGATTTATTTTGCATCCCTGCTGCAGTTTCCCCTCCCTCCTCTCCTCCCAGTCCCTCTCTCACCCCCTCTGTTCCCACTCCCCAAACCACTCCTCCTCCATTTCTGTTCAGGAAAGGGTAGGTCTCCAATGAATGCCAACAAAACAGGGCATATCTTGTTTCAGTATGACTAAGCACCTCCTCCATGTACTAAGGCTGGGCAAGGTGACCAGTATAAGGAGTAGGGTCCCAAAAGCCAATAAAAGAGACAGCCCCTGTTCCCACTGTTAGGAGTCCCACAAGAAGACCAAGCTACACAACTGTAACATATATGTAGAGTGCCTAGGTTGGTTCAATGCAGGCTCCCTGGTTGTCAGTTTCAGTCTCTGTGAGCCCCTATGAGCCAAGATGAGTTGATTCCGTGAGTTTTCTTGTGCAGTCCTTGAATCCTCTGGCTCCTACAATACTTCCTCCCTCTATTCTGCAGGATTTCCTGAGCTGAACGGTGGTGTAATGTGTGTAAAAACCCATGCTCATACTCTTGTTTGCCATGAATTGTATCTAGATTACTTCTGCTACCTAATATAGTATAAGTCCATGCTAATAGCTGCACTATACTGCTCAGGGAATAATGGTAAGAAAGTGTCTGTATTCGTTCCATAGGATGTGACCTTCTGAGCATATCTTGTTACACAGGTGCTTGGCTCCTTACATGCAGATAGATCCTGCAGTATCTGCGGGCTGACTGCATTAAGAAATGCCTTGGGAAGGATGTATCTGTATAGGGGTGTACTGTGACATTTGGTTGAATGATCAGAAGAGTTCATAGCAACCACCTCTTAGTTTCTGGAAACTGCAGCCAGTTCACATGTGCATGGCACAGGTTGAATGTGGGAACCGAGGTTGAAGCACATTCAGTTTGATTTCATTTTTTTCTGACTAAGAAGTATGTAGGCTAGCTTTCTATGAGTGTAATGAAATATGTAACATAACTACATTATAAAGAGAAAAGGTATATTTTGGATCACACAACCACAACCTATATCTACCCCTGATTTTGGAATGTAGTGAGGAGGGAGTGTAATGGGGGTACATGGTAAAGCAGAACCACTGTAGGGGATTGTAGGGGAAGCTGTAGCCAGCCCCTAAGAAGGCGTGGCTACAGCTTCCCCTACAAACCACAGATCTCATAAATCAAGGATCAAGGGAGGATTGACCAGAACCAAGGTCCCATCACCTACAAAGGCACACCTATAATGACCTGAAGAACTTCAATAAGATGTCTACCCCCTAAAGTTCTACTATCCCCCAACATACCACCCTGGACATAAAGCCAGGTTACTACTGTGGTTTTGGAGGTGGACCCCCAACATCTGAATTGCAGCAAGGTTTACTGATCCTCCATAAAGCACTCCAGCAGGATGGAAACTAGATGTGAGCTCATGGGAAGTACATTATTCTGAATGTTGTATTACTTCTCCAAGTTCATGGATCTGGGAATACTGATCCGAACCAGAATGTATTTCCTATGGCTTCAGAAAAGCCTAACAGATCACACACCAAGCATTGCAGCATAGATTTCTGTTCCACTCAACCCTTTCTTTTATATTATTAGTTTTTCTCCCCATAGGCACACATGGCTGCAAGAGAAGCTGGGAAGCATAGTTTATTTATGTTGCAAGATATAAGAGGAAGCAACCAGGCAGCAGCAGTGGCAGACACTCACCCAAATAAAATGGTCCAGCAGTTAGCAGGTACTTCCTGTTGTGTGTGGGTATGGTTAATATGTCTCACAAAGTTTCTCATGTCAGTAATCTGATTCTCAGTGTTGCAAGGTTGGGAGGTAGTGGTACATTTAAGAGATGGTGCATAGTCGGAAGAAGTTACGTCGTGTGTGTGTGTGTGTGTGTGTGTGTGTGTGTGTGTGTGTGTGTGTGTGTGCCCTCCAAGGGGATTATGGAATTCCCAGCTTCTCTAGCTTCTTACTTTGACTTTTTCTGCTTACATTCCTTCCAAGTGCCATGGGCCCTTCTAGAGCCAGTCCTCTAGACTTCCCTCCAAAACTATGAACTAAATGAACTTCTTTTCCTTATAAACTTAACCTGCTTCATGAATATCATTATAGTAGTGAACAACAAACACACAATACACCATAGAGCCATCGTATTTCATCTGTGTTAGTTTTAGCTCGAAAGTGAAAGAGTAGGATGGATTCCCACAGGTGTGATTTCTGCTGTCCCAAAGGCAGAGTGGAGACTGTTAATGTCACACAGGGAAAGAGGAAGTTGAGTGAAAGCTTTCTTCTTGGTACCGAGGAAACTGTTAGTATCTTTGCACAACCCATCAGCCTCTCTCTATCCATCACCCCTCTGCATGCTACCTCATTAGCAAGAGGTCCAGGGTCTGAGGCAAGGCCATTGTGTAGAACCTCCAAGGAGGGGGTAAGGATTTAAAAGCTTCCGATTCAAATGGTTTTGCTCCTGAGGGTGGATGTGATGCTGACAGTAGGGAATAAGTCCCATACCAGCCTTCAGATGCTGGTGTGTTTCCCACTCAGAGAGAATGCAGCCCTGAGATTATGAAAACTTTTATTTCTTTTGCTTTAATTGAGCAAACTATATCTAATGCATGTTTAATATGAAGCTTTTAATATGAAGCACAAGCTGTGAATGAATTACCCTTAACCTTTCAAACTCTCTAAAATAGGAACTATTTGCAGAGCCACCCACATGTGGCTCAATGCACTAAGAATTTTCTCCAACAAGCTCCATTCCCAATGTGATTTCTTCCTGTGTAGCTTTGCCATGCGTGGGCTATTTCCAATCTTGCTACTCTCTTGTCCTTTTGTGATGATTCTGGGTTAGAACATCAGTATCCTGAAGCAGCTTTCGGTTGCCTACACTGCCAACCAAGCCATGGGTCACACTGGCACTGACCTACTTCAAATTTTATTTTCCTCACTTTAATAAGAACCATATTTAAAGTATGCATAGCTTCTACTTTCTCTTTGCTCCTTATGTTTGCTCAAGGTTGCTTGACACTAGGAAATGTGATTGTTTTGGGGGTCTGTGTGTGTTAATGTGAGTACACATATGAACACATGCATCCTTGATTGCCATTCTTCAGAAGCTGTCCACCTTGTGGTTTGTTTGGTTTTGAGACATGCTTTCTCACTGGCCTGGAATATACCACATGGGATTGAACTGAACAGTGATCCCCAGAGATCTGTCTGTCTCTGCCTCCCCTATCCTGGGATTACAAATGTGTGTTTCTACAACTAACTTTTTATGTAGCATTTGGGGATTGAGCTCAGGTCCTCATGCATTCATGGCAAGCACATTACCTACTGAGCCATTTCCCTAGTCCTGGTTACTTGGTCTTTATACCTGAAAAAAGTTAATACTTCTGGGTCGTGCTGGATAGTTGATGTCAATTTAACACGAGCTAAAGTTATTTGAGAGGCGGGAACCTATAACTTCCTTCAGTGATGAACTGTGATGTGGAAGTATAAGTCAAATAAACCCTTTCCTCCCCAACTTGCTTTTAGTCATGGTGTTGCACTACAGCTATAGTAACCCTAATTAAGACATAACTACAGCAAGAAAACCTTTAGGGAAATCCTGTGGATGATCAAAGGATAGGGAGTGACATCTGCAAATGAATTCCCTGGTGATGTTTCCCATGCTACTTGAACAGAAAAGAGATGGGCTTCTCCATTAGTTGCTTTTCTATTGCTGTGACAAAATACCATGACCAAAAGAAACTTGAGGAAGTGTTGACTTTGGCTTGTGATTCCAGAAGGATACAGTCCATCATAGAAGGGAAGGCATGGCATGACAGCAGGAGCAGGAATCTAGATGATGACATTTTATATGTACACAGGAAGCAGAGAATGAACAAGAAGTAGAATGATGCTATAAACCTTCAAATTCCACTCTCAGCCATGTACTTCTTTTAGCAAGTCTCCACCTTCTAATGGTTCCATAGCCTCCTTAATCAATACCACCAACATGGGACTAAGTGTTAAAATACTTGAGCCTCTGGGGCATGTTTCTCATTCAAACCACCAAAGCTTATTTATGAAAATGCAGCTATGCTGGGGTTCAATACGGACTGCTAATGTCTTGGCAAGAAACTCTTCTGCTTTCCTTTTATTTCTAGTCTTTCACTAATGGTTTCAACAGTTTCTTTACTGGAAACAGTGGGTAAAGTGCTTGCTGTGCAAACATGAAGATTTGAGTTGTATACCCAGGATGCACGTGCATGAAAGTTGGACATGGCAGCACCTGCTTGTGGCACAAGCATTCAGTGGGTGAAGAGAGGTGATTGCTAGCCAGCCAGTCTAACCAAAATGGTGAGCTCTGGGTTCAGTTCAGTGCAAGACCGTGTGTCGAAAATCAAGGTGGAGATGGATAGAGAGAGATACCCAGAATTAACTTCTAAACTGCATGCATGCATACATGGGCACATGCATCCTCATATACACATGCACATTTGTATGCAACAACACACAGATGATAGAACGATACACACACACACACACACACACACACACACACACATATATATATATATAATAGAGAAAAGAATAGATGATAGATATATGATGGATAGATAATAGATATTGAAAAGAAAGATAATCATATTAACAGGTAGATGACAGATAATAGATGGTAGAGGAACAGAGAGGTGAAAGAGAGATTGGCAAGCAGAGTAAGTCTCAAGCCGTGTTGCTCCTGCAGATGCTGCTGAGCCCACCCAGAATTCCTTCCAACTTTCTGCCTATCTGCTTATAGCCAATCCATCAGTCAGGTCCTGGATTGATAAGTCACACAGAAGTATACTGTGCCAATTTGGGAATAAAATTATGTTTCAGCACTTCTTTTCATTTACATAATATCACAAAATAAATTCCCACTGCTTGATGCCCTACAGCTGTGATGTTATATCCTGCCATTTCAAGGTCTTCATAATCTGACTCATCTTAATGTATTATTGTATCCAGGTGGCTTCTTCCCCCAAGACAGTGCTTCTGCCTTAGTTTGAATCTGGAATGTCCTTGGTGATGGTTAATCTTGATTATGTTTGAATCTGGAATATCCTTGGTGATGGTTAATCTTGATTATCAAGTGTAGATGGAAGTTTCTGTCTTGCCAAGTCCTGCAGCCATTTGGTCCCAAGTAACCACACAGAGGTTTACATTAATTATAAACTGTTTGACCGATGGCTCAACTTCTTACTGGTTAACTCTCTCTTAATTATTAACCCATAACTATTAATCTATGTATCTCCATGTAGTCTTGGCTTACTGGAGAATGCCAGGGCATCCTACCTTCCCAGTAGCTACATGATATGTCTGTCGACTCCTCTCTGTGCTCCTCGTCCCAGAATTCTCCTAGTCTAGTAGCTCTGCCTAAACTTCCTGCCTGGCTACATCCAGCATGATGTAATTGGTGTTGCCAGGAGCAGTTGTGTCTCATTGTCATGAAAAACCCTAGTAAACCATTTTAAATGTCATATTCTATATGTCTTTGAAAGGTTTTGAAGAATACCTATCCATTTGAAATATATCTGTGTATCTAGAAAACCTAACTAAAATAACTATAAGTTTTCACTCTTATAGATGACTGTCTATAATCTGTATTTAACTATACATTACATTTTAAAAAGAGCGCTATAAACACAATACCTAAACAAGAGTAGAAATATACATATAACAAAATCCGGGCTGGAGAGATGGCTCAGCCATTAAAGGCTAGGCTTACAACCAAAAAAACCAAAATTGCCTTAACATAAATAAACCAAAATCCATACCAATGCAAAGTATTCATTCCTACATCACATCTGGCTAATCCTGCTTGTCCATTGGCTGAAACAGCTTTATTGATCAACCAATAAGAGAAACATATATTCACAGCATACAGAAGGACATCCCCCATCAGTCAAGTTCACAGGTTCTAGAATCACCAGGAGACAAGCCTCTGGTCATGCCTGTGAGGAATTTTCTAGATTGGGATACTTAAGATTAGAAAACATATCCTCAATGTGGGTAACACCATCCCCTGGGTTGGGGTCCTGGACTGCATAATGAGGACAGTTAACACACTGCTAATCTCAATGGATATGTTATGATGCTTGGTTGAGGTTATTTCTTTAAGCATGGGACTTAGATATGTCAAAGAACTCTAATGGACTAAGGAAGTATGGTAAGTATATTAATCTAGTAGTGGTTCAAACTAGCCAGAAGGGGACAGACACATGCCCCAGAAGCAAAGGCTAGAGCCATAGCAGCAGCCACAGCAATATCAACTAAACACATTCTCCAACCTCTAGTTGCCACAAGGTGAGGCAAGACTAGAAGACCCCACATCGTGGAGAGAAAGCAGAGCACAGTCAATCTGTATAGCAGGCCATAAATTTGCATTATCTCCATAAAACTGGGTGTTGTGTATATTAATGCTCTTGTATGAGCAGGTGTATGTGATGTACATATAGGTGTGGAGGCCAGAGATCAACCTTAGGTATCATTCTTCAGCATGACATCCACTCTGTTGTTTGGGCAGGGTCTATCCTTTGGCATGAGGCTTACCAGTTTTGCTAGTCTGGTTGACCAGTGTGCCCCAGGAATCCTTCTGTCTCTGCCTCTTCAGGGTTAGCATTACAAGTATGTGCCACCATGCTCTACTTTCTTTTCTTTAAAAAATTTATTTTATTTTTGATATTATAATTACAACATTTCACTCTACTTTTTTCTCCCTTCAAACATTGCCATATATTGCCCTTTGTTCTCTTTCACTGTCATGGCCTCTGTTTCCATTAATTGTTATATGCATACACACACACACACACACACACACACACACACACACACACACACACACATACATACACTCCTAAATATAAGCTGCTTAGGCTTTATAATGTTAGTTGTATGTGCATTTTCAGAGCTGATCATTTGGTATTTGATAACCAGTTGGTATGCTCTTCTTTGAGGGAAGACTGTTTCTCCCACTCAGCACTCTTTAGTTGCTTGAAATTGTTTGTGTAGGATTGAGGCCCCATTGGCTTTCCCCAGTTCACTTTGGCATGTCTGTTGGAGTCATCCTTGCTCAGTTCACATTTGAGTAGTCCTTTTGGTTGGACTTTATGTATGCAGTTCCTGACTTTGCTAGGAGACCCAGTCTCACAGCAAGCTCCCCAATCCTCTGGCTTTTAGAAGTTTTCTGCCTCATCTTCCACAATGTTCTATGAGCCTCAGGTGCATGAATTGCTTTGTAGATTTATCTAATGGATCTAGGATCCACAACTCTGCATTTTGACTGGTTGTGGTTTTCTGTAGTGGTCTCTATCTGTTGCAAAGATACGTTTCATGGGTGAGGGGTGAAGTCTACACATATCTGTTGATATAAGGACAAATGTATACAGATTGTTTGAGGTATTATGCTGTTTAGTAAATTAGAAGTTGTTGATTTTCCTTCAATAACCATGAGTTCACTAACATGTGGTAGAAATCTAGGATTACAGTACTGGGAATGGTTTCCCTCATGACCTGAAATACAAACTTGACAAATGCCACCACATACTCTTGCCATCATTTACTGATCTTTTTTTTCTTCAGTAGTCGGAAGTATGGATGGCCTCATGTTAATTGGTATATTGAAATCCCCTCTGATTGAGTTAGAGAAGCCATAGTTATGTAGTGTGTGTATGTGGAGGTAGGTGAGATATGGGACATAAGGGAGTCCTGTTAATTGGAAGGTTCAGAAATTGAGTAGAATATGGATGGCACCAGACATTTTCAAAGCAATGATGAGGCCATAAAATACCCAGTGTTATTATGTCTTTGTTTGTCAGTCTTGAACTACTGCTCTATTGCAAGGCCATTTGTATTGAAGGGCACAACATGGAAGGCATTTGTGGGATAGAGCAAAAATCATAACCCATGGATTCTTCTTTCAACAGCACAGGGAACTTCAGGCATGCATGTATGCTATTTTCCCTCTGGCCTGTTAAGAATCGCTATAAGAGGGGACTTTGAGAGAGAAATCACTGCTTTGCTATTGCCTTCTAAAATGCAAGAGATCT
Source organism: Cricetulus griseus (assembly GCF_003668045.3). Taxonomy (NCBI): domain Eukaryota; kingdom Metazoa; phylum Chordata; class Mammalia; order Rodentia; family Cricetidae; genus Cricetulus; species Cricetulus griseus. The sequence continues at coordinate 89,807,010 of NC_048604.1, forward strand.
CTCTCTCTCTCTCTCTCTCTCTCTCTCTCTCTCTCTCTCTCTCTCTCTCTCTCCGTGTGTGTGTGTGTGTGTGTGTGTGTGTGTGTGTGTGTGTGTGTGTGTGTGTGGGCTGAAAGAGAGATACCTGAACACATAGTGGGACATATGTGTGTGTACATGTGTAGAGGTCAGAGAAGGATGTAGGGTGTACTGCTGTATCACTTTCCACCTCATACCAAGAGACAAGTTCTGAAACAAGGCTGGAAGCTAGCAATCCTATCTCTGCCCCCGTAGCACTGGGGTTACAGGTGTAATTAGCCACACCTGGATTTTTATGTGAGTACTAGGGACTCGGTGTATAACAAACACTGTCACTTATGGATCCATGTCTCTAGCCCTTAAACCCTCAAACATCTATCCTTCCCTCCCTTTCTTCCTTTTTTATGAGATAGGTTATCATGTAACCAAGGCTGACTTTGAAGTTACTAAGTAGCCAAGGGTGGCCTTGAACTCAATCCTCTTGCCTCCACCTCCTATTACACCTGGGATTACAGGCATGTGCCACCACACCAGGCTTCTGTCTACTATCATCTATCCACCTACCTGTTATCATTTAGCATACCTACTTACCTATCCATCATCTTTAAATACATTATTGTCTTAGATTATACACTAAAATTTACTTCATTAGAGTTAAAATGCAGGAAAGTATTTTTTTTCTGTTTTTTCTCTACCTACTCTACAAGCTTCTGTTTGCTGCATGTAAACAATCTTTGCCAGCAGCCATCTGTTCACCCATGTTTCTCATATTTTACTCATCTGTGCAGGCACCCATGAGCTTCACACACAGCCTGGGCCTCTAAGAACAGGCATTTTGTTGAGCTCTGGATTATGTGCCCTCTCATTGGTACCTTATTGGTCTTGGTTCCACTCTGGGTGCTGTTGACCTGTCTCATAGCAGGCATTGGCCCTTCCTATTTTTTTTTGGGTGAGAGGCTGCATTAGAAAGTACAGATATAGAAGTTTGTTGGGCAGATGTTGGGTCTTTTTTGGTTCTGGAATATAAGAAAACAAATTTAGTCTTGGGTGAGAACCTGCCCAGGGCTAGAGCATAATTATGCACCTGGGATATTAAATGTGTGAAAGGGAAGAAGAGTGGTAGGAGGATGCTTAGAAGGGCTCTTAAACACAGGGCTTTGGTGGGTTTTCTAGTGGAGCATCATCTAGAATCTCTTTACAGGTTCTTCAAGGCTGGCAATATTATTTCCCCGGTTGTACCAGTATCAGAAGAATTTAGAGAAGCTAAGTCCTTTGCTCAAGGTACCCAGATTCTCCTTTTTCATGGAAAAGTACCTTTCCCTACTTATTATCTGACAGAGGAGGGGATGTCTAACAGGTAGAAGTAAAGTTGTATATGTTGCAGACTATATACTGGAGAGGAACGCAGGGGGGCAAACATTTACTAAGGGCTTACTGGATTCTAGGCACGCAGAGGTATTGTTCATCTTTACTCTTTTAATCTTTGTATAGTAATACACACACTGTTTTCTAGTTAGCATTTGAGAACTCTCAGTTTTCAGGATATTAAATCTTTTCTTATTATGATACATTTTGATCATGTCTTCCCATTTTCCAATTTCTCCCAGATCCTTCTCGCTTCCCTACCCATACAACTTTATCTCCCTTCTCTCCACAGCTTTAAAAGATAAGCACAGAAAACCTCACAAAAGACTATCCTCACAAAGTGCAAAAGATAGAAGCCAAAATATACAAGAAAAAGTTAAACAAGATAAGAAATGTAAAAACAAAGCAAAATGAGATGAAAAGGCTGCAAAAAATACCATTGACTTCATTTTGTGTTAGCTAACTACTGCTGGACATGGAGCCTGAGTTGGAGTATGGTTAATATCTGCAATGCGACTCCATTAGAGAAAACTATGTCTTTCTTTACTAGTGGGTATCAACTGCAGGTAGCTTTTGGATAGGGGTAGATGCTCATGACTACTTCCCCCTCTTAGTACTGGGACCCTGTCTGGCTTGAACCTGTGTAAGCCCCATGCATGCTGCCAGAGTCTGTGAGTTCATATGTGCACCAGTCCTGTTATGTCTGGAAGATACTGTTTGCTGGGAGTCATCCATCATTTCTAACCCTTACAATCTTTCTACTTCCTCTTCCACATAGATCTCTGAGCCTTGAGATGAGGGGTTTGATGGAGATATCCAATTTAGGACTGATATCTCCAAAGTCTCTTATTCTCTGCATATTGTCCAGTTGGGGGGGTCTGTGTTACTTCTCATCTTTTGCAAAAAAGAAGCTTCTCTGATGATGGCTGAGCAAAGCACTGATATATGAGTCTAACTATTTTCTTTAATGGCATAAAAATAAAAAAGAGCTTCATGCACAGAAAGGCAGAAGGAGAAGAGGTGAGATAAGAAGAGGAGAACTGGAGAAAGGAATAATAAGGAGAGAAAAAGGAGAGGAAGGAAGCTGGGGTGGAGAAAGGAAGAAGGAAGATAGGACAAGAAAGGAGGAAAATAGAGGAGAGAGTGGAAGAAGTGGCAGAGAAAATGGAGAGAAAGGAACAGGAGGGGGAACATGGAATGGGAGGATAGGAGAGGAGAAGACAGAGAAAGAGAGCGAGAGAAGGTGGAATATGGAAAAGGAGTACAGGAAGGTAGAGGGGAGGCAGAGGAAGAGAAGACAGAAAGAGGAGCACAAGGGGGAGAGGAGGAAGATACATAAAGATGGAAAGGTGAAAGACAGGAAGAAGGGGATGGAAAGAGGATAGGAGAGGAGGAGGGGACAGAGAAAGAGGATAGAGAAGACGCAGGAAGAGAAGGAAGGAAAGAAGAGGAGAGAGCAGAGAAAGAGGCAAGAAAAGAAAAAGGAGGAGGATGGAAAGAGAGGATAGAAGAGGGAAAGGGGGCATGGAGGATGAGAGGGGAATGAGGCAGAAGAGAAGATGGGAGAGAAGGAGGAAGAGCAGGGAGAGAAGGGGACACAATGTACAATACTTGGTTTAGATACCCATTCAAATGAAGCAAGAAAAGAGTTAATAAATGAGTTTTGTATATTAAGACTGGTTTTCCATGGCCAAGGCTAAGCAGAAAAATACTCTGTCGACTTGTCCTGAGATTGGATAAAATACTGTAAACATACATGTGAGCCCTGTCTTTACTCACCAAGGACTCCATGACTGTGGCCTATCTGTTCACAAACTGTGTAAATGTGGGCCTGCTCTGTGAGGAAGAAGAAACGCCGAGATGATGAATTAGTCACAAATTGGGACCTTGTCCAGGGTTGTCAGGGTAGCTGGTGGGATGCCAGTGATGGATGTACCAGTAAACAGTGGGAGATTCCAAGCAGATTGGGAGTTCAGCATTTAGAGTGCACATATAGCACAGTTAAGAGAATACAGATGCCCACATAGCATGCATGTGGCAAGATTGGAAAAGGACTTCTGTAGAAAATGCACTGATAATATCTGAGACCATTACTACTTTTAAATGAACTCTTTGTTCAATGGCAAGGCAGAGAATTGCCTGCCCCAGTCCTTTCGTGAATGTATACAACAGCATAGATCATACTTCAAAAGGATTTGGGGTGGTATTCTACAATGTAGGCACCTGGGCTCTGCATAGAAGTTCAGAAGGAAGCTCCAAGTACAGCCAAAACCTTGCAATTCAACAAGATCTGTGTATGATTTCTCTCTGTGTCTGTCCACATGAGTATCTATTCCTATGTGCATGTTTGTGTGTGCAGGTACACATGTGTGCATGTGTGTGTGGAGACCAGAGGTCTACTTCTGGTGTCATTTCTCAGGTGCTGTCCACCTTGGTTTTTGACACAAGGTCTCTCATTGGACTGGAACTCACCAAGTAGGCTAGGCTGGCTGGCTAGCTAGCCCTAGAGATTTGCCTGTCTCTGATCTTTAGTGGTATAAGTACGACTACCGTATCCATCTTTATAAAGAATTCTTTGTTTGATAATTTCATGTATATATACAGTATATTTCAATCCTATCAACTCCCTATTCCCCTTCCGACGTCTTCGAGACTCCTGTGTGTTATATCTCATTTCAATTGTTATGTCCTCTTTTCATATCCCACACAGTCCAGGCTAGGCTATCTATATGGACATGGTCTTTTAAGACCCCACTGAAACATAGGCAACCTAACAACGACCACATCCCTAAAGAAAACAGAATCTCATTCCTGACTTCAAGCTCTATTACAGAGCTATAGTCCTGAAAACAGCTTGGTATTGACACAAAAATAGATGGATAGACCAATGGAATAGAGTTGAAAACCCTGATATTAACCCACACACCTATGAACACCTGATTTTTCACAAACAATCCAAATTTATATGATCGAACAAAGATAACATCTTCAACAAATGGTGCTGGCATAACTGGTTGTGGACATGTGGAAGACTGCAGATAGACCCAAGCCTATCACCATGCACAAAACTTAAGTCAAAATGGATCAAAGACCTCAACATAAACCCAGCCACACTGAACCTATTAGAATACAAATTGGGAAATACACTTGAATTAATTGGTACAGGAGACTGCTTCCTGAACATAACACCAGTAGCACAGACACTGAGATAGACAATTAATAAATGGGACCCCCAGAAACTGAGAAGCTTCTGTAAGAGAAATGACACAATCAGCAAGACAAAACAGCAGCCCACAGACTGGGAAAAGATATTCACTAACCCCACATCTGACAGAGGGCTGATCTCCAAAATATACAAAGAACTCAAGAATCTAGTCTCCAAAACACCAAACAATCCAATTAAAAAGTGGGGTACAGAACTAAATAGACAATTCTCAATAGAGGAATTTAAAATGGCTGAAAGACACATAAGAAAGTGTTCAACATCCTTAGCCATCAGGGAAATGCAAATCAAAACAACTCTGAGATACCATCTTACTCCTGTCAGAATGGCCAAAATCAAAAACACCAATGACAGTTTATGCTGGAGAGGATGTGGAGAAAGGGGAACACTCCTCCACTGCTGGTGGGAGTGCCAACTTGTACAGCCACTTTGGAAATCAGTATGGCGACTCCTCAAGAAAATGGGAATCAGTCTACCACAAGATCCAGCAATTCCACTCTTAGACATATACCCCAAAGAAGCACATTCATACAACAAGGACATATGTTCAACAATGTTCACAGTGGCATTATTTGTAATAGCCAGAAACTGGAAGCAGCCTAGATGCCCCTCAACCAAAGAATGGATAGAGAAAATGTGGTACATTTACACAATGGAGTACTACTCAGCAGGAAAAAAAAAACAATGGAATCTTGAAATTTGCAGGAAAATGGATGGAACTAGAAGAAATCATTCTGAGCTAGGTAACCCAGTCACAAAAAGACAAACATGGTATGTATTCATTCACATGCAGATTTTAGACACAGAATAAAGGATTACCAGCCTACAATCCACACTGCCAGAGAAGCTAGTAAACAAAGAGGACCCTAAGAGAAACCTACATGGTCCCCTGGAGAAGGGGAAAGGGTCAAGATCCCCTGAGCAAATTGGGAGCACAGGAAAAGGGGTGAGGGAGCTAAGAGAATGAGAAGGGGAGAAGAGGAGGGATGCAGAGGACATGAGGGAGCAGAAAGTTTAAGTCAGGGGAAAAATAGAAGATAACAAGAATGGAGATATCATAATAGAGGAAGACATTTTTGGTTTACAGAGTAATCAGGCACTAGGGAAATGTCTGGAGATCTACAAAGATGACACCAGCTAACTATCTCAGCAACAGAGAAGAGACTACCTTAAATGCCCTCCCCTGATAATGAGATTGATGACTGACTTATATGCTACCCAATAGCCCTCATCCAACAGCTGGTAGAAGTAGATGCTGACACCCACAACTAATCACTGAACTGAACTGGAATCCAGATGCAGAGAAGCACGAGTGAAGAGCAAAGGGGTCCAGACCAGGCTGGAGAAACCCACAGCAACAGCTGACCTGAACATCGAGGAGCTCTTGGTCCCCAGACTGATAGCTGTGATACCAGCATGGGACTGATGCAGACCCCAGGAACATGGGTTTCAGTGAGGAAACCTCGGAAATCTACGTGACCTCCTGTAGTAGTTCAGTACTTATCCCTAGCATAGGTGTGGACTTTAGGAGCCCATTCCACATAGAGTAATTCTCCCTGAGCCAAGACATACAGGGGTGGGCCTAGGCCCTATCCTAAAAGATATGATAGATTCTGATGATACCCTATGGAAGGCCCCACCATCCAGGCAGAGCAGAAAGGATATATGATAGATAGGGTTTTATTTTGGGTGGTGGTGGTAGGGGAGGACAGGAGGGAGAAGGGAACTGGGATTGTCATGTAAAACAATCTTGTTTCTAATTCAAATAAAAACATCTTTAAAAAAAGAAACCAGAATCTTCATACCCCAGTATCCATCAACTACCAAAGCTTCTCACTAGAGGTAGGGCTTCATGGGCCCTTCCCCCATCTATGCTAGACTTCCAACTGATCTGGTCTTGTGTTGGTCTTGCTCATGCTCTCACAACCTCTCTGAGTTCATGAGTACAATGCCCCTATTGAGTGTCCAGAAGACACAGTTTTATAGCAGTCCTCCTTACCTTCTGGCTTCTAGAATCTTTCTGCTCTTTCTTCTGAAATGTTCCTGGAACCATATATGAAGGGGCTGTGATATAGATTGTCTTATTTTTGGCCAAACACTCTGGTTACTTTTTCTTTGCATAATGAACATCAGCGACAACCAGGTTTTAAAAATATTTGTTTTAATTTTTGTGTGTTTGTGCTTGTGTGCACATGTATCATACACTGTGTGAGTGTCTGGGGATGGATTTACAGGTGATGATCTGGGAACCAACCTCAGGTTCTCTGGAAGAGAGGCAATCACTCTTAACCATTGAACTATCTCTGCAAACCCCCAATGCCCAGCCCCCCTTTTTTGTTTTTTTCAAGACAGGGTTTCTCTGTATTGCTTTGGGTTTGTCATGGAACTCACTCTGTAGACCAGGCTGGCCTCGAACTCACAGAGATCTGCCTACCTCTGCCTCTCAAGTGCTGGGATTAAAGGCATGCTCCACCAATGCCTGGTGTAAAGCCCAACTTTTAAAGGTATTTTTGAAAGTAGTTTATTGGATCAAATTCAGAGCCTCATCCTCATGCTTAAAAGTGGGAGCAGAAAGGAGATGAAATGTTTTACTGGATAATTTGTCTCCCAGTCCTATGCATGATCCTTTAGCAAATGATCAAACTTGACAACCCTGTACCAGTATGCATTGGTTATATAGAAAGTAGACTCATTTTAAACTAGTTTTGTCCAGCAACTGACAAAAAATAGTACATATGAATGTACTTCATTCACCAAAAACCAAAATAGGCAATTTAGGCACAAGAATTTTGTGATTTTTTTTCCTAAGCAAAATCTATGTCACTAGAATAGTTGAGTTACTAATATTTTCACCAAAAATGTTTGTTTAGTAATGTTTGGGTGTATATTTTGGGGGTTAGTGCACATGAAAAAGCATTGTTTGTTAGAGGATACATGGGAATCAGTTCTCTGCTTCTACCATGTGGGCCCCATTGATACACACAGCTATTACACTGGCCCAGCTTTATGTATTTCTTTGGTTATTGTGTGGATACTTGGTAGAAGACAGAGAATTTTGCAATGATGTATTGATACCAAATCATAAGCCATTGTAACTCAAATTTCTCAAACACTTGCTAACATTTGAAAGCTCAGTACTGAAGCAACTACATTAAAATATTTTAATAGTATATGTTAACTACAGAAGATAATGTGTTTTGTTATATTTTCATTCATACATGTAACATATCTTGATCATATTCATACTTGTTACCTTCTCTGGTCCTCTTTTATTTTTGATCTTTCGAGACAGGGTTTCTTTGTGGCTTTGGAACCTGTCCTGGAACTAGCTCTTATAGACCAGGCTGGTCTCGAACTCACAGAGATCTGCCTGCCTCTGCCTCCCAAGTGCTGGGATTAAAGGCATGTGCCACCAACACCTGGTTCTCTCTTGTCCTCTTTTTATCCCCATTCATAACACTTTCTTATGACTTTCTTGGGCGCCAGGCACACATATGGTACAATTAAATATATTTGTATATCTAATTGCAGGCAAAACACTCATACACATTGAAAATAAAAAAAAATCTTTAAAAATAAATGTATGCAAAGATGGTGCCTTGTATTTATTTGGTTGTCACAAACTGACATTTATAAACCATTTCTTTAACATTTTGATAACTAACAATTATATTTTAATTCTATTTTCTATGTTGTCATTTCATGAAATTTACTCATAGAGCCACTGAATGATGGCCCAGGAAGTTTGCTGTAAAATTGTGTCTCGTTGTAATATCAGAAGCTACACCCATAAAATCTCACCAACATGATAGCCCAAATGTGAACTGAACAAGGATGACACTAATGAACATGCCAAACTGGACGGAGAAAAGCTCACAAGGCCTCAGCCCTACAGAACTGTAGGCAATGAAGGAATGTGCAGGTGCCATTATCTTGGCTGAGTAATTCTGAGGACTGTCTTTGCTCATTACTGTAGTTTCTTGTCTCTGTGCCTGCAGCTTCATTTCTCTCAAATGTTTGGATGAGTCACAGTTTTGTGCAGTAATGTCAACAAAGGGAGCTCTGTTAATTTAGATCGCTAAGTGGTTTAGACCTTGCCCTTGGAAGCATCCATGAGGTCTTCCTAATGGATATTCAGAATGATAACAGTGGAGGAGACAGCACTTTCCATGGATTTGGGCTTTAATCCCAGATCAGCAGATCAGCAACTCCACAGTTCTGTAACCTTCAGGCCAGTTACAAAATGCACTGAACCTCAGTTGCCATGGAGACTCATCAGTGCAATGTGGGCTGCTGTACCTTCCTCTCTGTGTGGTAATTGTTGGATGTCATCTAGGCAAAGTACCAATTCCTAGTGGTTGAATGCTCTGGCTCTTAAAATTGGGTTCCTTCTCTCCCAGAAATTTGCAGAATGGCAAACATCAGCCATTAGATGAGTGACAACTTCTCCACCTAAGCCCAAATAGTCACCAACACCTAGGATTTAAGAGTAGGGCAAGAAGTTTATACATACTCATTTCTATATATTTTATGTGTGCGCATGTTTATGTAAAGTATGAGTTTGTAAATGTATATTACCTATATCATTATCTAGTAAATCATCTATCATCTACTGTGTAAGTTATGTGTGCATCCACCATGTATCTCCCTATCTATCTATCATCTATCTATCATCTATCTATATATCATCTGTCTATGTGTTCATTTAACTAATATAATTTATTATTTTTCCATCTATTCATCCATCTATCCATCCGAGTAAGGCAATTCCCCCTCCTCTCTCTTACTGAGTCTGAGATTTGGGTGGCTGTGTCTGAGGTCATTGTGACTGGCTGTAAATATTTTCTCTTTAGCACAGTCAGGGTCAACCCAGTCCCATTTTTCACTACTGAACTTCTGGCTATGGGACTCCCAGAAGCTGTGAATGCTAGCTTTGCTAATTTGACAATGAGGATTATACAAATAAATAACCAGAGGACACTTTGTGTCTGATAAACTTTTCAGTGCAGCTCTCAGAGAACACAGGTTGAATTGTGATCAGAGGGAAAATTACCTGATTCTTTCTTTCTACTTCTTTGAAGCTTTTCATTTTGTTGAATCATCAGGCTGAAAGAATTAAATTGCTCTCCTGAAATTATTTCACATAATTGCTTGAAAATAGCTTTCACAAATGTTGCTGGCTATGAAAGGTACAATTTCTCTTTTGAAATCTCCCTTTGGTCTGGGTCTTTGCACTATGAGTCAGGTGATACTTGGCACTGCTGGCTAAGGGCATGCTCCAAGGATGGTTGTGGCTTAGCATGCCTGTTTAATCAGACAGATAATTTCCTAATGACTCCATGCAAGCATGGCTGTGCATTGAAGGCCGTGTTGTTCTGCAGACAAATGGCAAGCATATATTTTTACAGCTGGAAAATAAAGATGGTAATAACCAGGCAGAAAGGAAGAAAATGGCCTATTCAGGGAAATAATTTTTTAAAGCTTACTATAATATAAATAAATGCCTTTCTATTTTTCCGTCCTTGTAGCTTTGCATGTCCGCAGTGAAAACATTTGCTAGTTACCCCTTGAAGTACCAGGATCATGAAATGATCCCATATAAACATGCAATAGTCGGAGCTTCTCAGAGTTCAGTGATAGAGAGTAGATGCCTAGAGGTCTAGGGGCCACATGCTGCTCCTAGCATGATCCCTACATGGCTACAAGCTGTTTTCAGCATACTGCTTGCATGGACACAAGCATCAACATCAGGAGCACTTGCCTTCCTCCCTTGTAAGATGTGTCTGGGAGGATTTGCGTCTTCATTTTCTGAGAAGGTGGGATAGCAGTGCATTCTGAGAAACATAGGGCATCACTGGTGATGTTGCTGATGACCTCAGGTAGAACAAAGTCACCATTAGCATGCTGACATGATTCTCACAGGGAATATGTGTCAGAATTTAGCAAGCTGCAGCCATCATGGCTGTTGTTTGTGTTTGCAAAGAAAGTTTTATGGAGACACAGCCATGTCAGTAGTTTATGGCTTGTCTATATGTACCTTCATGTTATGATAGCAATGTGGTTCTCAGCAGAACATAAGCTGTGCATGTGTATAGAAGTAGATCTTAATTGTTTATCTGTGTTTGCATACCTGGTATGTTGTGGTGCATTGTCTTAGTTTCTTTTCATCTTACTGTGATAAAATACCCCGGCAAAAGCAATGTAAGGAAAGATGGGTTTGTTTTGGACACAGTTCCAGGGTACAGTCCTTCGTGATGGGGAAGCTTGAGGAGGGCACATGGCATATGCAGTCAGGAAGCAGAGAGATGAACGACCGTGACTCAGTTTGTTTTATCCTGTTTATTTAGTTCAAGATGCCAACCCATGCAATGGTTCCACCACCTACTTTTAGGGCGGCTCTTCCCAACTTATGGAAACCGATCAAGATAATATCCCCCAAGCATATCCAGAGAGTAACCTAATCTAGAAAATCCCTCACAACTGTGCTAAGTGGCTTGTTTGCAGGTTGATTCTAGAGCCTTTCAAGTTGACATCCAGTATTAATGATTCTCAGTCCTATCAGGTTTACATTCAATATTAACCATTACATGCATTAAGCAGAAACAACTGTATATTCTTTGTGTCATTTCACCTACCAACTTTTGCTTTCTGGTGGTGAGTTAACCAATGGTTCTACTCCTCACCTCCTTAAAGCAAATAGTGGGTGCAAACAGTGAATTCCCTTGACAAGACTATGTCTAATAGGGCCTCATAGAAACTCTACAATGCTGCCAGGGATAGATACCAGCTTCGTAGACCAGTAAGTAGAATTAGAGTCTTTTGCAAAGTCAAGAGACACACGCATTTAGTTCGGTGACTTTTAACAGTTACTGCTCTGGTTCTTTTTTTTTTTAAGATTTATTTATTTATTATGTGTACAGTGTTCTGTCTGCATATATTCCTGCAGGTCAGAAGAGGGCACCAGATCTCATTACAGATGGATGTGAGCCATCTCGTGGTTGCTGGCAATCGAATGCAGGACCTCTGGAAGAGCAAGGAGTGTTCTTAACTCTGAGCCATCTCTCCAGCCGACTGCTCTGGTTCTTAGTCATGAATTGAAAAGCAGAACACCAATCACACCACTGGTTTCCCTAATATCGCATATCCGAATCTCTCATCTGGAAGAATGTCAGATATTGAGGCTGGACCCTTGAAGGGCCAGACTCCTAGATTAATGTACCTTCAAAGTGTCCTTTTAGTTTTACCATTTAAAACTTCATGTTGAAAGCTGGTCATCCCAGAATCATTCCAGTGTGCTCTGTTTAAAAAACTTCACCATGCTCCAAAGTTGTGTTTCCTCCACCATCTTTATGATGCAAAATGAGCATGCAACTTAAATGTGGTTTTGTCCACCATATTTGAACATGTATTCCATGTCTTCAGTTAGGTAGTTTCAAAAATGTCCAAGTAATGCTTCTTTCTTGAATCAGACTTTAAACTGAGCATAATCAGAGATGGGCTTCCTTTTAAAAAATTAATAATTAACTTTCATGTGTGAATATGTTTGTCTCTATGTGTCCTGCATATGTGCAGTGCCTGCAGAAGTCAGAGGAAGGCATCAGATATCCTGTAACTGTAGTTACAGACAGTTGTGAGCCACCTAATATAGGTACTGGGAACCAAACCCGATTCCTCTGTAAGAGCAGTCAATGTCTTAGTTAAGGTTCCTATTGCTGTGTCAAAATCAACTTGGGGAGGAAAGGATTTATTTCAGCTTACAGTTTGTAATTTATCATCCAAGGAAGTCAAGGCAGGAACTTGCCTTGGAGGCAGGAGCTGATGCAGAGACCATGGAGGAGTGCTGCTTACTGGCTTGCTTCCCCAGGTTTGCTCAGCCTGTTTTCTTATAGAACCCAGGACCACCAGCCCAGGAGTGGCACCATCCACCTTTGGGCAGGCCCTCCACCATCAAACACTGATTAAGAAAATGCCCTACAGCAGTGTTTGTCAACCTTCCTAATGCTGCGGCCATTTAATACAGTTCCTCATATTTTGGTGACCCCCTAACCATAAAAGTATTTTTGTTGGAGCCTCATAACTGTCATTTTGCTACTGTTATGAATTGTAATGTAAATATCTGGTATGCAGAATATCTGATATGTGACTCCTATGAAAAAGTTATTTGACTACAAAGGGGTCATGACCCACCACTTGAGAACTATTGCTCTACAGGCTTGCCTATAGCAGTTTTATGGAGGCATTGTCTCAATTGAAGCTCCTTCCTCTCAAATAATTCTAGCTTGTGTCAAGTTGACATAAAACCTGCCAGAACCAGCAGCAAGTGCTTTTAACCACAGAGCAATCTCCCCATCTCAGAAATATACTCCTTACATGAGCATATTAAGCATGTGTGTGCCCAGGGATATACAGCTTAACTGAGCATGTTCAGGGACACACTCCTTAAGTTAGCATGCCTGTCCCTAAGGTGTGCTCCTATATGAACTCATTTGGTCTCCTGCATAAAATAACCACAGTGCCTTTGTTCAAGGGGATGGTATTTTGAAGATAACTCCTGTCTTCTTGCCTGCTTAAGATAATATGTCCTCAATCTTTTATTTTTTAGTCATGATCATTTTGATTTTGTACTCATCGAGGTGAGAGTCCACTGCCTGAGATTTCAAACCTTTGATAATATTTCATAGATATGGACTACTTGGAATCCCTGGTCACTGACATTGAGTCTTACAATGGTTCTCCTCCAAAGTCCATGTTGCAACTTGATCCTGAAGGCAACACTATTAAGAAGTGTGGATTTTTTAGTGGCAATTACATTATGAAGGCATTGATTTCTCCGTGTTCAGTGGGATAGCACCCTAATGAAAGGGCTTTCTTAAAAAGAGCCTGTGTTGATTTTCTATCTCTTCCATTCAGCATTTCTCCCTGTAGAAGGAGTCTGTAGGAAGCAATCTGTTTGGTTCATACTTCTATGTCTGAGAAAAATCAGCCCCGCTGAAGGACCCTTGAATGTCAAGGAGACCCAGGCAATTCCCAGTCATTATCTTCAGATGTTTTCAGACCTTCCTTCCTCTCCACATTGCTACTAATTTATGGATTTCATAGTTATCTAGGTTTATATTATCAAAGGAAAATTATAAGGATTTCTTTCTTTCCATACACACAATGCAAACTTATACTAGTCCTTGAAAATCAGTTGTTTTTTTTTTGTGTAAGCATTTGCATGTTGTGTGCACATAGATGTTCATGTATGCTGTCCATCTTATTTTTTTGAACCAAGGTATTTCATTGAACCTGGAGCTCATCAGTTCCAATACATTGACTGGTCAGTGTGCCCCAGGCATTAATCTATCTCCACTCCCCCAGTAATGCGTGTTTAGCTGTATATCAAAGCACCTAACTTAATCTGTGGGTTCTGTGGATTCAAACTCAGGTTCTTATTCTTGCACAGTGAGCAATTTTACTTACCAGATTCCCTGCCCTGAGTTACCCCTTTAAAAAGTAAAGGACTCTTTATGATTTTAGGAATGGAATAAGTGACCAATGAGATGATTTGATTTTTTCCTCCCCCATGTTTTTCATTTATTTTGAGATGGCTTCTGACATTGTAGCCCTGGCTGACTTCAAAGTCTCACTTCTCCTGCCTATCATTACAGCTGTGTACCATCACATGTGGCTATAAATATCATTGGAGATTTGGTTCTATCTGAAGGGATGGCTATGTTAATTAGCTTGATAATATATGTGTATACTAAAGCACTGTGTCATATGCCTTGTATATACAGTTTAAAATTGTCTCTAACATTATGGAAACGCTGGTAACTGAAGCTGTGTAAAATGATTACATCAAGGTAATGAGCAATGTTTCTTTGCTTAAACATTGTAATTTATTTGGATCAGGGAGCTTCAAACTTGCCTCTTTTGGTTCCTTGATAAATATTTAATGCATTTCTTTTGCAAACTAATGTTCTCTATTATGATCTTACACAATAGAACTTACTCCCACCAGGGCCGAGATATTTCAGTCAGTAAAGTGCTCTTCTTGCATGCATGAGGACCTGAGTTCTAACCCCAGCATTCATGTAAAAATCCAGGTGTGGTGTGCACACTTTTAATCCCTGTATTAGGGCTATGGAAATAACTGGGTTCTTGAGATCTGTTTGCCAGCCAGACTAGCTTAATCTTCAAATCTCAGGTCTTCGTGATAGATGCTATCTTTAAGTAAAAGTTGGATGGTGCCTTAGGAATGACATCTTAGCTTGATCCTTTCCTTCCACTTGCATGGACATACTTGAATGCACATACATAAACATGCTTCCCATACATACATACACACAAACACAACCCCTCCCACAAATACAAAATGCACATACAAAAGAATTTACTCCTTCTAAGTATATAAACCCCTGTTACCCACCCTCCTCCAATTTCCTGTTTACCATAGCCCCTTCCACCTCCAGTAATCAGGATTCTACCTACAGCTACAAAATCCATGTTTTTAGTTTGTGTCTTCCTGTTCCTGGTTTATTGCACATAACGCAGTGTCCTTCAGTTCCATCCATTTTACTGTGGATGGCAGGACTTGGTTCTTGTCAGTGACTGTGTGTTACTCGATTGTGAATGTGTGTCTGTTGTTTAACCATCCACCTACCATTGGTTCAAGCCAATGGTAGACTGAATACTTTAAACAGTAAACACGGGCATGCAGTTGTCTTATCTAATGACTTTAGTTTCTGTAGATACATACTTACTAGGGGATTAAATGGATTAAATGGTGGCTTCATGTTTGCTTTTTTATTTTTTATTTGCCAAAAACTTCTACACTGTTTTCCACAATGGCTGAACTAACATGCATTCCCATCAGTACTATACAAGCAATCCCTTTTATCTGTATCCTTCTTAATTACTTTTGGTGTGAGACGATACCCAGCTGTGATTTCAATGTGCATTTCTCAGACAGTTAATGATAATGAGCATTTTTCCTGTACCCTGTGTATTGGCCTGGGTAGAATGGATGTCCACATGATTTGCTTGATTTTTCATTGTATTTGTACCATCAAATTCTTTTATATGGATATTAATTTTTTGCTTAGTAAATAGTTGGCAAATATTTTTCCCATTCTGAGCCACTGTTAAGTGGATCAGTGTTTACCCCTAGTACACAAATTAACTTTGGGAGCCCTCTCCACATAGAGGGACACTCTCTCAGCCTAGACACACTGGGGAGGTTCTAGGCCCTGCTCCAAATGATATGACAGACTTTGAAGATCCCCCCATGGAAGGCCTCACCCTCCCTGGAGAGCAGAAAAGGGTTAGATAGGGAGCCGGTGGGGGGCAGGGGAGGAGAGAGGGAGAGGGAACTGAGATTGACATGTAAAAGAACCTTGTTTCTAATTTAAATTTAAAAAAGAAAAAACATTTTTTCCCATTCTGCAGGCTGACTCCTTTAACATTTTCCATTTGTCTATTTATTGTACACAATACTTTTCTGCATAAGGATATTTTGATACATGGATATATTGCACAGTGAACATATTTCTCCCCTTTCATGCTCCCAACTCTGTTCTTTCTTCCTTTCTGCCTCCTATTTCACCTCTTTGTTACTGTAGACAATTTTGTTTATAATTAATGGCACTTTTGTTGTTGTTGTTGTTGTTGTTGTTTTTGAGACATGGTTTCTCTGTGTAGCCCTGGCTGCCCTGGAACTCTGTAGAGCAGACTGGCCTCAAACTTGGAGATCTACCTGACTCTGCCTCCCAAGTATTGTGATTAAAGGCGTGTGCCACCACACCCCGCATCACGGCACATCTATGTAAATGATTTTGTACATCTGTCTATACTAGCTTACTTCACTTGTTATGATGATTACCATGTTATGCATCCATTTTCCTGTGCATTATATAACTTTGTTGTTCTTTAGGGCTGAAAACAATTCCATTGTGTATATACATTACTGATCCATCCCTCTCTGTGTTGGTTCCATGACTTAGTTGTTGTGACCAGTGCTGCAGTGAACATGGGTGTGTGAGTGTCTCTTGATGCCCCAGAGTGGTAGAGCTAGGTTATATGGAAGATCCATTTTATGACAGGCTGTCACTCTTCTCTGTTGATGATTTACATATACACATTCTTTTAGGACAGGCTGTCTCTTCACTATGTTGATGATTTCCATATATACATTCTTTATCATTTACATACACACAAAGCTGGAAAACTTTTATTTTAAATTCACATACAATCAAATCTGCTCTGTGGGGCTGGAGAGATGGCTTAGTAGTTAAGTGTGCTTGCTGCTTTTGCAGAGGTCCTGTGTTTGCTTTCCAACACTCACATAGGGCAATGCATGTAACACTAGCTCCAGGGATCTGATACCCTCTTTTAGCCTTTGCAGACATCTTCATACACATGGTACATGCACATACACTCAGGCAGACACTCATACATGAAGGTAAATAAATCTTATTTTTTTTAAAGAATTCTCTCAGTGGGGGTCAAGAATACTTACACAATTGATTAACCTGATTTCATAGGGGCTTGCAGAGACTGAACTGACAGCCAGGGAGCCTGCACGGGATTGACCTAGGCACTCTGTATATATGTTACAGTCGTGTAGCTTGGTTCTCTTGTGGTACTCCTAAACAGTGAGAACAGGGGCTATCTCTGATTCTTTCACTGCCTTTGGGACCTTACTTTTCATCCTGGGTTACCTTGCCCAGCCTTAATACATGGGAGGTGCTTAGTCTTACTGCAACTTGATATGCTATGTTTTATTGATACTCATGGGAGACCTATCCTATCCTGGATGGAGACAGAAGAGGAGGGGATTTGGAGGTGGTAGGGGGAATTGGGGAGAGGGACTGGGAGGGGAGGATGGGAGGTAGGCTGTGTCTGGAATGTAAAATAAACAGGTGAATTAAAAAAAAAGAATGCTCTCTATGATACACAACTCTTTAGGATTTGACACGTGTAAATTGGGGCATTTGCCACCACACCATCTAAATTCTGACACTTTCCAAACTTTTCTTTCCCCTTTTGTTCAACTACTTTCCCAATCTGTGGCAATCACTGATTATTTTTCTATTCTTCTAAGTCTACCATTTCCAGAATGACAGACCATGGGGTTAATCTGTAAGTAGCCTTCTGTATACCTCTGGGGTCTCCCTTGGTATCAGTAGATTTTCTTTTTGTGGCTGCATACTATTATATCTATATACATAGATGCATTGTATTTGACAAACTGGAGTCACTCCTAGCTTTCTGACAGACAGGAATCGGATGACTACAAGTACTGTGTATTCATAGTTTTTGTTTAATGTAAGTATTTATCTGTTTGGAACAAATACTTAAGAATGGCTCTGTGGGCTATATGGAAAAATTTGTCTATTCATTTATTTAACTTTATAAAAAATACCAAACTGTTTTATAAAATGGTTGCATCATTTTAGGTTCTCTGTGCCAGCAAACTATGAGTGCTCAATTCTTTATATCCTTTCCAGCATATTGTTAGTTAAAAAATTTAGCCAATGTATTATTGAACAGTGGTATTTCAGTGTGGTTTATTTTTTATGTCCCTGGTTACTAAGGATCTCAAGCCTGTTTTTCTGTGCTTTTTTAACAAATAAGTTTTGTTACATTTATTTATTTATTTATTTATTTATTTATTTATTTATTTATTATCAGTTTTAAGGAGTAGGTTCTCTCCTTCCACTATGTGAATTCTGAGGCCTGAAATCAGGTTATCAGACTGGGAACAATCGCCATTATCCATTGAGTCATCACGCCAGGGCCTGCTTTCTTTCTTATGGATACATTTTGAATGCCCTTTATACAATCTGGAACATGTTCTTTGTCAGTCTACTTGTAAACATTTGCTTTTTGTGTCTGAGGCTTGCCATGTCTTCTTTGTGTGGCAGCCCTTCCATGTTACATAAGAACAAAATGACCCATTATCACTCTTGCTGGTTCTGCTATGAGAAGATTGCTGGTGACATTGGGCATGACAAAGTTTATTTTGTGCTTCTGTTTCCTAGTCTATAAAACCACAGTGTGGGATGAGAGTGTTTATGAGATTCTTTTCAGCCATAATAGTCAGTGATTTTGAGAGATCAGGCGAGTTCACTGAGCTAATGAACAGCAGGGCTGGCCAAGAACTCAGGCTGCCTCCTACCTTGTTGTCTTTGTTAGCTATAGAACTCTCCCTGCTTTGTAAAACCTAAGTGTTTATTAGGGATTCCATTTACATGACTCAAAATTGAAACAGGATAAAAGATTCTTGTGTGAAAAAACATGTCTTTCACCTGTTATTATTTCTTGTTCTCCTTCCCAAAGCCTTTGAAAATATCTGCAGGAAGGTTTTTGGGTGTTGTTTATGTATGTGTGTTTTCTTTCTCCTTTTCTTGTAAAGTGAATTATACACCACAGCTTCTTCTCACTTCAGAGAGAGATGCAAATTATAACCACACCAGGATGCAGGGTTTTTTCCCAGTAGTAAGTTGGATATTCTTTTTTGAGGACTAAAATCTACTTACCTTTTCCTATGGACTTTCTGCTCATAGTGTTTCCCGTGTACCCCCTCTGGTTGACTTGCTAATATCATATAGGAATGAGCAATGTAGTTTTTAGAATTCATTTTATGACATGGGGACATTTTCTCATACTTGGATGTGTGTCTTTTGTTTTTTCTCATTGTTATTTCCCATGATAAATTCTGCCATGGGGGTGAATTCATCTGTCATTTAGTCTTTCTTGAGTTTGGGTCCTAATTACCACACACTTCTTTGATGTTAAAAGAATTTTTCTGAGCTGTCTTTTAGTTCTTTGTACATATTCACATATATTTAAATGTATTCTAAAGTTACTTTGGGGCACCAACAGTTGTCAGGCTTGTGTACCAAGTGCCTTTTCAGATGGGCCATCTTGTTGGCCCCAGAATAACTTTTAACTACATTTTAAATATATGTATTATATATTATATATATGAATGTGGAAGGAGGGAAATAAGTCTCCCAAGTTCTCTCTAGGCTCTATAATGCACTGTGGCACACGCACACTCCCTATTGTATGTACACACACACGCACACACACACACACACACACACACACACACACACACACACACACACACACACAGTAAAAATGAAAAATAGAAAGTTATCATGGTATAAAGCATGAAACCAAGCACATCATTCCTGAAAGCAAGCCACTTGTCTCAACAGCATTGAATACATATCTTTTTTTCTTTCATCTGAGTTCTTACCAATAAGATATACTAAAAATATGTATTTCATGAGCTGGGATATGGTACTTTTAAATTTTCTACTCTATTCTGTTGCCCTTCCTTTGTAACATGATAAATATTAATGTTTCCCTTTTTCTTTGTGTGTACATGCTCTCTGAGTATGTAGTTATGTATGCACCAGTGTGTTCACTGGAACTTGTGCGTGTGAAGCCAGTTGTTTAAATATTCTCTTCTCTTATTGCTCTCCACCTGGTGTTTTGAAACAGGGTCTCTCGCTGAACGTGTAGCTTGCGAATTTAGCTAGACTGTGTTCAGAAAGCCCAGAGATGCCCCTGTCACTGCCTCTCTTGTTCTGGCATTACATGAAGATGAACTTTGTCCTGGTTATCAAACCCAGATGTCCATCATCTCCCCTGCCCTTCTCTATTTCCTCACCCTACATAAAGTGATGCTTGCCTTTATTACCATTTTAGTTTCTTCTGGCTTTTCTCAAAATATTTTCTTAAAGATTCACAGCATCTGGAAATGTGGAAAGAATTTTATAGTGTCACCTAGATTCTTCCATTAACATTTTATTAGCAGTGTGTTAAGAAAAAAAACATAACCACTTATTTCTCAACTGTTTATCCTTTTATTCCTGTATGGATCCATCTTTGCTTTGATGCCTTTCAGTGTAAGTTGGACTAAACAACTTCTCCTAAATAATTCAGCTCTCATGCCATTAACTAGTGTTTAGTACTTATTTAGAATATTTTTTATTTTGAGCTAAACTTAATAGACAGTGAAATTGCATATCCAGTTGTTTTATGCCACTGAATCACTATGCAAGTCAAGTTCTTATCAAGATAGAGTGCTGTTGCTGTTATTTGGTTATTGTTGTTTTATATGATATCTTCATTTTGATTATGTTTTTAAACTTGTTCCCATGTGATGAAGATACTGAATTTAAAAATTTTATTATTATTTTTAATTTAAATACTTTAATTACTACTCATATTTACATATCCATCCCCCATTCCCTTGTCCCTCCATCCTCCCATGTTCCCCACCAACCCCCCAACCTACCCCCCAACTCTTCTCCAGGGATAGTGAGGCCCCCCACCAGGGACCTTCAAAGTCTGTCATATCGTTTGGGAGAGGGCCTAGGCCCTACTTGCTGGAAGATACTGAATTTCAAAACATTATTTTCATTTATTCTTTGGAAATTTCATTTATTTATTCTTTCAGCAAATCTCTCCTACCTAAACAATGTCACCTGATGGGGACCAAATGATCAAATATATGAGACTGTGAAAGATTCTGCTTATTCAAACTATAATATCCACCCACTATTATTTCCTTGCAATTCCTCTGAACAAACTATTGATTTTTGTATTCATCTACACGTAGGTAATTTTTGTTGTGTTTCTGAATTGTTTTAATTGGGAAAGGGAAATTTTCTATGGTGCCAAATATCCAGAATTTTCCTTTGACTCTGAGTTTAATGTATATCATGTGTAGCTTTTGTTTCCCAGCCAATGGCAGTGGTTGGTATGTACAATTTCTTTGCTGACTGAGCAGGTGACTCAACCCATAAGCCTGCTGTGTAAGAGTGAAAACCTGAATTTGAGCCCCAGTACCTACATGCAGGTGCTTGTTTCTCATGTCAGCACTGGGGAGGTAGACACAAGCAACTCTCTGGGCTCACTGGCCACAGAACCCAATCTACTTGGTGAACTCCATACTAATGAGAGATGGTATCTCAAAAAATAAGGTGAATGACTCCTGAAAAACAACCATTGAGGATGTTCACTGGCTTTCACATGCAACCTGTCCCAAATCCATACGTATCTGCATGTATGTGTACAAGCATGTGTGTGAGTGCACACACACACACACACACACACACACACACACACACACACACAGAGAGAGAGAGAGATGCAACACACACACATATGAAAATGTAAAACGCTTCTTTGTTGACACTTATACTTCATCTTTTCCAACAGCCACAGACAGATCAATGATTGAAAATGTTAGTTGCCCATGAGATTCTTGGGTTAATTTCAGTTTTCCTACTTGTGGGGATTCATTGTGGGTAGAAATCATGTGCTGTGACCTGCTTAACCTTTACTTGGATGCTTGGAAACAAATGTTCCCAATGGTTACCTGTTGCCCTGGTCATTGTCACCAAGACACATGGTTTTGTTTGCTCTCTGGAAAACTCCAGCTGGTGCACAATCCCTGATGTGTTTACTCCTGACTATCTCTTCCTGAGTGCACCCTGGTCCATCTCCAACTATACTTCCATTCATTTCATACTCCACTGTCTGAGGTTCTAATGTCTATGTGTTTGGTCCAACATGAGTTTTAAAAGTCTTATTTTCTTTCTTCTGTCCCTGTTTGTACTTCCACATTTCTATTTCATGTAAAATTGGGCTCCTATTCTGAAATGTTGCACCACAAGCCAGTGATGAACATCATTCAGGAACCCCATTATTTCTGCCAGAGTATCTGTGGTTTTCATCACTTTTACTCAGAGTGACACGCTTTCTGTTACACTCATCACAATTCAATTATCTAGTGCATGCTGTAAAGAAGCTTCAGGGCTGGTCTTAATGTCTGTAATCAGGGAATACGGTGCTTTTTAAACAAAGTATTTAACACGTCCTTAGTGGTTATCTTGTTGGAAATGGATAACTTGGTCATCAAGATACTACTATTGCTGGCCCACTTAACTGTGTGTATGAGTGTGGTGGTGTGTTTGGTGTACGTGCATATTCATGTGGGTGTGTGTACATGTGGAGTTCAGAGGTAGACATTGGGCATCTTTATTCTCCATCTTTTAAAAAAATTGAAAAAATATTTAAATTTGTTATGGTTGTTTTGCCTACCTGTATATCTGTGTGCCACAAGCATGAAGTGCTCACAGAGGACAGAAGAAGGCATCAGTTCCTTGGACCTGGAGTTAGAGATGACTGTGACCAACCATGTGGTGTTGAGAAGTGAACCCAAGTCTTCTGGAAGAGCAGCCAGTACGCTTAACTGCCTAGCTATTATTCTAACTCCTTCACCTTATCCATCCATCCATCCATCCATCCATCTATCTATCCATCCATCCATCTATCCATCCATCCATCCATCCATCGATCCACCCATCCATCCATCCATCCATCCATCCATCCATCCATCCATCCATCCATCTTTGTTTATTAACAGGGTTTTGCATAGAACCTAGAGCTCAGGGATTTGGTTAGGCTGACAGGCCAGTGAGCTCCGGGGAGTCTGCCTGTTACTGCCTCCCTAGTGCTGGAATTATAGGCACATGTCAAAGTATCTTCTGTGATATGTGGTGCTGGGAACCCAAAGTCAAGTCCTCTTGCTTGCACAACAAACACTTTACAGAATGATGCTGGGTAAAGAGCAGTATCTAGTTTGGTGTGTGATGCATTTACCCTTTGATCTGCTCTTCTGGGGTGCATTCTTTTTAATCCACAAGAGAGAGTGAACATTGTCAACATTTTTTTTGTGTGTGTGTGTGTACACATATATACACATATACATATGTATATGTGTGTCAAATGTCATCACGAGACCCATTGCTTTGCATAATTAATATATACTATTGAAATGTTTCAAATACAAAAGGACTTCTAATGAAGATTCCTTTTTAGAAATAGTTGCCTACTTTTAAAGGCCCATGTTTTTCTGTCTTTTTAAAACTTTTCGGCCATTTAGCCTGTTGATCTTTGGGAATGCTTTGCAATGAATTAACTCCCAGTGATTTGATCATTAAGTAAATACATTCATGGCACTCTGTGTTTCATGTATATGTGTTATTATACATAATTATATAGACATAAAAAGGGGAGCTGAACTTTCACCTCCTGTATCCCTAATCTGATTAAACCATTCAGTGTTTTTACTCAGCTCCTGTGATTATAACAGGTGGGTAATTTTCTGCCTGGTGAGGACTACTTACTGAAATATAGGTTACATGTATGTATAGTGTATTGGCAAGAAGCAGGAGGAAAGCTGTGATACGACTTTTCCTGGGAAGATATGAACAGTAGCCTGTTCAGCCCAGATTGGGGCATCCACAACAGACCAAAGAAAAGATGCTACCCAAAACTAGTGAGCCAGTGAATTTACTTACAAGATCATGGATAGCTCAAAGATAACTGCATCACAGAAAAAAATTCAGCCCAGCATGGGTGACACCTCATGAAAACTGCATCCTTGGCGCTCCCTGTGAGACTTGTAAACTGCTGGGCAGATCTGAAAGCCTCCTCTCACCAGTAGTTGTTATGGTTTATATAACTGTGGAGGGGCCTTGTGAACCTTGTACATTTCATTTACTTCTTGGCCCTTGTAAGTTTTGTTCGTTCGGGTTTTGAGTCTTATGAGCCTTCCTCATCCCTCAAGGAGGGACTGTTTCAATTGGAAGGAAATAGCGAAACAACAAATGCCTAGTGCTGTCAAAACCCAAATACACGCTGGCCATTAGAACTGTATATACTGTAGACATTTAAAAAGGTAAAAAGGAAGAGAATCAGTTTGAAAGTGTTGGGGATATGTGGCTCAGTGGTGGAGTATTTGCCTAGTATTTTTAAGACTTTGTATGATCAATCCCCACCCCTGAAAAAAATATTTACCACTGTATTTTGTTTAACTCATTGTATCACTTCAACATTGATTTTTATATTAAACTAGTCTACTTTATAAAATAAAGTTTTTAAAGTAAGTGTGCTTTTAAAAAAAAACCTATGTAAACTCAGACCTGTCACATTTGGATGACTCAGTAGCCACCTGTGGTTAGTGCCTACTATATAAAATGCACGACATATGCACACCATATCAGTTAACTCTCTTTTTTACTTGTATTTCTTTTATTTTGAGATGGGATCTTATGTTGCCTATGCTGGCCTTGAACTTTTTCTATAGTTGAGGCTAGTGGAGAAATTCTAAACTTCTTGCTTCTACTTTCCAAGTGCTATAATTGCAGGCTTGGGCCCCCTCACCTTGTTTTATGATGCTAGGTATTGACTCCAGGACTTCATGAATGCTAGGCAAGTACTTTGCCAACTGAGCTACTGATCCAGCCCCTCAATTAATTTTCTTTAATGCTAGATTTCTTAGGCATCCTACTGTTGACATTTTGAGCAATCTTTTTTTTTTTCTCAACAGAAAACACAAATGTCCTGTTGCTTTGGATCTGTAATATTCAGCAGAGGCCCCTGTGTTTGGTCCCCAGTGCAGCAATTTTTAGAGTGATACAGGCTTTTTGAGTGTGACAGGATCTTATGTCCCAATTTTTAATGACTGAAGGAGCTAAGATGCTAGATATTCAGTCATCAGAGATTGACTTGGGTAAGTAGCTCCCAAGATCATTGTCTCAGGTCAAAGAGAATTTTTAAGGTAGACTCTCCTGTGGATATGCAAAACGGGGGCAGGCTTTATTAAGAATTGCTACAAAAAGTGAGAAATTGAGGTAAAGTGGGAGAAACTCCAGAGAGTTGGGAGGAGTTTCTAAGAAGAGAAACATCTGTTGAATTTCCCTGGTCTAAGGGAAACTGAACAATGACTGATGGCTTCTCTGGTAAACGTGCTTGTCTCTCAGGGCTATTAAGGACATTCTGTGTCTGTCACCATAGGACAATCAGAGAGATGATCATGTGTTGTTCATATATGATTCCCCCTAGGTAAGAATGATTGCAGCCCCCCCCCCCCCGCTGTCAATGTCTTACTCCAACTTTGACCTTGGCTTTCTGGAACTGTCAGTTGTTTGGCAGCATTACCACCCTTCAACCTTGCAGACATCCCAAATGCTATTAATTACACATTTAGATGATAAGCTTGTAGTATTACATGGCAGAGCATTAACTCTTTCACAACTACCAAAGATGTAATTCTGGTTTTCTTGGTTCCTAATATTTACCTTCTTATCTATATAGTGCACTGGGGTGATTTCCTAGCTGGAAGCTTTTTGTTAGAATCCATCCTTACTCAAGGTCTAGTCTGTCACAATTAGATATGTTAGAAGTAAGTATACATGAAAAGATAACAGTGCTTTCCATATGTCCCTCAGGGGCTTTAGGGGGCTTGCCAGCTTCTCATAACTGTCCCAGAGCCCTATCCTTCCTTTTATCTGTCTGGCCTGGTAATGTCATACCCTGATATAGGCCTTCTTTTTCATTCTCCTCAGTTATTCCTCTTCTTTTTCATTTTCCCCAGTGTTCCTGAACTTTATGTGTTAAGCACAAATCTTCCTTTGAACTTCAGCCTCTCTTTACACTGAAACATACATGAGCAACTTGTAGCTTCACCATGAGCCCTTTCCCCTTAATATATACAGAGATCCAGCTCCTGTCTCAAGAGATGGGGCTTTTGAGAGGTGTTGGGGTCATGAGGTCTCTGACCTCAGTGGGTTTATCTATGAATGGAGTCATCACTTAATGGGTCATTGGGAGGTAAGACATATTTGGGAAAAGTGGGTTATTAAGAGCATGCCTTTCAAGTACAAATTTTATTCCCAGATCCTTTGTTATGGTGTTTCTTCACAGAAATAGAACAGTGAATAAGACATAGTAGTAGCCAGAAATTGGAAACAACTTATATTTCTGTCAGCAGAAGAATGGAAAAAGAAAAAGTGATGCATTTATGCAATGGAATATTACTTAGCTGTTAAAAATAGCACAATGAAATTCACAGGTAAATGGATTGAACTAGAAAAAGATAATCTTGATTGAGATATCCTAGACCAAGAAAGATAAATATGGTATGTATCACTTATATGTGGATATTAGCTGTTAAGCCAACAATAACCAAGCTACCCAGGGAAGTTTGTTATAGACTAAGAGATTAAGGGGTACAGATAGATCACCCTAGGAAAGGGAAATGGAATGCATAGTTATTGACAGATGAGGAGAGGAGACCGAAATGGGAGGATCAAATGGTGAGGGGAAGGAAGAGGGAGTAATGGAGACTTTATATAGAGAGATAGCTAATAACCAAGGACTATTTGCAAGATTTTATGGAAAGTTAATACAGTAGAAGCTTCCCAAAATATATACTTATATGAAAGAAATATAAATGAAATCCCCAATAACAGGGGAGATAAAACCCTAATTCTATGTCTTTTGTCACCAAATGAAGCTTCTAGAACCAGAAATAGGTTACATCGAATTCATGGCAGAAGGGGTCCCGTGGGAACCCTCAAAGAACCCTGGTTGTTACCAAGACTGTATGTTTCTCTCCAAAAATTGATAGCAAGACCCTATTGCTAAAGATAAAACTTACGTTATTCACTGAACATGGAGAAGTTGAGCTGGTGCCTGCCTAGAGCCTTTACCTCTACTGACTAATGGCCACAGTACAGGAAGGTACTCTGCATGCTACAAAGGAGCAAGGTAAACACCAATCCAGCTACAAAACCTTGGATCTAGAAGAGTGACCTGTTTTCAAGAGACACTGGTACAATAGTGGTACAAAGCTTGTGGGAGTAACCAGCCAATATCTTATTTGTCTTTAAGGCCCACTCCATGAAGAAGAACCCATACCCAAAGCTGCTTGGGTGGCTAAGAATGATAGCCAGGGACCTATGGGGAAACCAAATAATATTGTTCTGTTAAAGAAACATAGCAATAAAACGACTCCTAACGAAATTCTGTTATACTCAAATCAGTGCCTTGCTCAGCCATCATCAGAGAAACTTCCTTTTTCAGCAGATGGGAACAAATACAGAGACCCACAGCCATATATTATGCAGAGAGTGAAAAACCTTGGAACACACAGACCTAAATAGGATGTATCTACTAAATCTCTCCCCTCAGAGCTCAGGGAACTCTGTGAAAGAGGAGGCAGAAGAGTTTGAGAGTCAGAGGGTATGGAGAACACTGAGGAAATGAGACCTTCCAAATTAATATGAGCAAAACGTATATGAACTAACAGAGACCGGGACAGCATGCAAAGAGCCTACAAGTGTCTGTACCAGAGGTCCCTAGAGCTGGAAGGAGAGTGGACATATGCTCCCCCATATCACTTACCCAGATGCTATCTCCAGTTGATAGCCACTTGTATTTGTTAGGATGGGTACGCCATGCATGTGCTCATGTATGGAAGACCAAGGTTGATAGTGAAATTCAGGAATCTCTCTTCATTCCATAGCACTAGGAATCTGAACTCAGGTCTTTATGCTTGGGTGGCAGGTACTTGACCAAATGAGCCATCACCCCCACATTTTGTTTTTATTTTTCACAAAAGAAAAAAGGTAAGAGAAAAGCTCAGCAGATGGGGAAAGTTACGTAGCATATTGCTAATCATTCTTTACCAAAGGTGAGGTCATATATCCTAATCACTCATCCAGCACACTTTTATTGAGTGACACAGAAAATGAAGCATAGTGTTTCTTCCTATAGAGATAATTCTGAGGTACAAATAACTCATATATTTCAGCAGGTGTACTGGAGGAATTTCAGGGGTTATGACAGTATCTAGAGGGCATAGCGTTGCCATGTATCTGGGATTCCAGAATCTGGAGATGCTTTTCAGATATGAGAGTGGAAAAAGTATCAATTACTTTGCTATGTACCAGGGGTGTGTTTATTTAATAAGCAGTAAGGAAAGTAAGAGAGATTATTCTGACTAGAGATAGAAGGCACACATTTTGCGAAAATTAAGTTTACTTTCACAGTTCACAATTCACAGAGCCAGTTTGTGTTGTGAGTAGTTATTGCCTAGGTTGTGTAACAGATTTTATTACTCCTTTACTTTTGTCATGAGAATATGTCCATGCCATTGGTGTTGGCACTTGGCCATGTTGGCACTTTGCTAGGCCCATGGGATGTTTGCAGACACAATCAGACCTAGCTGACTCCCAGCCTTTAAAATGTGCCCAGCCAAAATTAGAAGAGTCCAATAAATGGATCCACTATACATCAGCCAATCCTTCCCCTCACCTCCCTGAAACTTCAGACTTGTGAATAAGTCAATGTTTGTTACTGTGTGGCTCTGACATTTCAAGATTTGCTTGTTACACTGCAGCAGCAGCAGACTGATGTACTCCAGTGTCAGATCACTGATCTGTAATGCAGCCAACATGCACAAACTAAATTCCACGCTGTGCAGAGAGCATGTGAATGTCTTGCTTACATTATCCATTGTTGACTGCAGAAAGAATAAAATGTTGATAGAAGGGGCACCAGGCTGCTTCGTGCAATATAATAACAATAATTTGAGTGACCCAAATAATCCTGTTTGAGTACGAAATAAGACATTTATCCATTTGTACATTCATTTAACAATATGTACTCAGGCTGGGCAGATGATTTTAGTCATCAATAGCAAGAGCGAGGACCTGAGTCAGGATCCACAATGACTGCGTAAAAAGCAGGGCATGGTGACAAGCCCCTGTACTTTTAGTGCTGGCAAGGAGGGACAGAGACAGGAGAATATCTGAAGCTCACGCACTTGCACATGAACTCTCTCTCTCTCTGTCTCTCTCTGTCTCTGTCTCTCTCTGTCTCTGTCTCTCTCTGTCTCTCTCTCTCTCTGTCTCTCTCTCTCTCTCTCTCTCTCTCTCTCTCTCTCTCTCTCTCTCAGACACACACACACACACACACACACAATGTCTCCAACACTGTTAGGAACTAGAAGGACAGCAATCGAAAACCATGATAACAATCCAGCTGAAAACTATAGCCGAGAATCTAGAGGCCCTTTTGAAGAATTTTGTAAGAATCAAGGAAAAATTCTCAGTATAAAAACTCAATGGAAAGGGCTGGGCAGATGGCTCAGTGGATAAGAGCCCTTGTGCTGCAAACATGAGGAACTTAGTTCAAATTCCCAGCTCCCACATGAAAAGTTGGATATGTCTGGACATGCCTCTAACTCCTACATTAGGTAGAGAGGATGATGGCAAGCAAAAATCAAGAGTTTGCTGGCTAAGTAGCTTTTGGTTCAGTGAGAGAAAGTGATAGAGGAGAAAATCCAGGGTCTGCCTCTGCTTTCGTGCACACACCTTACTCATATATACACACCATACACATAGACCACATCCTCCACACATACATACAAACCTCAGTGTATTCAACTCGCCTGATAGAACTTTGCTAATTCTCCTACTGGGGAGTACCTCTGTGATTTTTTTTTTAGACGTAACATTATTCTCAGCTCCTCCATAGGGTGAGATAAAGACAACACGAAGGGTCCCAAGACTGCAGAAGCAGTTCTCCTTACAAGCTGTACAAATTCTTACCCTGAAGGCAGTTAAGCAGTGGTTACGGGGTACTCATGGGAACAACTGAATTGCAGGCTGACCAATGCAGGCCAGCCACATTGGGCTGGGGAAGCAGAGCCAAACCTCTCCATAGTTTCCACCTTCTCTGGTAGTGCTTTGCAAAATGGCAGTGTGCAGGCAAGAAGACTTTGTTTCTTGTCTTCAGTTCAGCTGGCTCCGAATTTGAGGCTGGTAATGCCTTGTTTAATGCATATTCCAGCGTGGCAGCCAATCTGCTTTCATAAATAAGCCAAAATAATAGATTTCTAAAAATACCCCATGAGCTCAATTGCTTTCAGCCTGTTGGAGAAAGGCAGTGTTTCCTATAGAAAGTTGAGTGAGCTGAGCATTTTCAAAGTCCTGTCCTCGGCTGCTCTCATCAGTGTGCTGGCAGCCATCTGTGTTGTTCTGCTGCTTCCTTCCTGTTTTGTCCAAGGAAGATGGAAATAAATGGTCAGGACCCACCACAATCCATGAAGTTAGAGAGAAACGTAATAGAGACATAGATCTTTGGGAGAAGCTATGACACACGAGTGTTTCTCTTATTTATGCAGCCCATAGGTGTCTCTGCAGACAATATGTGCATGAAGGAATCTTTCTGCAGCCAGTGGAGAAGAAAGTCAGTATTTCTTTTCAACCCCAGCAGTGAACACAATGAAGTATCTCACAGGAAGGAAAAAGTTCACTTTTGTGGTGTTTTTGACCCCTGAACAGAATGAGGGATGGAACTTCAGGCTTTTTAGCCTTCCCCTACCCGTTTGTCTACTCTGTTTCCTGACTGTAAAGTTTGACTGGCCAGCCTGTTTCTGCTATAGTTCGCCCCATCATTACTGATTGTAGCTACTCAAATTGTGATCCAGAAGAAACCTTGCTCAAGTTGCTTTTGTCACAGCAATGAGAAAAGTAACTGATTTTCCCACCATTTCACTACTCACATAATTTTCTTTAAAAATTTTTAACCCTGAGGACAATCTTATTGGAGTTTAAAACAAAAAGACACCACAGATCAGGGAAGCTGTAGATCTCAGCCATTACCCAGAGGAGGAGAATGGGAGAAGAAAAAACAAACAGATAGATCTGCCACATGATGGCACCCAGCTTTGTGGTAGGGAGGAAGGGTAAGGAAGCTGGAAGTACCAGAAAAGGCATATTTAGGCTCCAACTGCCATCTGAAACAGAGACAGAAAAAAAGGGAAAGTTATAACCCTTTGAGTCAGGTTGGTAGTTCAAGCAGAACCTCATGGCTGCTCCATTTGTAGAGGCAGCTATATGCAATGGGAATTATTGGAAGGAAAAGTATAGTATCTCATTAAAGGGATAGTTATTCCACTCATCTCTTTAGCACAACTTAAGGTCAGCATGCCTCCCTAAGGTCGTGTACTCTTAAGGGAGGAAACAGTGGCATGTCTCCACCTAGAGACAGACTCCATTCTTTACCATGACATTTCCCCCCTCTGAAGAAGTAACCCTAAAATAATTTAGGAGATGTGCTGAAATTGGAGATCTAGAGGTTCAGTTCCAAACTGCTCACCAGGAAGATCAATGTCTAGGCTGGAGTGCTAGACACCATTCCCACATACAGCCTTTAGGTGACGGTGCTCATTGAGGAGGAGATGAGAAATCAGAGCTCCCTTCTACCATTCTTGTCTAGAAAACGGAGGACATTTCTGGTTACTCACATCATTTTAACCATTAAATTACTGAAGGAAAAGTTACAAGAAACAACTTTTTTTCTTGCAGTCATTGTGGAAGTCAATATCAATTCATAAGTAGCCATTGCATTGTGAACTTGTGCTGTATGCTAGGTTTCTGATCAAGTAAACCTTAAATGTACTCTTTCATATTATGTTATATATAACATATTATATATTCACTAAGTGTGGTGGTTTGAAAGAGAATGGCTCCACTAGGCTCATGTGTTTAAATGTTTGGTTCACAGCTGGTGGACTATTTGGGAAGGATTAGGAGGTATCACCTTGTTGGAGGATTAGGAGGTGTGGCTTTGTTAGAGGAGGTGTGTCATTGGGGGTGGGTTTGGTGGTGTCAAAAGCCCATGCTACACTCAGCCTTGCTCTTTCTCTGCCTCCTCCCTGGGAATTGTGTATAAGCTCTCTGCTACTGCACCATTATCATACCTGCCTGTCTGCCACCATGATTTTCCTCTCTGAAACTGTAAGCAAGCCCCCAGTTAAATGCTTTCTTTTATAAACTGCCTTGGTCATAGTTTCTCTCCACAGCAATAGAACAGTAACTATGACACCAAGGGAAAGCAAAGTAGAAAGAATGTATGAGCCTTACTTGGTAATGAAAATAAGCCAGAAGTTGGTTTATGTAAAAGCATGGTAATCAAAATGCAAACCAGTGAACCTGGGGAATAGCTGGCTCTTTGAAGTGTTAATTGTACAACATGCTTAACCAGTCATTAGCACTGAACATTTGGAATATACTATTGGCATTAAAAACACTTTAATTCATCTGTGTATTTAGGAAATAGTAAATCTGAAGCTTGTGGCATTGTAGAATGGAAAGCCACTATTTAAGACGATAGTATATGGAGAAGCCTGGAAAACATATCACCTGATTCTAACTCATTCACATTTTCTTCTTGCCAGCAGGCAAAATTTCTGTGAAAACATAACTTTGTGAATTCATATGAATGTATTTTTCTATTAATCTACTGTCTCAGAAGTTATGATGTTGTTATTTTAGAACTTGTATTCCATTATTTGTGTTAGTATGTTGCATGTGTCTGTGTGTCTGTGTTAATGCCCATTCATGAGCATGTTAAAGCATGTTGAGGCCAGATGCCAGCATTGGCTGTCTCCCTCAATCCTTCTCCATCTTATTTTTGTGACATGGTCTCTCATTGAACCTATAGTTCTCAATTTTGGCTAAACTGGCCCCAGCAAACCCCAAGAATTCTCTAGTTTACACTTCCTTAACATTGAGGCTACATATATAAATCACCATACCCAGATTTTACATGGATTCTGGGGATCCAAACTCAGAGATTTATGTTTGCAGAACAAGTAGTTTACATCCTAAATTGTCTCCCCTGCCTGTATTATGCCGTGTATACTGTGTTTTCAAAGCTTTGGCACAGCATACCCTTTGGGCTGGAGAACAATTACATTTTATTTCTGTGTATCGCAGAATTTACAGCAGTAACCCTGGTCCCTCTATTTTGAGATGTACAGCATTGTGCCTCCCCAAGTCCTCACCCTGTTTGTAACAACCAAAATTACTCTCAGATTTTGATCAGTGTCCTTGAGAGTGATAGACATAGTCACCAGCTGCTGCTCTGGCTGCTCTTATACCAACGTGCCAGGACAATGATCCTTAGTACTTGAGGAGGCAGCTGCAGGCTTGCAGAGAAAAGGCCAATTATTATTGATGTACCATGGGTTGGATTTTTATGGCTTTTCTTCCTTGGGCTCATAATTCCCAATTTTTCTTTCCATTCTTGAAAAGGGAAGACATACCTTTCAGATTTGTATTTGATGTAAGAAAGGCAGGGTGATACACATGTGGGATATGTATCTTTTGATACATGTATCAGAATAACCAGCTTCCTATGGGGTCTGTTGGTCATTAAAAGAATAGGCTTTGGGCTGGGGAGATGGTTCAGTTGGCAAAGTGATTGTCATGCAAATATGAGGACAGAATTGAGCTCCTCCAAAAATCTGTGTAAAAACAGCCTGGTTTGCTGGTGTGTACTTGTAATCCCAGTGCTAGGGATAGGCAGATCTCTGAAGCTCACTGGGCAGCTGGCCAAGCATACTTTCCAAGTTTCAGGTCAAAAAGGGACCTGTCTCAAAAACCAAGGTGGACAACATTAGAGAAACAACATGCTAGGGTAACCCCTGGGGGTGGAGAGAGAAAGAGAAAGAGAGAGAGAGAGAGAGAGAGAGAGAGAGAGAGAGAGAGAGAGAGAGAGATGCTTTGGAGAAGGTATATGGAATTGGTATTTTAATCTTACTTGTCTTTTGCTAAGAAATCTTGAATTTTAACAATCTCTTTGCCCTGCAAATTTTTTATATTCTTTTTATATTTGAATTAGAAACAAGATTGTTTTACATGTCAATCCCAGTTCCCACTCCCTTCCCTCCTCTACGCCCCCCCCCAAACTAAAACCCTACCTATCGCATATCCTTTCTGCTCCCCAGGGAAGGTGAGGCCTTCCATAGGGGTCATCAGAGTCTATCATATCCTTTGGGATAGGGCCTAGGCCCACCCCCATGTGTCTTGGCTCAGGGAGTATCCCTTTATGTGGATTTGCCCTGCAAAATTTTGAGAATATTAGTGCCTCCTTTGTAGGGTTGCTACGAATATCAAATGATTTCATGTTTGTCTGATACCTAAGGTGTATTATAGAAGTACTTGTTACAATTAAAAATACTTTAAATAATTGATAGTAAACTAATGAAATGTAACAGGGACAAACAACAGGTCTGTTACTGAGTTGACAAAACAGTATATGGAGGGGAGTTAGTTTAACAAAAGAGTTGATGCTCAATGGTCTTGGAATCCTAATAGACCTAGTCTGTGTTGGCAAGCCCTTTGTTGTTCCCTTTTTTGCTTGTACTATGGGATTCAGGAAGTGCAGGGATGTCTTAGTTAGTGTTTCTATTGCTATGAAGAGACAACATGACCATAGCAACTCCTTTTTTGTTTTTTAATTTAAATTAGAAGCAAGCTTGTTTTACATGTCAATCCCAGTTCCCTTTCCTTCCCCTCCTCCCCTGCCCCCCACCGATCCCCTATTCATCCCCCTTTTGCTCCCCAGGGAGGGTGAGGCCTTCCATGGGGGAATCTTCAAAGTCTGTCAAATCATTTGTAGCAGGGCCTAGGCCCTCCCCCATGTGTCTAGGCTGAGAGAGTATCCCTCTATGTGGAGTGGGCTCCAGGAGTCCATTCATGCACTAGGGATAAATACTAATCCACTACCAGAGGCTCCATAGATTTCCCAGACCTTCAAACTGACATCCACGTTCAGGGAGTCTGGATCAGTCCTATGCTGGTTTCCCAGCTATCAGTCTGAACAATTTCCCCCTTGTTCAGGTCAGCTGTTTCTATGGGTTTCTCCAGCCTGGTTTTGACCCCTTTGCTCATCACTCCTCCCTCTCTACAACTGGATTCCAGGAGTTCAGTTCAGTGTTTGAGCTAATTGGGAGCATGGGGGGAGGGTGGAGTGAGTTAGGAGAAAGAGATTGGAAGAAGAGGAGAGGAGGACAGCAACTCTTATAAAGGAAAATATTCAGTTGGGGCTGGCTTAAAGTTTCGGACGTTTAGTCCATTATCACTATGGTGGGAAGCATGACAACATGCAGGCTTACATAGTACTGGAGAAGGATCTGAGAATTCTACATCTGAATCCACAGGCAATAAGAAGAGACAGTGACACTCTGTCCAGGTTTGAGCATCTGACACCTCTTTATGAGCCTTTGGGGCCATTTTCATTCAGACTACCACACTGGGTTAAACTTTGAAGTTAGACACTACCCAGAGGAGCACTGTTAGAGAAAAAGATGTTGCTAGAAGGAACTGGAGAATCATGTGGCTATGAGAAGAACTACTAGGTTTATCAAGATTGTGAGTTTGAAGAATGTTTGTCAGAGCTGGCCATGTTATAATCCTAGAAATCTAGACACTAAACCAGGAATGCTGTGAGATTATTCAGTATAGCCTAGGTTGTATATGGAGATTCTGTATCAAACATATCAAATGGAAAAAAAGGAAGAAAGGTGTAGGTTGTAGGGAAACAGAAGAGAGAGGATAGATAAGAGAGAGGGGGATACTTATTAGGGCTGGGCAATATTGTCTACTGATGGAAGTGTCAGTGAGTCTGGATAACTTCAGAAGGCACAAGAGGGATTTCTTTTCATGATCCTTCCAAGAGTACATATTCTGCATTCAAATTGGACACACACAGGGTGTGTGTGTGTGTGTGTGTGTGTGTGTGTGTGTGTGTGTGTGTGTGTGTGTGTGTGTGTGTTTGTGTTTATTTAAGACAGAGTTTGGTTTGAGCTTTTCATCTAAAAATATTTCCAGCAAGTATGTTCGGTTTGAGATTTCCATAAAAAGTAACATGTATATTGCTTAAGAGACAGATGTTGCATTCATGGATCCATGAATGAAAGTATTTTACAGAAGGACATTCAGTCTAGTAGCAAAGCAGATCTCTCAAGACAATGGTCTATGATTTTCCAGGTGTTTATCATTGACAGGTGTGCTGGCTAACATTATGTCCACTTGACACAATCTAGAGTTATTGTAGAAGAGGGACCTCAATTGAAGAAATACTCTTGCAAGATGGGCTTATGCGCAACCCTATAGCGCATTTTCACTGATAAATGATTTAGCAGGGCCCAGATTACTGTAGGTGGTGCCACCCCTGGGCTGGTGTTCCTGGGTGCAATAAGAAAACAGGCTGAGCAATTCCTGAAGAGCAAGCCAGTAAGTAGAACCCATCCATGGCCTTTGCATCAGCTCCTGCTTCCTGGTACCTGTTTCAAGTTCATGTTCTGACTTTCTTGGATGGTGAACTATTCTGTGGAAATATAAGCTGAAATATCCCCACTCCCAAAGTTGCTTTTGATCATGGTGTTTTATCTTGGCAATAGAATCCCTAACTAAGACAACAGGAAAACTCTGAGAGTCTAGAGATTCCTGCTTCAATTGGGATTTTGGACAGGAAACCATTCTTATCTCCCATTAGGAAGATTTAGTTGTCTCTAGTGACATATCACATCCTGAAGGGAAAGTATGGTGGAACAAAACTAGCTCATAGTATTAGCTAGGAAAGAAGAAGAGGAAAAGACTGAGCTCTAGAGTCATGTGACCTAACTATTAAAAGTCCCACCACCTGTCAATACCACCAGCCAGGGGAACAAGCTTTTAACATAAGAACTTTGGTGGAAAGACAAACACAGTGAATATTAGACATAAAACAAAGGACAACCAGCGTACAGTTCACAACCCCAGAGAACCTAGGTAACAAAGAGAACCCTAAGACAGACATACATGGATCCACCTAGGAAGGGGAAAAAGACAAGGTCTCCTGAGTAAATTGGGAGCATAGGGGACAGGGGTAAGGGTGGAAAGGGAGAGGGAAGTAGGAAAGGGGTTGGGGAAAAATGTAAAAAAGAAAAAAGATAATAAAAAATAAAATGTAACATATAAAAAAAGAACTTTGGTGGTGGGATTCAACATTGAAATTATAGTATTTATGACACAAATTGTCTAAAAAGAATAATGTGGTTATTAATGATATACCATAGCATAGGAAGCCAGTATTCTCCATCCACAGGCACAGTCTTAATTTCTGCTACATTTACTCCTTGGTAATGAATCTGTATCTGAGGATGGTTTTCTTTATTCTGGCTGTAGCTATTTTGTGTGTATTTTCCCCCATGAAAGTTGATAATATACCTTACTTAATGTCCTTATTGTTTCTTGGATCCACCCATCTTTGCAGGATAGGTTTATTTTAGTACATTGTGCTAGTTTCTTAGTGCTACATAACAAATGGTCCCAACTGGGCTAGGGAGATGATTCAGCTCTTGTCACCCAAGCATGAGGATTTAAATTTGTTTTCCTAGAGTTGATATAAATGCAATAAGGCATAGAAGTCACTCTCTAATCCTAGCATTTTGGTGGCAAAGACAAGGGATCCCTGGAGTAATCTGGCCAGCTAGACTAGACAAATCTAAAAGCTTTGGATTAAGCAAGAAACTCTGACTCAATATATAAGATGGAGAATAATAAGGAAGATACCTGGTCAACCTCTGGCCTCAACACATACATACTCATACATGTACATGTACCTGTATATACACATGTGTGTTCATGTATACCACCCTCCCCCCACACCCCTACATATGTTTGTTATAATTTCCTATTGACAGATCCTAACCCACTTTTACTAAGATGTAGTTTTTGGATTTTATAGTTTTGGGTCAGAGTCAGAAACATCTGTACTTATAACAAGTAGTCAAAAGCTACCATAATTTGAGTAACCAGCCCTTGTTGTAACCAGTAAGATGGTGTGAATGGAAATGGAAGAAAACTGTTAATGTTGGTCCCAAATCTCTTAGACTGTGCAAAATCAAAGCCAGGAATTACACTGTTGGCAACAGTCTAGTAGTAAAATAACAATCTCTCCATCAAAGCTTTGTTTTGACTGCAGGGTGGTGCTAGTCCTGGCTGGCCCTTCTGTAGAAGAAGTCAGACAGGATCACCACTATTTGAAGCCTATCTTTATAGTTTGTGCATCACTTTCATGAACTTTCAGTTCTTACCTTGGCCTCTAACCTTTCTATCTAGTGAGAAGGACCTCATTTATTTCTCAAACATCACACCCACTACTGCCTTCTCTAGAGCAGTAAACATGTGAAACACTATATATTTCTAAATAATACCAATGTAAATATAAGTAATCTAAAATCTCTGTCTTAAATATATTCACTTATTTGTGTATTTGTGTTTAATAGGTATGTTTTTGTGGGTATGTACACATGAGGCTATAAGTATGTGTGTATGTGTTTGTGTCCAAACAGAAGTTGATATTAGGTGTACTACTAAATTGCTCTCTATCTTATTTTTGAGACATGGTCTTCTACTAAACTCAGGGCTCATCTATTTAGCTAAAAGTACTGGCTAGTGAGCTTCAGGGATTCATATATTTCTGCCTTCCCTAATGCTGGGTTTGCAGATGCACACTGTCGCACTTTCCTTTTTATGTGGATACTCAAGCTTGTGCAACAGGCAATTTACCAATTAAGCCATCTTCTCAGCCTCTCTTAAATATATTTAATGAACCAGATAGGGCTTCATGATTTCATCTTTTCACATCTTCTTATTCTCATTTTCATTCTTTCTTGTATATTGGGTGAGAATCTTTGTGTGTTTCATTTTCCCTATTGTTTTTTAAAAAATTAAATTAGAAAAAAGCTTCATTTACATGTCAATCCCAGTTCCCTCTCCCTCCCCTCCCCTGCCCCCCACCAACCCCGTATCCCATCCCCTTTCTGCTCCCCAGGGAGGGTAAGGCCTTCTGTGGGGGGATCTTCAAAGTCTGTCATATCATTTGGAGCAGGGCCTAGGCCCTCCCCCATGTGTCTAGGCTGAGAGAGTATCCCTCTATGTGGAATGGGCTCCCAAATTCCATTTGTATACTAGGAATAAATACTGATCCACTACTAGAGGGGCCTTTGTGTGTTTCTTATTATGGAAAATTCCACCACTAGATATGTCAAATATGATAACATAGTTCTTTGGATGTGGTTCAGCAGGAGAGTACTAAACATGAGAAAAGACCCGTGTTTTATACTCTTCTCTGTCAAAGCAACTCTAAATGGACCTATCAGGCTGCATTTATATATATACCTCTGTGTATATGTTTGGATATAACACACACATGTATATGTATTAAATTACTAAATTTATTTATGAGCCAAACAGAAGTATATTTATTCCAAGCAAAATTTTGCATACCTTTTGTTCCAAATTCCACAAAGAAGGTTAGACATTTTCTATTAAAATTTTTTTATTATATATATGTTTGTGTATGTGTGTATTCACACATCTTAGCTTCTGAAGTACATTTTAGTTTTTCTTCATTCTACATGATTAAAAAGAAGTCAGATTTCCCTTTGTATATGAGTCCTCTTCCTCTGCTGAACATCCTGGGCTCTCTATACATCACCGTTTCAAGGTCAGAAGCGTTTTAATAGCTTCCATCTTGAAGCTGGTAGGAGGGAAATCCCCTTTATGCCTTTCCTGTTTGCAACATCTGTTTCTTGTTTCTGTGGCACTCAGTGAGATAGCCTAAGAAGATGTCAGGAGGTAGAAAAGATAACAACAATAAAAATGTCCTGAATGGCATTGAGTTGTATTTATTGCTCCATGGTGCATGGCTGATGGAAGAAAAGTCCAGTCTGAAGGGTCATAATGGGATATGGTTGCTGTTTGACTGTGACAATCATCAGAGACAAAGCAAAGGAGTCTAGGCTATGGAATGTTTTCTAATGGGTCAAGAACTTTATGCAAATCTGAGCACCAGTCAATTGGCCCTTAGAACAAAAGTCAGCTAAATCTAGATGCTTGGGTACAAATTCATGCTTTGGACAACAGAAGCAGAGCTGGCACAACTTGTGATTTTAAAAAAAAATCTCACCACTGAACTGGGGATACAGCTCAGTTGGTAAAGTGCTTGCAGTATAACACAAGAGCATGGGTTTGATCCCTAGAACCCATGTTGAACAGCTAGGCATGAAGGAATACAGGGATATGTTTATTCTTCTAGTGTTGGGGAGTTGCGGAGAATTGGATCCTGGGGCTTACTGTCTAGTCAGTCTGGATTGATGGGCTAGTTCAACTAGGATATCATGTCTCAAAAATCAAGCACCTGAGTCATGTCACCTTCTGTTGACTTCTGTGCTTCCAGAAGCACACACACACACACACACACACACACACACACACACACACACACACACAACACACACACACACACACACAGAGAGAGAGAGAGAGAGAGAGAGAGAGAGAGAGAGAGAGAGAAGAGAGAGAGAGAACCTTCGCCACTGATGAGCATGAATTAACTGAAATATCATGAATCAACGTACCCAAAGACCACAGACATATTACATTAAGTTTGGGACATTTAACCAAAGCAGGCAAAAATTTGTAACATGGTAGCCAAAGCCA
This sequence comes from Cricetulus griseus, assembly GCF_003668045.3. Classification (NCBI taxonomy): domain Eukaryota; kingdom Metazoa; phylum Chordata; class Mammalia; order Rodentia; family Cricetidae; genus Cricetulus; species Cricetulus griseus. The sequence continues at coordinate 89,847,816 of NC_048604.1, forward strand.
GGGGCATAGTTTAGGTGATCCAGAAAACTTACTCTTTGGTGGAAAATTTAGTGTTGCAGATGAAAAATAGCATACAGAAATGGAGAACCATGGATCATATCAATTTTCCCATTTTTTTCCCTGGGGTTGGCTGAGTTTTTTTTTCCAAAATTCAAAGGCTCTTTGCTCTAGACTAGTGGTTCTCAACCTCTGGGTTGTGACACTTTTGGGGGTCTAATGACCCTTCCACAGGGGTTGCATATCATATATCCTGCATATCATATATTTACATTATAATTCATAGCAGTAGCAAAATTGCAGATATGAAGTAGCAATAAAAATAATTTTATGGTTGAGGGAGTGTCCCCACAACATGGGGAACTGTATTAAGGGTTCACAGCATTAGGAATGTTGGGAATTACTGCTCTAGGCTTCAATATGTGCAGATGATGGTAAATCTTGTATACAACAGGGACACTATCTTTATCATCTCAGTCCACCATCTTGGCAGGGCACTCTCATACTTCACCAATTGGTTCTGCAGCTATTTTAATGCCAATGGATGTGACTGTAGCCACAGTAGTGAAAAATGTAGCTTCTCTTAATAGCCTTTACCTCATCCTTCTTGTCCCTTGGGAAGGATGAGAGATGGGCCATAAATAAATAAACACCAATTTCCTCTTGGCCTTTGCTTATGCAGTATGGACACAGTGTTGATTTCATGCCAAATGGACATTTTAGCTAATGAACATAAGTTGTTACTCAAAAGAACTTGTGTCTTGGGAATTCTCATGATACAGGAAGTGGATCTGCCTTCGTTCTTCATAAATCTACTTGCTGGATGGTGGTGTCACTGCTGGCTGCAGCTTAAGTCCCCTTTGGCAAATGAGTTCCCCCTTGCCTCTTGAATTTCAAGGCTCTTATGACAATTCAACTCTTATTGTGATCAGGGTTAGCTTACCTTTGGAAATAGAAGAAAATTCATTTCAGTTGTCTGTGAAAGGTGTTTGATTTTTCTTTTAGATGTCTTTCTCATTTCTTCTTAAATTGCATCTCTGTCTTCAGGGCTGGTTTGTTATATGAACATTCTGTAGATTTTGGCAGGCTCTAGACTAGCTCTTTCTTTAAAGTTAATGAGTTATAGCTCCATCATAGAGCTATTTAGCCCGGCTCTCTCTGCTTCCTCCTCTTCTCCTCTTCCCCTCTCCCCTTTCTAAGCCTTATCTGGTAGTGTAATATGCAGATATGCAGTTTTAGATAAGAGTTGGGCTCTAAAATAATATACTTTACACAAATTCTTTTCTAGAATTTCATAGACCTCAATACTTTTTTATATTGACCAAGTAAGTTTAATAAAAAGCTAATTTATATATAAGTTCTCAATACTTTGAATGTTTAATGTGTGTATCTACATATGGATGCCCAACTTCACCTTTCAAGTTATACATAGGTGTCCATACACAGGTGTGCTCCTGAGGTACAATTTTTTTTCTACAAATAATCTGTGTTGATCTCGATGTGATTCATGTTAGAACATGTTTTTCATTAATCTAAGGATTAAGGAATACAAGCTAGGATTGAGGATTTGCTTGCTCCCCTCTCTACTTCTGCCAACATTTCCCCAGGCAACCTAAGGAGCTTTCTCACAATGTTGGACTCTGATTTCTTATCACTGGAAATTCTGCATTTTAAGTGGGCAGTGTATAGGGATTCCTCAGCTCAGTGACTGCTTGTGTAGGGCGTCAGCAATACTGCTCATTATCATTGCTGCATTATTATTATTTGCTTAACTTATTTTAGTTGTGTATAGTCTTCATATAAAATGATGAGCTTCACTGTGACATCTTCAAATATGAGTGTCTTGTGATTGACTGTATTCGCTCTTATCACCCTTTTGTTTCCCCCTCTTGCTGGTGCTCTTCCTCTTACCAAAATGTTGCCTATTTCTAAATTGTCCTCCTTCGATTTTCCTTCTTTTTTTGTTTTTGTTTTGTTGAGACAGGGTTCCTCTGTTTTGCTTTGGAGCCTGTCCTAGAACTCACTCTGTAGACCAGGCTGCCCTCGAACTCACAGAGATCCACCTATCTCTACCCCCCTCACCGAGTGCTGGGATTAAAGGTTTTCACCACCAATGCCCAACTCCCCTTTTGATTTTCATGTGACACACACACGGAAACACACACACACACACACACACACACACACACACACACACACACACACACACACCTAGATACCTGCATGTAAAAAAAATTCATTACTTTTCTTCACGAGTCTGTCTTGCTTTGCTTGACATGATTGTTTCTAGGTCTATCCATTTTCATGAAAATAACATAATTTTCTTCTTTAAAAATGTGTGCTTGCATTTGTGTATGAACTTGTGGAGACCAGAGGCTGTGAAAGCTAGGTGCTTCCTTTAGTTGCTCTCCACCTTTATTTTTTGAGATTTTTAAAAATGTGTATGTTTGCATGTATGTTTTGTACCACATGCAGTGCCCACAGGGGCTAGAAGAGTGTGTAGGACCCTCTGGAACTTTGTGTGTATGTATGTATTTGGGACAAAATAAAAGGTGCTCAGGAATGTGTGTAGAGGGAAAAAATTATAAAGCACATGATATTCATATTTGAAGATGTCACAATGACACTCAATATTCTGTATTGTGAGAATTAACCCTGATTCATCTCTCTACCACTACCTCCCATTTTGCTGAGATAGGATGACTCATTGAACCTGAAACTCACTGATGGGCTCCCCTGGCTGGCCCCAAAGCCCCCAGAGTCCCCTTACTTTACTTCCCAGCCTTGTTTTTTATTTAGATGCTTGGGATTCAAACTCAGATCCTCATGTTTTCAAAGCAAGCATTCTCCCCTCCCCAGTCCTCCAAGAGCCATTTCTTCAACCAGTTTTGCTTTTTATTAATGGCCAAACAATGCTCTATTGTAAACATTTACCACATATTTTTCATCCATTTACTTGTTGATAAACACCTAGGCTGATCCTGAATCTGGGTATTGAATGAGTGCAACAATCAATATGGATGTATAAGGATATGTGTGACATAGCTTAGAGTCCTTTTGGTAAATGACCAGAAGTTGTATACCTGGATCCTCAGTGGTTCTATTTTGGACTTTTAAAGACCATCTGTATTGATATCCATTGTGCCCACACTAATTTATATTCTACGAACAGTGTATAAAAGCTTCTTTCCCCCAGATTCCTAACAGCATTTGTTTCTCTTCTTAGTGATGGCTATCCTGACTGTGGACAAGTGGGATGTCAACCTTTGATTGGCATTTCCCTGGTGGATGTTAAATATCTTCATATATTTTAAATGGCAATAACAATATTGCTTTATTTCTTACTTTCTTCATCTCTTCCTGAATTATAATTTCAGAGAATTCTGATTCCTTTCTTGTAATAAATAAACATAGGATTATTTAACTATGTTCTTCCCATTTTACAGAGCAAGTCAAGGAGAACAAAGGCTTTTAGAAGGCTTTTTCCTCATCCCTCAGCTGACACACAGTTCTTGTCACTGTCCATCCCTAAGCTGACACATGGTTCCCTTCCATAGCTGTGGGTGGAAACACTAGAGGTGACACCAAAAATGATTCTGATTATTCACCTAAATATTCTTGTCCTTGGAATTGCAAGAAACAATGTCTTGAAGTCCTGGTGATCCTTCTGCCATTTCTGGTGGGTACACTGTTATTAATGCAGGCTAACCAGGGAGAGAACAAAACGAAAATTTATGTGATGGGGAATGTACTTTGTACTTCTGTGTATGTTCACCTTATTGGTTGTTGAATAAAGTACTGTTTGGCCAATGAGGCAGCAAGTTAGATAGGACTAGGAGTCAAAGAGGATTCTGGGAAATGTAGTAAAGTTAGGAAGTGACATAGCAGGGAGACTCATATTTAAGGAAGGACAAGCAGGAAGTGGTCCCTTTTCCCCTCTGCTCTTCCTCCAGATTCTTGATGGAGGAGACCGCCCACATGGTGGTAGGGCTCGGCTTTTGGCAGAAAGAGTTATCGTAACATTTATGTATCAAATAACAAAGGATACTTTCCTACAGAGTGAATTCCAGGACAGGCAAAAGTTCACAGAGAAATGATGTCTCATAAAAGGAAAAAAATAGAAGTAGAATAATAATAAATAAATAAGCCACATAATAATAATAAATAAGCCACATAAAGATGGAAAATACACAGAGTCTGGATACTGTATGCTATTGTGTTTTCTTTGAATTTTTTGATTGCTGAGGAAGGAACAACAACTGCTAAAAGATATTTGGATTATAAATGCTGCTGAATTAATCCAACTTTTACATTTTGAAAATGCTTGATTTCAAAATTTAAGGATAAGGACCTGTTACTTTGGAAAGGAGATTTTCTTTTTGTCTCCACAGAAGAAAAATCTGTGGATTCCTTTCAGAGCTAATATGGTTTGATCAAGCAAAATCCCCTGAAGCAATGGCCAGGTGAACCAATATTGAAGACACCTGGGATGATGCAGCCTCAGATTACTACAGCCAGTATTTGACCAGTTTTCTGTATTTTCTCATGGTCCCCATGACAGTGCCTCTGAACAGTAGGAAGTAGTTTGGAGAGAACAATGTCCCAAATCCCAAATATTGTTTACATTTGTTTTCATTTAAATGGGATAGGTTTTAAATGGTTAATGATCACAGCCAATCCCTTTTTAAAAGAAAAAAGGAAATTATGAAATAGAAATGAATACTTTGTATTTGAATGGATTTTCATTTATTGATACAAATTTAAGTTCAAATTTGTGATATGTATATTTCTCCTCTTGTTTAGGTATTGTGCAAAACAGCTCATTTAAAAATGTAATGTATAATTATATAGATTATAAATAGTCATCTATGATAGTCAAAACGTATAGTTAGATTAGATAGGTTTTCTTTTTGTTTTTTTTTTTTTACTTTTTTATTTTATTAATTCAAATTAGGAACAAGCTTTCTTCAGATGTCAATGCCTTCTCCCTCTTCCTCCCCTCCTCCCAACATCCCACCTGACCCTAGCCATCCCCCCTCCACTCCCCAGGCATGGTAAGGCCCTTAAAAGGGGCTCCCCAAAGTCTACCACATCTAGATAGGTTTTCTTAATATATAGAGATATATTTCAAATGGATAGATATTCTTCAAACCTTTCAAAGACCTACAGAATATGGCATTTAAAATTGATTGGGTTTTTTTTTTCATGAAAGTGAGACACAACTTCTCTTGGCAACACCAATTACATCAGAGAGGAAGATGGGCATTGAAGAAACTCAGTATGGAGTTTGCCTTCAATGTGGCAAAACTGGCCTATTGTGCAAAGAACTGCCCTTACCTCAACTCCTGACAGTAACCATGCTGTCCAAGCTAGACAAGCAAGTTACAAAGGAAGTGACTGCTGCACTTGCCAAGGGATAGGATCATCTTTCAGGGTTCCTGCTCTACAGTAGAAAGTAACTGACAAACTTTGCCAATACAAGACAAAACAGATCTTCAAATTTCCTACTTCATTAAAAAGTCTACCAGAAACTATGGACTATGGGCTGAAGATGAATGCCACAACATTACAGAGAAATTTTTATTTCGTCCCAAATACATACATACACACAAAGTTCCAGAGGGTCCTACACACTCTTCTAGCCCCTGTGGGCACTGCATGTGGTACAAAACATACATGCAAACATACACATTTTTAAAAATCTCAAAAAATAAAGGTGGAGAGCAACTAAAGGAAGCACCTAGCTTTCACAGCCTCTGGTCTCCACAAGTTCATACACAAATGCAAGCACACATTTTTAAAGAAGAAAATTATGTTATTTTCATGAAAATGGATAGACCTAGAGACAATCATGTCAAGCAAAGCAAGACAGACTCGTGAAGAAAAGTAATGAATTTTTTTTACATGCAGGTATCTAGGTGTGTGTGTGTGTGTGTGTGTGTGTGTGTGTGTGTGTGTGTGTGTGTGTGTGTGTTTCCGTGTGTGTGTCACATGAAAATCAAAAGGGGAGTTGGGCATTGGTGGTGAAAACCTTTAATCCCAGCACTCGGTGAGGGGGGTAGAGATAGGTGGATCTCTGTGAGTTCGAGGGCAGCCTGGTCTACAGAGTGAGTTCTAGGACAGGCTCCAAAGCAAAACAGAGGAACCCTGTCTCAACAAAACAAAAACAAAAAAAGAAGGAAAATCGAAGGAGGACAATTTAGAAATAGGCAACATTTTGGTAAGAGGAAGAGCACCAGCAAGAGGGGGAAACAAAAGGGTGATAAGAGCGAATACAGTCAATCACAAGACACTCATATTTGAAGATGTCACAGTGAAGCTCATCATTTTATATGAAGACTATACACAACTAAAATAAGTTAAGCAAATAATAATAATGCAGCAATGATAATGAGCAGTATTGCTGACGCCCTACACAAGCAGTCACTGAGCTGAGGAATCCCTATACACTGCCCACTTAAAATGCAGAATTTCCAGTGATAAGAAATCAGAGTCCAACATTGTGAGAAAGCTCCTTAGGTTGCCTGGGGAAATGTTGGCAGAAGTAGAGAGGGGAGCAAGCAAATCCTCAATCCTAGCTTGTATTCCTTAATCCTTAGATTAATGAAAAACATGTTCTAACATGAATCACATCGAGATCAACACAGATTATTTGTAGAAAAAAAATTGTACCTCAGGAGCACACCTGTGTATGGACACCTATGTATAACTTGAAAGGTGAAGTTGGGCATCCATATGTAGATACACACATTAAACATTCAAAGTATTGAGAACTTATATATAAATTAGCTTTTTATTAAACTTACTTGGTCAATATAAAAAAGTATTGAGGTCTATGAAATTCTAGAAAAGAATTTGTGTAAAGTATATTATTTTAGAGCCCAACTCTTATCTAAAACTGCATATCTGCATATTACACTACCAGATAAGGCTTAGAAAGGGGAGAGGGGAAGAGGAGAAGAGGAGGAAGCAGAGAGAGCTGGGCTAAATAGCTCTATGATGGAGCTATAACTCATTAACTTTAAAGAAAGAGCTAGTCTAGAGCCTGCCAAAATCTACAGAATGTTCATATAACAAACCAGCCCTGAAGACAGAGATGCAATTTAAGAAGAAATGAGAAAGACATCTAAAAGAAAAATCAAACACCTTTCACAGACAACTGAAATGAATTTTCTTCTACTTCCAAAAGGTAAGCTAACCCTGATCATAAGAAGAGTTTGACATGGCAAGACTAGCCATTTGGGCGAGAAACTGCTCTTGTCTGGATTGTTTGACTGTGTGCTATATAAAGTGGAAATGCAGGACCCACAGGATAGTGACTGCTGAAACAAGATGGGATAGTTCTGCAGGGTTCCTGCTTCTTTGAAGAGTCTGCCAGACATTCTGCAGGACACAGAGAAAAATGACTGACAAACTGCCTATACAGGTGGGACTGTTTGAAATTTCCTGCTTTGATGAGAAATCTTCCAGACATACTAGGCCTGTAGGCTGAAGATGGATGCCCCATTGTTACAGAAGAACTTTGGGTAACTGTCCAGGTAGCGAGATGTTTCTGTCAACTCTATAGCTTATATACTTTCCTTCTGTGGTCTTTGTTGAAGTTGAAGACAGATAGTTATAGTTATGGTTTTCCTTGGGTATGATAAAAGATAAGTTACATATAAGACTTTAGACTCACAAAGATAGGATGATAGAATATTTTCTATAAATTTTCCCAAATGTCAATGGACTAAATTTTGTAATTGTATTTCTTGCTTAGTAACTGTTTTGTTATATATAATTTGACTATGTTAAAGTTAAAACTCTTTTTATTTAGAAAAGGGGAGATGATGGGGATGCCTTCTGTACTTAAACTTCTCTTATTGGTTGATACATGAAACACTGTGGCCAATAGGGCAGCAAGATAGGTGGGTCTAGGAGATGTGGATGATCCTGGGAGGTGTAGGCTGAGAGGAGTCATCATGTGATCCAGAGGAAGAGAGGATGTGAGTGAGGCATTCTCCGGTAAGGTAAGAACATGTGGAAATACATAGATTAATAAAAAGGGGTTAATAATTAAGACACAGCTAGGCAATAAGATGCCCTAGCCAGCAGCTAACAGTTTCATAATTAACATAAGTCTCTGAGTGTTCATTTGGGGCTGACGTGGCTGTGGGATGAGGCTGGTGGTAAAAGAGTTTCTGTAACTTTCCTATGAAGAATGAGTTAATGAGTTCTGGTTACTTCTCTAGTCTATGGTATGTAGCATCTTTCCAAGTAGGACAGGACCTTGGACTGTTACAAATGAAGCTAGATAAATTTAACAACCTGCAGACATAAAGAAATTGAAATAAAAGTTGGCTGAGAACTACTTGTAGCACCTGGCGATGTTCACAAGTCAGTATCGTTTCCTCACCCACTCATTTGAAAATCTCTTATAGATCACACACCCACCCACCCCCAAACACAGTTCCAACAAACACTGTCTCCACGAGCATCTCCAGGAGGATGAGAATGTAGATGTGTTTAAACTTGATTCACTGATTTGTTTATGTGTCTGTGATTGGCTAGTCATGGTAGACAATTTGACATATCCTGGGAAGAAGGAACTTCAATTGAAGAATTATCTCCATTAGATTGACCTATGGGCATGTCTGTGCATTTTCTTGATTGCTAATTGATGTAGGAAGGCTCATTTGACTGTGGGTAGTAGCATTCCCAGGCAGGTTGTCTTGGCTTGTTTGATAAATGAAGCTGAATATGAGCCTGACAGGCAAGCTAGGGAGCAGCTTTCCTTCATTCTTCCTGCTTGATTTCTTGCCCTAAATTCGCTCAATGATGAACTGTAGCCTATAAGGTAAAGACAATCGAACAAACAAACTTTTCTTCCCCAATGTTTGGTAACGTGGTTTGTCATAGCAACAGTTTCTTTGAGCAGAGATTGTGTACATGCTTCTCGAAACAAGGTACCAGAAGATTAAATCTAAATCTAACAGGATGTATGTGCATTTGCACAGACACATGCATACCACACATGCACACACATACTTGTGCATACATATGTGTGTTAAAAAGGAAGAAAGAAAATTATGCTTTTGTTTGCTGAGTGGCTAGCCCCTACTTTATATGATACTCAGATTTAGGAACTTTTAGATTAGAATGTAACGCTAGAAGTGGTCCAGCAGGAGTTGGCTGTGGTCTCAAGCCTGTGGATGAATGGAGCGGCAAGGAGAGAAGAGGAGGGAAAGAGACTGATACTGAATTTTTTAAAATTGGTGTGAAGGCTGCTAAAATATCAAGTGAAATCCTTACCTAAAGGTAATACTAGTCTTGTCTGGGTATATGTGCCTTTGTAATCAATACCTCCTCGTTTAATATTTAAGTATATGAATATAAATTCAATTTAAACACATGGCACTGTGGAAGACCTATGATTTTTATAGCAAAAGAGCTCTTGTGAAAATCAGCTATAGAAAATAATACAGTCATCTTCCAAGTTGTGTGTCTTGTGTTGGTCCACTGTTTTCTCATAGTATCTTTTAGCCCAGCAACACAGATGATATGGGGAAATGCTGGAGTTTAAAGAGAATGGACTGAATGGTGGATAATGAAAACAACAACCGGCTCACAGGGGTAGAATCTCATCTATATACCTTGAACAGCAAGTGGAAAACTCTGTAGTTTGACCTTGGCCAGACTTCAAACACTTTTGATATCTTCCTTTTTTAAAATTAACTTCCAATTTTAGATAAGATTTTTAATTAAGAGAGTTTTATGTTGTGGTGGCATTTTCATATATATCCTTCTTTACATTTTGTTTTTATTTATGCTATGGATGCTTTGCCTGCATTTATACCTTTGTGCTGTGTACACCTGGTGCCTTCAGAGTCTGGAAGATGGCATCAGGTTCCATGGATATAGTGTTACAGACCATTTTGAATTGCCATGTCAGGTCCTCTGCAAGGGCACCATTTGCTCTTTACTTCTGAGCTATCTTTCCAGCCTCAGAATTATTTAGTTTTAAGTGTGTGTGTGTGTGTGTGTGTGTGTGTGTGTGTGTGTGTGTGTACACGCATGAACACGTGTGCATGCCCATGTGAGTACATGTGAGTACAGTGCCCAGGGAACCAGAATAGGGCATAGGATCCTTTGGAACTAGAGTTAGAATTATTTGCAACTTGCGTTATTTAGGTGCTAGCACCCTAATTTTAACTGCTAAACCATATCTCTGATCCTTGTTATTAGCTTAATGGAGTCTGTGATTATTATTCCCCTTTCTATTGTGTCAGTTTTTATTTATATATAACAACATCATCACATAAAATCATCTCACCCAAGGGTGATAAGGGAAGAATTATGAAAGGAAGCTCATGTTGGGTTAGAACTTACAAAAAGTGGAATCAGTTTCTCATTCATAATGTATGTCTGGAAATAATTTCAGTACTTGAAAAATGGCCCTCATTTGCTTCAGCCAAAAATGTAGTAGCTCTAGAGCAAATGATTTAAAGGCACTAGACAAGGCAAACTTTGTGTCCCCAAACAGGGCTGGTAAAGAAGCTATGGTCTGTGAATGAACAGTGATATTTAGGGAATGGATGAATAATAGTGACTCCAATATTGTGACACAGTAGATAGAATCCCAAAGATACATTACTGAGATAGGTTTGCATATGTGAAAAATACAATGGAACATGTCATAATGCATGGAAAAGGCCCCAAATGAGCATCCTTAGTTTTACACACACACACACACACACACACACACACACACACACACACACACACACACACACACAAAGGATTGGTAAAATGGAATGAAAGCAATGTGTAAGGGTTGGGGAAATGGTACAGCAGATGAGAGCATTTGCTGTGCAAACATGAGGACCTGAGTTCAAATCCCCAGGACTAAAATGGTCACATTCCTTCTGTAACCTCAGTGCTGAAGACACAAGGGGTTGGGCGGAGGTGGGGGCAGGAGTATCACTGGGACATGGTAGCTGCCAACATACTTCTAGTATCAGTGGAGAGGCCTTGTGTCAAGGAAATAGGCGAAAAAAAGAAACAAGAGAGCAGGACACTGGATATTGTCCTTTAAACACACTATGCTTAAAAAACAAATGCATAGCCAAGCTTGGTGGTGCACACCTTTAATCTCAGCACTTGGGAGGCAGAGGCAGTTGGATCTCTGTGAGTTTGAGGCCAGCCAGGTCTACAGAATGAGTGCCAGGATAGGCTCCAAAGCTACACAGAGAAACCCTGTCTCGAAAAACCAAAAAAATGCATAAATAGATGCATATTTGTAAACATCTATACAGAAATATGTGTATTGAGAGAAAAAATTTTCCTTTCCAGGTGAGGAACATAGAGAGAAAGATTGGTGTCAGGAGTAGTCTGAACAGAAAAATAATCACAAAACATTGCCTTAGAAAGTTATGTAGAGATCTTTTGTATGTTTAAATGTGATACAACACATATTAGAAAATAAAGAAGAGAGAAGGACTCTTTGGAATTGAATAAGCTATCTATTAGTGAGTAACAAGACCCCCAATTTAAGAGCTTTATTTCAGGTTTGTATACATCAACAATCCAAAGTTAACTCCCAATGTAGTCTGTGAAAATGAACTAGCTATAAAAACAAGCATACAATGAAAGAAACAACTATCGTCATCTCTGGCTTGTCTGTGGGAAGGTTTTGCTTCCAAAGCTTCTGCACATGGGTGCTGGCAAAATCATGTTCTGGCAGGCATATTATGTTGAGCTGTTTTCTGGTTCTTGTCCAAAAGGCATCCCTGTTCCTTACTGTTGGGCTTTCTCTACAGGGCAGCTCACAGCCTGAGAGGCAGATTCTTCAGAGTGAGAAAGTGAGATAGATGTTAGAGATACATGGAGATGAGAGAGACAGGGGGAGAGAAGGGGAAATAAATTTATTTTGTAAAGGATTTACTGAAATACAGTTAAACAGCATACAATTCATATATTTAATTATAATTGATTGTCAGTGTGCAGAGTCATACACCTACCACTACAGTCATTTTAATACATTTGTCACCCTCAAAGAAGCACAATACCTTTTAGCTCTCATCCCCAAGCCCCATTTCCTCCTTTCCCTGTATACAACCCCTGGCAAACACTAATCCATGTTTTGTTCCCGTAGATGCATACAGACTTACAACATGCCCATAGAAGTGGTACTTCACCACTCTCACAACTTTTCATTGCCTAAAAGTGAACTTTTGGATGAGTGTGGTGGTGCATACCTGTAATTTGAATACTTGGGAGGCAGAGGCATGAGAATCATGGGATTGAAGATCTCTTGGGCTATAACAGAAAGGTTCCAATCTCTATGAAAAATTAAGAGTATAGTCATTTTTGCTACCATTCTATATACAACCAGAGAGTCTCAGCCCAAGGCAACAGGTCCTTGAGACCCACTATGGAATCAGTTTGTCTCGTGAGTGAACCAGAAATGTGTTGGGGTACTGTGAACACAGGGAAGATCTCTCATTACACAGTCAATGGAGTATGAAAAGTCAGAGGAAAAACCTCAAAGAGCCAAGCCTGCCTCGGAGATCTTGAATTTGACACGTATGTACATGTGGGCAGGATGACTTTGGAAGAGGAAAGGGCTTAGTGATCTACATTCTCTGTAGCTTTTAGGACCGTCTCATGGGTCAGGCAACTTGCAAAGAGATGTGCAGGGAGGAAGTGCTCTTCGATGGGTTATGCAATTCATTTGACTGTGCTCTGGTTGGGTAGACTAGCATTGAAGTGATTTTCAGTCTGTGGACAGGACACATCATACTCTGCTTCTGGTCTTTAAAACACAGACACCACATTAACTAGCACCACTTCAGACAGTGATGATGTAGCTTTTCCGTAGTGCTTTCAGAAACTAGGTCCCATGAGATTGTCTGGAAAGCTATTGACCACTCTTAGATATTCAGCTCCCACAACACCCTAAAGACATTCTTCTTCATACCAAACACTTACTTATTCTCATAGTAGTTTTCTATTTTCTCTTCTTCCTTTTCTTCCTTTTCTACATCTTCCTTTTTCTATTTCTTTCTTCTTCCTTCCTCCCTTTCTCCACTGTTTTTCTCCTCTTTCTCTTTCTTCATTCTTTCCCTCCTCTCACTTATCCTCTGTCTCTTACTCTTGTTCCTCCCCATTTTTCCTCCCCTAGAAAAACCAAACTTGATGAATCAATGAGTTTTATTGGTGTTACTTATAGGAGTATTGGTGAGAGGATACTTATAGGAGCAGAAATGACTGAAAGACAGCTTATCACCAAAGCTCACCACAACATGGGTGATGATTCATGAAAGCTGAGAACCTGGGGCTCAGTGCACAACTTGTAGGCAGTTTGACAGGTTAGGGAGTATCTCGTCCAAGGAGATCTATTGTTTGGTTCCCTGTCTGAGGCAAAAAGACATTTGTTCACCTCTCTCCAAGAACAGAGACATATCTCCAAATTTTCCTCAGTCTTCTTCCCTTATCCCTCCTGTTCCTGCTCTTCCTTCTTTTTCTTTCTTCTTCATTCTCCTTTCCCCATCTCTGTCTCTTCTTCTTTCCTGTTCTCTACCTTCTTTCTTTATCCCCATTCTTCTCTTGCCCTTTTCTTTGTCCCCCTCCTTCCTATTCTTCCTGTTCTTCTCATCCTTTCCTCCCATCTCCTTCCTTCCTTCCTTCCTTCCTTCCTTCCTTCCTTCCTTCCTTCCTTCCTTCTTTCATGCCTTCCTTCTTTTCTCTCCAGGTGACTGAGACACATTTTACTTCAGCTTATTATAGCACTATTTGTTCTGAACTGACAAGCTCCTCCTAGCTTTTCTGTTCATTCCTTTAAAATTGGAGCTCATTATTGCACTCTCTCTTCAGTCACAGTGGGGGTGTTACCCTTTCTTTTTATGGAGAGCATGATCATAGCACCGATGCAAAGGCCTCTTTAAAGGCCATCATGCTGGGCTTTCCTTGATGTCTGAGCATCTATCATTTTGTCTGAGAGGTTTGCCTTTGGCTGCAATTTTGTAGTAGCTCTAGAGGCTTAACTAGGGAGTGGCAGCCAACTGCTCCAGGGCCTGAGTAGACAGAACTAATGGTAACTTATCTCTCTTCACACCCATTCTGCCTGACAGGACTAGAGTGGGGCACATTAGGAAAGGAAAGAAATAATTTGTTCACTCAATCAGAAGGCACATTTTCTACGAACAATTTCAAGGTGTTGTAAAAGGTACTATAACAGAGACAAGTGGGCCAGATAGATACCTTGATCATATAGTGCAGCTTCTTTTGATTGTTAGGATTCTGTTCTTGAAAAAAATCAAAGATCTTTTGAAAAGGTCATATGAAGATGCTGACTGGGAGCCTAAAATACATCACAAATGTTGTGTTGATAATGCAAACATCCTCTGCAGATTCAGTACTAAAGGTTACAAGGCCTTCTGGGAAAATGTTAAGCAGGAAGACTCTTGGCACACATATTTGCAAGATGCAGGTGCTCCCTCTGGTATAGGGGTGGATTATAGTGCTCCTCTCTCTCATCTTCCTTTCTTCCTCTTTTGACTTCCTTTTCTTGTCCCTTTTCTTTATCTCTGTTTCTATACTCCTCCATATACTTCTCCATTCCCTCCAAATCCCCCTGTCCATCTGCTCTTCTTATACATGCAAATGAAAGTAAATCCATTCTTTTTTGTAAGAAAGCAATTTATTTATTCACTCCTCAACTGATTCCTTCCATAATTCCTTTATTCTCCTCTTCTCTTCTTCCTTTCTTCCCTTCTCTTCTTCCCTTCCATTCTCGTCTCCCCTCCCCTTCCATCTTTTCTCTCCTATTTCCATTCGGATGGAATAATTGATGATCCTTCAGGATTCATTTTTCCAAGTGAAAGCATTAGGAAGGCCTTCACAGATTCCAACAAAGGCTTTTTGCACCCCAATAGCCTCATCTTTCTTCTGATTCTTGCCCATTCAGGAAGCATTGCCAAAAGTGACCTAAAATATATATCTTGTGTCTGCCAAGGAAATTAAAAGGCTCCAGCCACACTTCTTTCTCTGTTTTCCATTCGGATACTGTGGTTAAAGAAAAAAATGGATATAGATAGATGTCCAGTTATGGCTGAGTATGCCTCAAATACTTACCCTCTGCACACCGACTGCTTGTGAGTTTCTGCATTAACATTGTCCACTGCATAAAGAAACTTCTGTGATGATGAAGAGCTGCACTAACCTATGGGTTCAAATTAAGATGACAGTTTGATACTATGCCATTTTTTCAGATTAATAGTAGTAAGTTTATTGCTGGGGTCTAAGAGATACCCAGCTATGGTTCTTGGCCAGACATACAGTAGCAGATATGTGTCCCCTGCTGTAGAGTAGGCCTTAAGTACAATCAGTAAGAGGTTGGTTACTCCCATATCATTTGTGCCATTATTACATCAATGAACACATCTTGTGGCTTGCAGGATTCACAGTTGGGTAAGACTGTAGATACCTCTGATACCCTACATTTTGCCTTATGGTACTATGAAAACCAGCCACCATGAAGGATGCTTTCTGGTTAGTACCAACTTGATTCTCCATGATCTGTGACTAAAGTTTGCAGTATATTAAGCAATAATGCTATGCCATCAGTTTCTGATGGTCAACCAAGAGCAATGACAATAGCCTTTTTGGGGGGCAAGGGATTTATCTCAGTGACAGCCATGACCAACAGTTTAAGGGTGGTATCCTACATCTAGCACTGGGCTTTTATTTGGCAATGTATCTCCCTTAGATCCAGCTACTATCAAGGAAGAGATGCAGAATGACTAAGTTCCAGAGGTCAGGGAAGACAGATAAGAAAGTGTCTTCTGGACATGCCAGGTTCATTGCACTCATGAATTCACAGCAGTGGTGCCTGTCTGTACAAGACTTGCATAAAATCAAACCAGTCAACATTCTACCACAGGTTGGGAAAGGGCTCACTAGGAGCTGAGGAGTTATTGACAATTGATGACTGATGGTGGAGTTAAGGGTATGGCTCCTGGTAGGACTACTATGTCCCAATGAATGGTAAGCATATGACCATAACAAATTGAACTCAATATAAGTTATTAAAATAGGGCATGAAGTTGGAAGGGAAATCAGAGGTGTATCCTGGAGGCATTAGAGCGGGGATTGGAGGTAAATAAGTTTTCACTGTATACATGAAAAATCTCAAGTAACAAAAGTAGTAAGAAAATGGAGACCATGGAAATTAGGGGGGTGGGATTGCAAATGACCCTGGAAATTCCTACCTAGTGTCACACAAAGCCCATGTAATTCTTAGCCTTTAGTGTGCATACAACCTCTGGATACAATGGAATTCCCTTCCACAGTTAGGTTGGTTCACTTCAAAGTAATCAAAAGGGAGACTGTTCCAGTTAGTATGACACTACCATGTGAATTGTTAGAGTCTTGTCTGATGTCAGAGAGCATGAAAGTGTTTGAGGGCAGCAGAATTAGCTGTGGGTGAAGGAACCAAGATCTGCTCAAGATTGCTACAGAGACACCTGCTCATCTATTTTAACTGTAGCACTATTCATAATAGCCAAGTTATATATCCAGACCAGTGGATCCAGTGCTCATCAACAAATGAATAGCTAAAGGAAAGTTAGCGTACACACACACACACACACACACACACACACACACACACACACACACACACACACAAAATGGACTTTTGAATAGCTGTAAAGAATTAAACTATGCCAGGAAAATTCGATGGAACTGGAGATTGTCATGGTAACCATGAAATAAGGCAGATTCAGAAATACAAGTATCATGTATTTTTCCCTATGTGAAATCTGAATAAGGGAAAAGACATGAAATGAAAGGGGCCTATCAGGGAGAAAAACAAGGGATAAATGGGTGTGGGGTATAATATAGAGAAACAGGGCATAAATATCAGATTATTAAAATAGAAATGGGGTGGATCCAGATGGGAACGAAGGTGGGGAGGAACCAGGAGGAGTTGAAGGAGGGGAAACTAGAATCAGGATGTACATGTAAAAAATCAATCTCCAATTAAGGGAAAAAGTTTCACAGTGAACCCCATTGTTTTTCATGACTAATAGATGTGGAACATTAAAAATAAAAAGAGACTTATCGGTAGCCCTTTCATTATTTTTTCCCTCCCATAGGCATAGATCATTATGGAAGTAAGGATACCATGAGTTTTCCACCATGATGAAAAAGGGGGATGGTCCTCTAGGTAAAGAGCATTGGTCCCTGATAATGTGGAAGAGCGATTTATCTCTGGCTGAGTTCTCACCCTGTGAGCAATAGCTCCTCACTGCTAAAATTTGTTCTCTCCCCGTGAAGCTTCTGATACAGACCTATCTGTGGTTTGCTTGTTGTTTTTTTTTCTGGAGGGTTAGGGGAATGAATGCATGGCAAGAGCTCTACCATGAAGCCACTGCCCTAGCTGAACCTGACATCATAGATAAGATATTTTTTTCTATCCAGGGGAACAAATTAATAGTGGCTAAAGCTCTGAAATGGATAACAGTAAAAACATCAAGTTCTAGCACTTATTAGGGCAGGAAAAATCAGAATAATTAATTGCTATTCTAAGACATTAAGTCTGAAAGGGTTCATATGTTATTTCTGTGAATGCATAGGATTTAAATCAGCATTCCATTCCTACTTCTACTATTGGCATTTGATTTCTGATAATATCTATATTTATTCTTTGTGCTGGGTTAGGCAAATTGTTTTCCTTTTACTATTCTCTCTCTCTTTCTCTCTCTCTCTCTCTCACACACACACGCGCGTGCGCGCGCGCGCACACACACACACACACACACACACACACACACACACACACACACACACACAATTAGGATTGGACTGAGGAGATGACTTAGTGGACAAATGCTTGCTGCACAAGTAGGAAGACCAAATCTGGAGTTTGAATCTCCATAACCCATGCAAACCTGGGCATGTTCGCATACATCTGTAACTTCAGTGCTCCTGTGGTCATATGGGAGAGGGAGATAGGTGAATCTGAAAACTTATGCTCCAGGTAGCCTGGCCAATGCAGCTATGAAAACAGCAAAAAAATCCTTTCTCAAACAAAGTAGAAGGTGAGGGCCAACACCTGAGTTTTTCCTCTGACCTCCACAAACTCCATGGTATGTGCATATATATACACCTACATGCACAAATAATACTAAGATTGTTTTGCTATCTGTAATAAAATTTTACTTTTTGTAAATAGTAACTAATTAATAACCAAATCTGTGTCAAAATTTCTATTAATGAATAAATGAAGATGACCCGGTTTTAAACTTTGAGAAGCACAGTTAGTGTGGGTTACTGTTACTTTGATTTTTGTCAGTAAAAAAACATTATTGGGATGACTTTATGGCCTGCTTCAAGGCAAGGTCAGTAAGAAAAAAAGGCAGTGAGATTAAGAAGAGTGCAGAAATATCCTGATAAATATTTTAGCTTTTTATTAGCTAAAGACACACTAGTAAATAATTCTACAGAAATAGAAGAGATGAAATAAATTTAAGTACTAATACGTGGTGGAAGATAAGACAGAGTGTTTTGGTGGAGTGGCAACTCAGAACTATAAAATACTATGTAATTTCATGAAAGGCAACTGAAGCAACAGGAAGAAATAGAAAAGTAGAACCTTCCCTGTTGTATTTTGAGATGCCAATTCCTCAGTCTCAACCCCAGCCCTGTAGCAGAACACCTGCAGGGACCTGTCTTCCTTATTTCCCTATTCATTGGTGACTCCCCAGATCCTCATGGCAGACCCAGATTTCTTCCCTCCTGTAGACCCTCTCAGACTCCTATCCTTTTAGCCCATCACCATTGCCTCTTGTCAGTTCCCAATACCTAGAAACAACTTCTACTTATACTCATCACATACTCCTTAAATACAAAAGGCAACAGAAACCTAAGAACAGAAAATCCAACCAATGAAGAGAAGACTAGATATCAACACCTAGAATTACAATATTACAATCATCCACCCCAAGATTGGTGGAACATAAGACAGCGTGTTTTGGTGGAGTGGCAACTCATATATATATATATATATATATATATATATATATATATATATCAATTAGACTCCAGAAATCCTACAATAGTAGACCTTGAGATGAGGATTTAAAAATAACTATGGCAAATATGCTCAAGGACTTTAAAGTGAACATAAAAAATCCATTAAAGAAATCTATGAGAACACAAAGGAACAGTGAAATGAAATAAAGAAAACTGTAATTCAAAGATATAAAGTGCCCCCAAACATGAGAATATATAGATCACAGACCTTGGGGACAACTACATACTATTGTTCTGTTGAAGGAACATAGCATTAAAATGACTCTTAATGACATGCTGTTATACCCATAGATCAGTGTCTAGCTCAGTTATTATCAGAAAAGTTTCTTTTTGTGGTAGATGGCAAATAACACAGAGATCCACAACTGTACAATGTGCAGAGTGAGAGATCTTGGAGTGCTCGGTTGTAGATGGAATGTTTCCATCAAATCCATTTGCTCAGGGAATCCTGCAGAAGGGGAGAAAGAAAAGTTATGAGAGCCAGAGGGGATGGAAGACACCAAGGCCTTCCAGACACAACAGGAATGACTCACATATAAACTCAAAGATAATGTTCAGCACACACAAGGCAGCACAGGTTCAAACCAGATGAGGTCCCAGCATTGAGAGGGAGGAGTGGATACTGTCTTCTGCCTTTAGCCAACAAGCTATCTCCAATTGACAAATGCCTGCAAAGGAAAATTAGTTTTCTCCAACAGAGTCTCATTGGGTATACAAACCACTCTATGGCCAGACCCCACGTGAAGCAGTAGATGAGCAACACAAAATGAACTCAATGGCATTTGGGGAGGGTTTCTGTCTCATAATGTTTGTCAGGGCTTGTAACGATAAATCTTTCCACCAAGCCCAAGCCCCTTTGCATTAGAGCCCCGAATAACACACAGAGACTTATATTAGGTACAATGCTGCTGGCTGATGATTAGGATTTCTTAATCTATATATTTTATAAAGACTTATCTGATTGATGCCAGCGGCATGTGTCCTCTCTTCTCGGGCTCACATGGCGGCTCCATAGAGAGGAGGATGACTTCCTACTTGTCCCTGCTTATATTCTGAGTCTGCCTGCTATGTCATTCCTGCCTGGATCACAATACTTTAATACATTTCAAAGAATCCTCCTTGACTCCTAGTCCTGCCTAACTTGCTTCTTCATTGGCCAACAGTACTTTATTCAACAACCAATAAGATAAAATACACAGAAGGACTTGCCCCATCAGGTTTTTTTTTTAATTTAAATTCTTTAATTACTACTCATATTTACATATCCACTCCCCATTCCCTCACTCTCCCATCCTCCCATGTTTCCCACCAAATCCCCAACCCATCCCCCAACTCCCCAGGGATAGTGAGGCCCTCCACCAGGGACCTTCAAAGTCTGTCATATCCTTTGGGGGAGGGCCTAGGCCCTCCTTGCTGTATTTGGGCTGCAATAGTATCCCTCCATAGGGAATGGGCTCCCAAAGTCCATTTGAGTTCTAGGGTTAAAGGCTGGCTCCACTGTTAGAGGTTCCAAAGACTGTCTTGGCCTCCTAGCTGGCACCCATATTCAGAGGGCTTGGTTAGGTCCAATGCTGTTTCCCCAGCTTTATGACTAAGGCCTCCATGCTCTCACTAGGTCAGGTCAACTGTTTCTGCAGCACCATCTTGGCTTCTTTGCTCATCCCATCTCCCTCTCCACAATTGGATTCCAGGGGTATGGTTCAGTGCTTAGTTGTGGGTGCCTGTTTCTGCTTAAACAGCTACTGGATGAAGGCTCTAGGAATGGTAACCAAGGTAGGCATTAATCTCATTATAGAGGAAGGGCATCAATGGCATTTTCTCCACCACTGCTTGGATTCTTAATTGGGGTCATCCCTGTGGATCCCCTAACATTTCCTCTGTGCCAGACCTCTCTCCATATCTGTACTCTCTCTCTCTATCAAGGCATCTCCTTTCTAGCAGTCCTCTATTCCTCCTATCTCAGTCCTCTTGTTCTCCACCCCTTCTTCCCTTCCCACCTCCTTCCTCTCCATCCACGCACCGTGCTCCTACATTGTTCAGGGGGTCTTGTCCCCCTCCTCTTCTTCGAGGGACTATGAAATCTTCCCTTGGAGTACTCCTTGTTTCCTAGCTCCTACGGCACTGTGGATTGTAGATTGGTAATCTTTGCTCTATGTCTAAAAATCATATATGAGTAAGTACATACCATGTTAATATTTTTGTGACTGGGTTACCTCACTCAGGATGGTTTCTTCTAGTTCCATTCATTTGCCTGAAAATTTCAAGATTCCATGTTTTCTTTTTCTGCTGAGTAGTACTCCATTGTGTAAATGTACCTCATTTTCTCTATCCGTTCTTCAGTTGAGGGGCATCTAGGTTGCTTCCATGTTCTGGCTATTACAAATAATGCTGCTATGAACATAGTTGAATATATGTACTTATTGTATGAATGTGCATTCTTTGGGTATATGCTCTAGAGAGGAATTGCTGGATCTTGTGGTAGGCTGATTCCCATTTTCCTGAGAAACTGCCATACTGATTTCCAAAGTGGTTATACAAATTTGCACTCCAACCAGCAATGGAGGAGTCTTCCTCTTTCTCCACATCCTCTCCAGTGTAGACTGTCATTGGTGTTATTGATTTTAGCCATTCTGATAGGAGTAAGATGGTGTCTCAGAGTGGTTTTGAGCTGCATTTCCCTGATGGCTAAGGATGTTGAGCACTTTCTCAAGTTCTTTCAGCCATATCAGATTCCTCTGTTGAGAATTCTCTATTTATTTCTGCACTTCATTTTAGTTGCATTGTTTGGTGTTTTGGTGGCTAGCTTCTTGAGTACATTGTGTATTTTGGTGATCAGCCCTCTGTCAGATGTGGGGTTGGTGAATATCTTTTCTCATTCTGTATGCTGGGGCTTTGTCTTTCTGAGTGTGTCCTTTGCCTTACAGAAGCTTCTCAGTTTCAGGAGGTCCCATTTATTAATTGTCTATCTTAATGTTTGTGCTACTGGTGTTATGTTCAGAAAGCAGTCTCTTGTACAAATTTGTTCAAGGATACCACCTACCTTCTCTTCTAGGAGGTTCAGTGTGGCTGAATTTATGTTGAGGTCTTTGATCCATTGGGATTTAAGTTTTGTGCATGGTGATAGATATGGATCAATCTGCAATCTTCTACATGTCCGAATCCAGTTATGCCAACACCATTTGTTGAAGATGCTTTCTTTTTTTCCATTATATAATTTTAGCTTCTTTGTCAAAAATCAGGTTTTAATAGGTTTGTGGGTTAATACCAGGGTTTTCAATTTGATTCCATTGGTAAACCTGTCTATTTTATGCCAATACCAAGCTGATTTCAGGACTATGGCTCTATAATAGAGCTTGAAGTCAGGAATGGTGATGCCTCTAGAAGTTTCTTTATCGTACAGGGTTGTTCTGGCTATCCTGGTTTTTTTTTCCATATGAAGTTGAGTACTGTTCTTTCAAGTTCTGTGAAGAATTGTTTTGGGATTTTGATGGAAATTGCATTGAATCTGTACATTGATTTTGGTAAGATTGCCATTTTTACTATGTTGATCCTACCTGTCCAGGAGCATGGCAAATCTTTCCATTTTCTGGTATGTTCTTTAATTTCTTTCTTAAAAGACTCAAAGTTCTTATTATACAGGTCTTTCTTGTTTTTTGGTTAGTGTTACCCCAAGATATTTTATGTGGTTAGTTGCCATTGTAAAGGGTGATATTTCTCTGATTTCTTTCTCAGTGCATTTATCATCTGTATATAGTAGGGCTACTGATTTGTTTTTTAGTTAATTTTGTATCCTGCGACTTTGCTGAAGGTGTTTATCAGCTGTAGTAGTTCATCAGGGGCTTTTTTATGCCTTACAGGTTCTTGGCATATATATTATGGCTTCTAGTTTGGAGTTTTATGGGATTTCTATGTGTGAGAATATGTGTCTCTGTGTCTATAATTATTACTTGATATTTTCTTTGGCTCTTTTCATTCTGTTTTGTCCTATTCTGTTTTTATAATGAATTTTCATTTAAATTAAAAAGTTTTATTTTGCATACCAATACCAGTTCCCTTTCCCTCCTGTCCTCTCATTCTCCCACCATCTCCCCATTGACCACATCCACTCCTTAGGGAGGGTGAGGCTTCCCATGTGGAATCATCAATGTCTGTCAAATCATTTGGTACAGAACCTAGTTCCTCCCCTGTGTATCTAGGCTGAGAGAGCATCCCTCCATACAGAATGGGCTCCCAAAGTCCATTCCTGTAATAAGGATAAATACTAGCTCCATTGCCAGTGGCCCCAAAGACTGCCCTTGTCTCTTAATTGACACCCAAGTTCAGGGGGCCTGTTTTGGTCCCATGCAGGTTCCCCAGTTGTCAGTCTGGAGTCCATGAGCTCCTACTTGCTCAAGTCAGCTGTTTCTATGGGTTTCTCCAGCATGGTCTTCACCCCTTTGCACATTACTCCTCCCCCTCTACAACTGGAATCCAGTAGTTCTTCTCAGTGCTTAGCTGTGAATCCCTGCTGCTGCTTCCATCAGCTACTGGGTGACGGCTCTAGGATGGCATTTAAGGTAGTCATCAATCTTATTGGGGATGATTATTTAAGGTAGCCTTTCCACTATAGCTTAGATACATACTTGGGGTCATACTTGTAGATCCCTGGAGATTTCCCTAGGGCCAGATTTCTCATTAAGCCAACAATGACTCCCTCTATTAAGGTTATCTCTTTCCTTGCTCTCCTACTCTGTTCTTTACCCAACTCCACCTTCCTTAAGCCTCATGTTCTCCCCCTTCTATTCTCCCCTCCTGTTTGTCCTACCTCCTTTCAATCTCCCTGCATACTCCCAATTTACTCTTTCCACTTCTTAGGAGGTCCATGCATATCTCTTAGGGTCCTCCTTGTTTCCTAGTTTTTCTGGGGTTGTGGATTGTAGGCTGGTTATCCTTTATTTTATGTCTAATATCCACTTATCAGTGAGTACATGCAACATTTGTCCTTCTGTGATTTGATTACCTCACTCAGGATGGTTTCTTCTAGTTCCATTCATTTACCTGTGAATTTAAAGATTTCATTGTTTTTTTTACTGATGATTAGTACTCCATTGTGTAAATGTACCACATTTTCTTCATCCATTCTTTCATTGAAGGGCATCTAGGTTGCTTCCAGTTACTAGCTACAAATAATGCTGCTATGAACATAGTTGAACAGATGTCCCTGTTGTATGATTGTGCATCCTTCGGGTATATGCCTAAGAGTGGAATTGCTGGGTCTTGAGGTAAATTGATTCCAATTTTCCTGAGAAACTGCCATACTGATTTTGAAAGTGGCTGTACAAGTTTGCATTCCCACCAGCAATGGAGGAGTATTCCCAATTCTCCACATCTTCTCCAGCATAAACTGTCATTGGTGTTTTTGATTTTGGTCATTCTCACAGGTGTAAGATGGTATCTCAGAGTTGTTTTGATTTGCATTTCCCTGATGGCTAAGGATGTTGAGTAATTTCTTTGTATTAAACACTGTTATTTATTGTTTTATACATTTTTATTTAAATTAGAAATAATCTTTATTTCCATACCAATCCCAGTTGCTCTCCCTTCCAACCTCCCAGGCTAGCCACCAACTCCCCATCCCATCCTATATCCATTCCCCAGAGAGAGTTAGGCCTTCCATGTGGGACATCAAAGTCTGTCACATCATTTGGGGAAGGACCTAGGCCATCCCCTGTGGATAGGCTGAGAGATTATCTATCTATAGGGAATGGGCTCCCAAAGTCCATTCATGCAGTAGGGATATATACGGGTTCCACAGCCAGAGGTCCCACAGACTGCCATGGCCTCCCAACTGACACCCACCTTCAGGGTGCCTGGTTCAGTCCTACACTGATTCCTCAGCTGTCAGACTGCGGTTGGTGAGCTCCCACTTGCTCAGGTTAGCTGTTTCTGTGGGTTTCCCCAGGATGGTCTTGACCCTTTCGTTGATCATTTTCTTCAGTGCCTTTCAGCCATTTGAGATTCCTCCACTGAGAAGTCTCTATTTATATCTGTACCCCATTTTAAAAATTGGATTATTTGGTGTTTTGGTGACAAGCTTCTTGAGTACTTTGTATATTTTAGAGATCAGCCCTCTGTCAAATGTGGGGTTGGTGAAAATCTTTTCCCATTCTGTTGGCTGCTGTTTGGTCTTGTTGACTGTATCCTTTGCCTAACAGAAGCTTCTCAGCTTCAGGAAGTCCCTTTTATTAATTGTCGACCTTAGTATCTGTGCTACTGGTGTTATGTTCAGGAAGCAGTTTCCTGTACCCAGGTGTTACGTTAAATCTTTCTGCCACCTGCTTGAGTTCCGTTTGCTGTGTTAGGGCCCCAAATAATACACAGAGACTTCTATGAGGTACAAATGCTGCTTGGCCAATGACTAGGATTTCTCATCTGTTAGCTCAGTCTAAATTATCATAAATTTATGTATTTTATAAGACTTACCTTATTTAGGATGCCTTCCATTGGCGTCCTCATCCCAGGATCACATGGTGACTTTGGAGGAAGAGAGAAGGGTCCCACTTCCTTCTTGCCCTTGTTTATATATCAGTCTCCCTGCCATGTCACTTCCTGCGGATC
The DNA here is from genome assembly GCF_003668045.3 of Cricetulus griseus. Taxonomy (NCBI): domain Eukaryota; kingdom Metazoa; phylum Chordata; class Mammalia; order Rodentia; family Cricetidae; genus Cricetulus; species Cricetulus griseus. The sequence continues at coordinate 89,873,487 of NC_048604.1, forward strand.
ACCACTTCTTTACTACATTTCCCAGAATCCTCCTTGACTCCTAGTCCTGCCTAACTTGCTGCCTCATTGGCCAAATAGTACTTTATTTATCATCCAATAAGACAAACACATACACAGAAGCACTTCCCCCATCACCCATGTGTTCAAGGGCACTTCCTACTTTCTCTTCTAAGAGGTTTACTGTGGCTGGATTTATGTTGAGGTCTTTGATGCATTTGGACTTTAGTTTTGTGCATGGCGACAGACATAGATCTATCTGCAGTCTTCTACACTCCAGCATCCAGTTATGCCAAAACCATTTGTTGAAGATGCTTTTTTTTTCATTGTATAATTTTAGCTTCTTTGTCAAAAACCAGGTGTTCATAGGTGTGTGGATTAAATTCAGGGGCTTCAATTTGATTCCATTGATCTACCTGTCTGTTTTTGTGCCAATACAAATCTGTTTTCATTACTATAGTTCTATAGTAGAGCTTGCAGTCAGGGATTGTGATGCCTCCAGAAATTCCTTTATTGCACAGGGTTGTTTTGGCTATCCTTGATCTTTTGTTTTTCCATATACAGTTGTGTATTGTTCTTTCAAGTTCTGTGAAGAATTGTGCTGGTATTTTGGTGGGGATTGCATTGAATCTGTAGATTGCTTTTGGGAAGATTGTCATTTTTAATAGGTTGATCCTACGTATCCAAGAGTATGGCTGATCTTTCCATTTTCTGATATCTCCTTTAATTTCTTTCTGCAAAGACTCAAAGTTCTTGTTATACAGGTATTTCACTTGTTTGGTTAGAACTACCCCAAGATATTTTATGTTGTGTATGGCTAATGTAAAAGGTGATGTTTCTTTGATTTCTTTCTCAGTCCCTTTATTTTCTATAAATAGTAGGGCTACTGATGGTTTTGAGTTAATCTTGTATCCTGCTACTTTGCTGAAGGCATTTATCAGCTGTAGGAGTTCCCTGGTAGAGTTTTTCAGGTCACTTATGTAAACTATCATATCATCTGCAAACAGTGAAAGTTTTACTTCTTTCTTTCCAATTTGTATCTGCTTGATCTCCTTTTGTTGTCTTATTGCTCTAGCTAGAACGTTAAGTACACTATTGAATAGATATGGAGAGTGTCAACAGGCTTGTCTTGTTCCTAATTTTAGAGGAATTAGATTTAGTTTCTCTGCATTGAATTTCACGTTGGCTGTTGACTTGCTATATATTCCCTTTATTATGTTTATGTATGTTCCTGTTATCCCTGATCTCTCCAGGACCTTTATCATGAAGGGGTGTTGGATTTTGTTGAAGGCTTTTTCTGCATCTAATGAGAGGATCATGTGGTTTTTCTTTTTCAGTTTGCTTATATAGTGGATTATATTGACAGATTTTCATATGTTGAACCATCCCTGCATCTCTGGGATGAATCCCACTTGACCATGGTAGATGATTGATTGTTTTATTTCATCTAATTTTATCATCATTATTATTTTGGATGTCTATTTATATCATAATGTGTGTGTCTGTATGAGAGGAGAGAAAGCAGGGGGGTAGGGAGGATTTGGGAAGATGAGGGAGGGTAGAGGATCTGGGATAAGATGTCAGCAGTGAAACCATAATCAAAATATATTGCATTAAAATCTATTTTTAATTTAAAAATGAAAAAATAATAAGAAAAGAAGAGTCAGTCCTTGTTCCAAAGGTTAAATAGTCTAATGAATTAGTTAGAGTGCTGAACAGGTAACACAAGCAGAATTAGGAGAAATCCACATGGTGTTGATGACCAGCTGCATAATAAATCAAATGTAGCCTATGTATGTCAAAGAGGTTGTAGGAGGTGAAGAATCTAGGCAGGGCCTTGGTTATCTCTGACAGAGTAACTAGAAGGAAGCAGGGAGCTTTCAGGGCATATGAAATAACTTAAAGGGAAGTTTGAATGGACTCTGCTGCCTTAGGATGACTGTAAGCACAGAATAATAAATATAATATTTTGAATTTGGAATTCAAATAGCAAATGTGTATGTCAACCCCTATCTCTCTCTCTGTCTCTCTGTCTCTCTGTCTCTCTGTCTCTGTCTCTGTCTCTGTCTCTCTCTCTCTCTCTCTCTCTCTCTCTCTCTCTCTGTGTGTGTGTGTGTGTGCGCGCGCGCGCGCGCGCGCGCGCACGCGTGCGCACAGGGGAATCCAGAGGATAACCTTAAGTGTCATTCCTTATCCACTCATCCCCCTCTTTTTGAGACAATGTCTCTTTTTTGCCTAGAACCAACCAGCTAGGCTAGACTGCCTACTGTTTGGCCAGGGAGCCCTAGGGATTCTACCATCCCAACCCTTTCCTTGTTGAGAATATAATGGTGTGCCACCACAACCAACATTTTTACTTAGATTCTGGGGGGCTTGAACTCAAGTCCTTGTCATTTACTCACTGAGTAATTTCTGTCTAATACTTTTTTTGACAGACTACTGTTTTAAATATAGGTTCTTGATTTTATTTATTATGATTCTGGGGATCAAATCTAAAATCCAATCCATAGGTGACCTCTTTAAAGCTGCTTCAGTTAGCCTTAAAATCATCCTGTTGGCCAGACTGCCCTTGAACTTGCACTTCCTCATCAACCTCCTGAGTATCTGGGATTACAGACTTGTCACTAGACTTGGCTTAAATGTGGACTCTTGAGTATGTAGATTTAAATTTGAGACTTTAGGTAAAATGCCAGTGTAGCTGTGAAGACAGGATTTGGTTAAGAGAATTGCTTCCTGCACCTATGTTGGTGATCACCAAGCCCTAGATACCTTCTTTGTGGGTGCTCAGGGTTTGAAATCATGCTTTTTTTTGTTCTCATACTTATACTCATGGAACCATCCTTCTGGCCCTATTATGTCCTTTGAGAGAAATTAATATTTATGAATGTGATTTATAGACCAACTCTATACAGGTGCCTGCACTAACAACTTAGAGATCTGGAGGCTTCAACTGGCACCACCAGTCTGTCTCTGCCTCTGTAAGTCTCCAGTGTGGAGGATGGAAGTCAGGACATTGCTGCATTCTAGGCAACCACTCTGAGCCACACCACCGGTTCTGTTCTTCTTTTTATGTGGACCATCTCTTCTTTACCACCAAGCTTTGTTGATCTCCTTTGTGGACAATATACTAAGCATACTCGAGAAAGCAGATAACAAGCAAGAGTAGCCTTCCACTGTTTGCCTTTCAGAATACCATTCTGCAGGTACAAAGGATACTCTGTGTGTACAAACTGTAGGTAAGAGAGGTGTGGCAGTTTTGATTGACAGTCATAATTTCAGAACTATTGAAATTGAAGTCCAGGCCTACCATATACAGTTAATTTTTTCATTATTTAACATTGTTTATTTCTAAAATCAATATTGTAACACCAAACAAGTTGCTTCAAACACTAATCAAACAAGTGAAAGACCTGTATAGCAAGAACTTTGAGTCTTTAAAGAAAGAAATTAAAGAAGATATCAGAAAATAGAAAGATCTCCAATGCTCATTGATAGGTAGGATCAACATAGTAAAATGGCAATGTTGCCAAAAGCAATCTACAGATTCAATGTGATCCCCATCAAAATACCTGCCCAATTCTTCACAAACCTTGAAAGAACAATACACAACTTTACATGGAGAAACAAAAGACCCAGGATAGGAAAAACAACCCTGTACAATAAAGGAACTTCTAGAGGCGCCATAATCTCTGACTTCAAGCACTATTACAAAGCTACATTCCTGAAAACAGATTTGTATTGGCACAAAAATAGACAGGTATAACAATGGAATTGAGTTGGAAACCCTAATATTAACCCACATACCTACTAAAATCTGAATTTTGACAAATAAGCTAAAGTTATACAATGGAATAAAGAAAGCATCTTCAACAAATGGTTCTGGTATAACTGGATGCTGGCATGTAGAAGACTGCAGATAGATCCATGTTTATTGCCATGCACAAAACTGAAGTCCAAATGGATCAAAGACCTCAACATAAACCCAGCCACACTGAACCTATTAGAAGATAAAGTGGGAAGTACCCTTGAATGAATTGGTACAGGAGACTGCTTCCTGAACATAACACCAGTAGTACAGACACTGAGATCCACAATTAATAAATGGGACCTCCTGAAACTGAGAAGCTTCTGTAAGGCAAAGGACACAGTCAACAAGACAAAATGTCAGCCCACAGAATAGGAAAAGATATTCACCAACCCCACATCTGAAAGAGGGTTGATCTCCAAAATTTACAAAGAAATCAAGAAGCTAGTTTCCAAATAATCCAATTAAACAGCAGGGTACAGAATTAAATAGAGAATTCTCAACAGAGGAATCTAAAATGGCTGAAAGACACATAAGAAAGTGCTCAACATCTTTAGCCATCAGGGAAATGCAAATCAAAACAACTCTGAGACAGCATCTTACTCCTGTCAGAATGGCTAAAATAAAAAAACACCAATGACAGTTTGTGCTGGAGAGGTTGTAGAGAAAGGGGAACACTCCTCCACTGCTGGTGGGAGTGCCAACTCATATAGCCACTTTGGAAATCAGTATGGCCATTCCTCAGGAAAATGGGAATCAGTCTACCTCAAGATGCAGCAATTCCACTCTTAGACATATATCTCAATGAAGCACATCCATACAACAATGACATCTGTTCAACTATGTTTATAGCAGCATAATTTGTAATATCCACAACCTGGAATCAACCTAGATGCCCTTCAACTGAAGAATGGTTAGAGAAAATGTGGTACATTTACACATTGGAGTGCTATTCAGTAGAAAAAGGTGCAATATTGAAATTTTGAAATGGATGAAACTAGAGGAAACCATTCTGATCCAGGTAACCCAGTTACAAAAAGACAAACATGGAATGTACTCACTCATACATGGATTTTAGACTTAGAGCAAAGGGTTATCAGCCTACAATCCACACTGCCAGAGAAACTAGGAAATAAGGAGTACCCTAAGAGATACATACATCGTGCCCTGGAGAAGGGGAAAGGGACAAGATCTCCTGAGCAAATTGGGAGCTTGGGGAAGGGGAGAAGGAGCTAGGAGAATGACACAGGGAGCAGAGGATGGGGTGAGGAGGACATGAGGGAGCAGGAAGGTTGAGTAGGGGGAAGAATAGAGGAGATCATGATAAGAAATACCATAATAGAGGGAGCCATTATAGATTTAAAGAGAAATCAGGCACTAGGGAAATGTCAAGAGATTTACAAAGATGACATCAACTAACAATCTAAGCAAGTGGAGAGGCTACCTAAATGTCCTTCCCTGATAATGAGATTGATGTCTAATATGCCATTTTAGAGCCTTTATCAAGCAGCTGATGGAAGTAGAAGCAGACACCGACAGCTAAACCATATATAGTTCTTGGGAGATGTTCACTGTAGCCTGCCCTGTGTAATGCTCCTCTGAATCTTCTTTTGAAAGGATTTTTTTGGATATTCTGCATATTTTTGTAGTGTGAGAGAAGGGACCATATATTTAATTACTTCATTCAAAAATGGTTAAGAGTTTGGTTTTATAGTTTGACCTTGCAACTCAAATTAGCGCTCTGAACTTTTGAAATTTAGTATGTGAAAAACACATTCTTGGGATAATGAGTAGTAAATTGTTTAGCAGTGGTTTTGCTTGTTTTTTGTTATTGGCTAATAAGGAGAATTTTTAATTGAAATACTTTCATACAGTATATATTTTGGTCAAATCCCCCTTCCAATTCATTCCAGATCCTCTCCACCTCCCTAACCACCCAACTTTGTGTTCTTTTTTCTCATTTTTCAAAATAAAACAGAACAAAACAAATAAAAATCTCAGGAAATTAAACCAAAGATTTTCACAATACCCCTCCCAACACACATACACAAAAGAAAATGAAAATAAACAAAAGACCAATAAAACAAAAATTTCAAAACAAAGCAAGTGAAACAAAAATCCACAAAAATATTGAGATTGTTTTGTATTGCTAATTAGTCCGGAAATATGATTGATATATACATACTTAGGGAGACTTCATTGGAGAAAACCAATATTCCTTTTGTTAGTGTGTATCAGTGGCAGATAATTTCATAATTAGGGACTGGAGCCCATGTCTGCTTTCCTCTCTCATTGCTGGGACCCTGTTAGGACTGAACTGGTATAGGTCTTGTGAATGCTGCCACAGTCTCTGAGTTCATATGTACATCAGTCCTGATGTGTCTGGAAGACACTCTTTTCTTGGAGTCAATCAACACCTCTGGCTTTTATAATCTTTCCTCCTCCTTTTCTGCATAAATCCTTGCACCCTGAAAGGTGAGATTTGATGGAGATATCCCATTTAAGACCAAGGGCTCCAAAGTCTCTTACTCTCTGTACACTGTCCAGTTGTGGTTAATTCCCATCTACTCTTAAGTTAGTTTTTACTTAACTGTCTACTGTGGTTAGTTCTGTTAGTTTCCGTCTACTGTAAGAGGAATCTTCTCTGGTGACTTGGCTAGTAAGACACTGATACATGCCGCAATGTCTATTCTTGGTGTCAACTTAACTACACCTAAAATTAACTAAAACCCAAGTGGCCTGGTACACCTGTGTCAGATTTTAATTTTTATATTAAATTTATTTATTTTACATCCTGATTATAGTTACCCTCCCTCCTCTCCGGCAATTCCCCCCTTTCCACTTTCCCAAATCCATTTCTCCTCTATTTCCGTTCAGAAATGGGCAAGCCTCCCCATGGGTATCAACACAGCATGGCATATCAAGTTGCAGTAAGACTAACATCCTCCTTTTGTATTTAGGCTGGGTGAGGCAACCAAGTGTGAGGAATAGGTTCCCCAAAGCCAGCCAAAGCATTAGGGACAAGCTCTGCTACCATTCTTAGAGGTTCCACAAGTAGACAAGCTACACAACTGTCACACATATCTAGAGGGCCTAGGTTGGTCCACTGCAGGCTCCCTGGCTGTTGGTTCAGAGTCTGTGAGCTCCTATCAGCCAGGTTAGTTTTTTTTTTTTCTGTGGGTTCCCTTGTGAAGACCTTAACCCCCCTGACTTATACAATCCTCCTTCCTGCTCTTCAACAGGATTCCCTGAGCTTAGCCCGGTGCTTGGCTGTGGGTCTCTGCATCTGTTTCTGTAAATTACTGGATGATGACTCTTTGATGGTAATAGGAGTAGTCATCAATCTGATTACTGGAAATGGCCAGTTCAGGCTACACATCCACTATTGCTAAGGATCTTAGCTGGGGTCATCCTTGTAGATTTGTGGGAGTTTGAGGGATTTTTCCTAAATATTTTGAGGTGGAATGATCCACCTGTAATATTGGCCACACTTTCTACTGACGGCCTATATAAGGGACGTGGAAGGAGGAAGCTTGCTCTCTCTTTGCCAGCTTGCTCATCATTCTCTCTGACAAGTCCATTCCTTCACTGACATTAGAGCCTACTTCTTTAGGATTCTGTCCTATACTGAAAACCATCAGAGACAGCCAGCTTCATGAACTGAACTATTTGATTCCAGGGTTTTCCATTGGTAGACACTCATTGTTTCACTAGCTGGACAACAGCCTGTGGGCTACTCTAATAAACGATGTGTGTGTGTGTGTGTGTGTGTGTGTGTGTGTGTGTGTGTGTATTCATTCTGTCAGTTCTGTTCCTCTAGAGAAACCTGACTAATACATATGGGTTAGCAGTATGCCACTGGAGTTATTTTATTGCTATGTTCCTTTGACCGAATAATGGTAATAGGATTTTCCCTAGGCATGTGATCTAGCTATTGTCAGTTCTTGGCCACATTAGGAGTGGCAGGTATGGGCTTAATCTTATGTAGTGGGCCATAAATATAATCAGAAAGTGGTTGATTATGCCTAAAACATTTTCTCCGGAGTGTTTTCACACCTGTCTTCTTATACTGAAGACCCTAGATGATCATGTAATAGTAGAGAAAACTGAAAACACTAGGGAGATGAGGTCTTAAAAATATTTTACAAATTATTTTTACAGTGATTCAGTAGCTGTCCCTGTTGTAAACAGATTATGGGAGACATCTAAAAATGGGGATAACAAGTGGCAAGGTTGCCACAAGATGACAGATACAAGTTCAGCTTCATTCTCTTTGAATATTTTATTCAGTCTGTTAAAATTGTAGGAATAGAAGGAGTAGGGCTACCTGTTGGTAAACATTGCTATGTTTTATTAAAAACAATAGTCCTCTGTGTTAGGCAGCTTCTTTCTGTTGCTATGACAACATATCTGAGAATATCAACTAAAAGGATAAAATGTTTATTTTAGCTCATGGTTTCAGTCTATGGTCACTTGGCTCTATTTGTTCTTGTCTATGGTGGAGCAGCACACTATGGCACATGCATGTTATAAAGCAAAACTGCTCATTTCCTGGAGGCCAAAAATCAGAAAGAAGGAATAGGGGCCTAGAGACAAGATATAGTTCAAAAGCCACACTCCCAAAGACCTGTACCATTTAATACGGCCCTGTCTCCTTCTTTTCTTTTTTAAAAGTTTATTATTGTTTTTAACTTGTGCTTTTTTCTTTTGTGTTCTTCTTGCATACATTATATCTCTTCTGTAGTTTCCCTTCCCTCTACTTTTCCCAGTGACTCCCCCCACCCCCCTCTCCTCCAAATCCACTCCTCCTCTGTTTTCCTTAAAAAAAGAGAAGGCCTCCCAGGGATATCTACGAAAAATGGTATAAGAAGTTACAATAAGAATTAGACTCTTAATTTAAATAACAATTAATTAAAAAACTCTAGACTCAAGCCCTCATATCAAGGATGGATGAAGCAACAATAGGAGGTAAAGGTCCCCAAGTACAGGCAAAAGTGTCAGAGATGTACCCTACTCTCACTGTTGGGAGTCCCACAAAAACACAAAGCTTCACAACCATAACATTTTTGCAGAAGACTAGTATAGACATATACAGGGTCCATGTTTGTTGTTTGAGTCTTTGTAAGCCTCTATGAGCCCAGGTTAGTTGATTCTGTGAGCTGTATTCTCCTGGTATCCTTGACCCTCTGGATCTTAGACTACTTCCTCCCCATCTTCTGCATGGTTCTCCTGTCTCTGCAGTGTTTGGCTGTGGGTCTCTGCATCTGCTCCCATCAGTTTCTGGATGGTGACCCTCTGATGACAATGATCTAGGGGCCCATCTATGAGTATAACAGAATATCATTAGGAATCATTTCACTGACTCCTTTTTTTGCCAGTTGTATTTGGTTCTATCCTGGATCTCTGGGCTGTCCTGCCTCTGGTTCCTGACCATACAGGCAGTGTCAGATGTGGGCTCCTTCTTGTGTCATGGACCTCAAGTTGGACTAGTCATTGGTTAGCCACTCCCACAAATTCTGTGCCACCATTATCCCAGCACATCTTGCAGTCAGGATATATTGTAGGTCATAGGTTTCGTGGTTGGCTTGATGTCCAAGTTCCACTGCTAGAAGCCTTGCCTGGTTATAGAAGATATCCTGTTTAGGCTCTGTGTCACTCTCGTAGATCCCAGGGAATTTCCACTGCACTAGAGTTCTACATCAATCCCCTAAATGCTCCCATTTCCCGTAATCTCTCCCAGTACTCTCTCCTTCTCTCCCTCCCCCAGTTCCTTCTGTTCCCATTCCCACCTGCTTCTAGTCTACATGCAAAATCTCTTCTATTTCCACTTTCCAGGAAGATATCTATGTCTCCCTGCTTGAGCCCCCATGTTACTTATTCTGTCTGGGTCTCTGGATTATAGCATAGTAATCCTTTACTTAATAGCTAATACAACTTATAAGTGACTACATACCATGTTTGTCTTTCTGGGTCTGGGTCTATCAGTCAGGATGATTTTTTCTAGTTCCAATCATTTGCCTGCAAATTTCACGATGTTATTTTTTGGATAGCTGATATTTCTCCAATGTGTAAATGTACCTCACTTTCTTTATCCATTCTTGGGTTGAAGGACATCTAGGTTGTTTCCAATTTCTGGCTATTATGAATAAAACGGCAATGAACATGGTTGAGTAAGTGTCCCTGTGGTAGGAAGGAACATCCTTTAGGTATATAGTGGGTCTTGTGATAGATTGATCCCCAATTTTCTGAGGAACCATGATATTGATTTTCATAGTAGCTGTACAAGTTTGCACTCCTACCAGCAGTGGAGGAGTGTTCCCCTTGTACTACAAACTTGCAAGCATGAGCTGTCACTTGCATTTTTTAATCATAGCCATTCTGATGGATGTAAGATGGAATCTTAGAGTTGATTTGCAATTCCTTGTTGGCTAAGGATGTTGAACATTTCTTTAAGTGCTTCTTGGTCATTTGAGATTCCTATGTTGAGAACTCTCTGTTTAGATCTGTACCCCATTTTTAATTGGATTATTTGGTTTATTGATGTCTAGTTTCTTTAGCTCTTTATGTATTTTGGAAACTAAATATTTTCCCTTTCTGAAGGTTGCTGTTTTGTCTTATTGACAGCGTTGTTTGCTTTACAGAAGCTTCTCAGTTTCATGAGGTTCCATTTATTAATCGTCAATTTTATTGTCTATGCTACTTGTGTTCTATTCAGGAATTTGTCTCCTGTGTCAATGCATTCAAGGCTATTACCCATTTTTCTCTTCTATCAGGTTCAGTGTAACTAGATTTATGTTGAAGTCTTTGATCCACTTGGATTTGAGTTTTGTGCAGGGTTATAGTTAAGGATCAATTTGCATTCTTCTACATGTTATCATCCAGTTAGACCAGCACCATTTGTTACAAATGCTTTCTTTTTTCCATTGTGTATTTCTGGATTCTATATTTTTAAATGTTAAGTGTTCATAGGTATGTGGATTTTTGTCTGGATCTTTGATTCTATTCCATTGACCCATATTTACTTTTGATGCCAATACCATGCAGTTTTTATTACTATAGTTCTGCAGTACAGCTCAAAATCAGGGATGGTGAGTCCTTTGGAAGTTCTTTAATTGTACAGATCTCTATCCTGATTTTTGTTTTGTTCTTCACTAGGAAGTTGAGTGTTGTCATTTCATGGTCTGTAAAGAATTGTATTAGAATTTTGTTGGGGATTCCATTGAGTCTCTAGGTTGCTTTTGGTAAGATGGCCATTTTTACTACTTTACTCCTACAAATACACAAAAATGGGAGATCTTTTCTTCTTCTGGTGTCTTCTTCAATTTCTTTCTTCAAAATCTTAAAGTTTTTGTCATATAAGTCTTTCACTTGCTTGCTTAGAGTTACCCCAAGGTATTTTTAAAATTTATTTGTGGCTATTGTGAAGGGTGTTGCTCCCCTTATTTCTTTCTCAGCCTGTTTGTTATTTGTGTATAGGAGGGATACAGATATTTTTGAGTTAACCTTGTATCCAGACACTTCACTAATGGTATTTATTAGCTGTAGGAGTTCCCTGGTAGAATTTTTGGGGCTGCTTATGTATACTATCAAATCATCTGCAAATAATAATATTTTTACTTCCTCCTTTCCAATTTGCATATGCTCGATATCTTTCAGTTGTCTTATTACTCCAGCTAGAACTTCAGTTATCTTGAAGAGATATGGAGAGAGTGGACAACCTTGTTTTGTTCCTGATTTTAGTGGAATTGTTTTGAATTTCTCTCTATTTAATTTGACACTGGCTATTGGCTTGCTGTAAATTGCCTTCATGATGTTTAAGTATGTCCTTTGTATCCCTGATTTCTCTAAGACTTTTATCATGAAGGGGTGTTGGATTTTGTCAAAGATCTTTTCTACATCTAATGAGATGATCATGTGTTTGTTTCTTTCAGTGTGTTTATATGGTAGATTACAGTGACTGATTTTCACATTTTGAAAGACCCCTACATCTCTGGGATGAAGCATACTTGATCATAGTGGATGATCTTCTTGATGTAATCTTGGATCCAGTTTGCAAGTGTTTTAATGAGTGTTTATTTTTTTTTGTTGTTGTTGTTTGATTTTTCCCCATTTGTTTTTTCTTTTTTTTCCAGATTTTTAAAATTTGAATTAGAAACAGGATTGTTTTACATGACAATCCCAGTTCCCTTCTACCTCCTGTCCTCCCCTCCCACCCCGAACTAAAACCCTACCTATCACATATCCTTTCAGCTCCCCCTGGATGGTGAGGCCTTCCATAGGGTGTCATCAGAGTCTACTGTATCCTTTGGGATAGGGACTAGGCCCAACACCGTGTGTCTTGGCTCAGGGAGTATTCCTCTATATGGAATGGGCTCCCAAAGTCCACACCTATGCTAGGGATAAGTACTGAACTACTACAGAAGGTCCCATAGATTTCCCAGGTTTCCTCACTGAAACCCATGTTCCTGGGGTCTGGATCAGTCCAATTCTGGTATTCTAGCTATCAGTCTGGGTAGCAAGAGTTCCCACTGTTCAGGTCCCCTGTTTCTGTGGGTTTCACCAGCCTGGTCTGAACCCCTTTGCTCTTTACTCATCCTTCTCTGCATCTGGGTTCCAGTTCAGTTTGGTGATTAGTTGTGGGTGTCTGCTTCTACTTCCACCAGTTGCTGGATGAGTGATATCAGGTGACATATAAGTCAGTCATCAATCTCATTATCCAGGGAGGGCATTTCAGGTAGCCTCTCCTTTGTTGCTTAGATTGTTAGCTGGTGTCATCTTTGTAGATCTCCAGACATTTCCCTAGTGCCTGATTTCTCTGTAAAACTAAAATGTCTCCCTCTATCTTGTTATCTTCTATTCTTCCTCCGACTCAAACTTTCTGCTCCCTCATGTCTTCTGCATCCCTCCTCTTCTCCCCGTATCATTCTCCTAGCTCCCTCCCCCTCTTCCCGTGCTCCCAATTTGCTCAGGGGAACTTGACCCTTTACCCTTCTCCAGGGGACCATGTATGTCTCTCTTAGGGTACTCCTTATTTCCTAGCTTCTCTGGCAATGTGGATTGTAGGCTGGTAATCCTTACTCTATGTCTAAAATCCACATATGAGTGAGTACATATCATGTTTGTCTTTTTGCGATTGGATTACCTGGCTCAGAGTGGTTTCTTCTAGATACATCCATTTTCCTGAAAATTTCAATATTCCATTGTTTTTTTTCCACTAAGTAGTACTCCACTGTGTAAATGTACCACATTTTCTCTGTCCATTCTTCCGTTGAGGGGCATCTAGGCTTCTTCCAGTTTCTGGCTATTACAAATAATGCTGCGATGAATACCACTGAACAGATGTCCTTGTTGTATGAATGTGCTTCTTTGGGGTATATGCCTAAGAGTGGAATTCCTGGATCTTGTGGTAGAGTGATTCCCATTTTCTTGAGGAGTCGCCATACTGATTTCCAAAGTGGCTGTACAAGTTGGCACTCCCACCAGCAGTGGAGAAGTGTTCCGTTTCTCCACATCCTCTCCAGCATGAACTGTTATTGGTGTTTTTGATTTTGGCCATTCTAACAGGAGTAAGATTTTTATCTCAGAGTTGTTTTGATTTGCATTTCCCTGATGGCTAAGGATGTTGAACACTGTCTTATGTGTCTTTCAGCCATTTTAGATTCCTCTATTGAGAATTGTCTATTTCTGTTCCCCACTTTTTAATTAGATTGTTTGGTGTTTTGGAGACTAGCTTCTTGATTTCTTTGTATATTTTGGAGATCAGCCCTCTGTCAGATGTGGGGATGGTGAATGTCTTTTCCCTGTCTGTGGGCTTCCGTTTTGTCTTGCTGACTGTGTCCTTTTCCTTACAGAAGCTTCTCGGTTTCTGGAGGTCCCATTTACTAATTGTCTATCTCAGTGTCTGTGCTACTGGTGTTATGTTCAGGAAGTGGGTCTCCTGTACCAATTAATTCCAGGGTATTTCCCACTTTGTCTTTGAATAGGTTCAGTGTGGCTGGACTTATGTTGAGGACTTTCATCCATTTTGACTTAAGTTTTGTGCAAGGTGATATGCTTGGGTCTATCAGTCTTCTACATGTCTTCAACTAGTTATGCCAGCACCATTTGTTGAAGATGTTCTCTTTGTTCCATCGTATAAATTTGGATTGTTGATCAAAATTGAGGTGCTCATAGGTGTGTGCGTTAATATCAGGGTTTTCAACTCTATTCCATTGGTCTGCCTTTATATTTTTGTGCCAACACCAAGCTGTTTTCAGGACTATAGCTCTGTAATAGAACTTGAAGTCAGGGATGGTTATGTCTCCAGAAGTTCCTTTATTGTACAGGGTTGTTTTTGCTATCCTGGGAATTTTGTTTCTCCATACATAAAGTTGAGAACTGTTCTTCCATGGTCTGTGAAGAATTGTGTTTGGATTGTGATGGGGATTGGGTTGAGTCTATAGATTGCTTTTGGCAAGATTGTCATTTTTACTATGTTGATCCTACCTATCCAAGAGCATGGGAGATCTTTCTATTTTCTGCTATCTTGTTTAATTTCTTTCTTTATAGTATCAAAATTCTTAAGGTACAGGTCTTTCTCATTTTTTGGTTAGTGTTACCCTGAGATATTTTATATTGTTTGTGAGAATTGTAAAGGGTGATGTTTCTCTGATTTCTTTTTCAGGACATTTATCATCCATATATAGTAGGGCTACTGATTTTTTGAGTTAATCTTGTATCCTGCCACTTTGCTGAAGGTGTTTATCTGTGTAGGAGTTCCCAGGTAGAGTTTTTCGGCTCATTAATGTAGACTGCAAATAGTGAGAGTTTGACTTCTTCCTTTCCGATTTGTCTTCCTTTGATGTCCTTTTGTTGTCTTATTGCTCTAGCTAGAACTTCAAGGACAATATTGAAGAGGTATGGAGAGAGTGGACTGCCTTGTCTTGTCCCTGATTTTAGAGGAAGTGGATTGAGTTTCTCTCCATTTAATTTGATGTTGCCTGTTGGCTTGCTGTAATATTGCTTTTATTATGTTGAGGTATGTTGCTGTTATCCCTGGTTTCTCCAAGAACTTTATCATGAAGGGGTGTTGGATTTTGTCAAAGGCTTTTTTGTCATCTAGTGAGATGATCATGTGGTTTTTTTCCTCAGTCTGTTTATATGGTAGATTACATTGATGGATTTTCATATGTTGAACCATCCTTGCAACCCTGAGATGAAGCC